>NC_083796.1:622510-797242 GCF_015708825.2 Lethenteron reissneri | reverse complement strand
ACCTCAGACGACACAATGGGGGTCGAAGGGACAGCAGCAGCATCGCCCCACAGGCAGCAGCGACAACAAACTCCTCCACGCGCCCACTCGTGCGGTGGGGCTCACTGGGGACACGCAGATAACAGGCGACGTTGCGGGCAATGGCTCGCTTTTGTTGTTTGCTATGAAGGGGCCATTGCTCGAAACGTCGCTGTTCTATTTTCCTTTTAAGGCCACACACACGCAGCGTTGCTCTTGACACGGGACGTGCTGAGTGGTTTTGTTTGTGCACCACTGCCAACGCAGCGGCATCACCAACGACATTTGTCCGATCAAACCACCACCATCATCATCATCACCACCACCACCATCGTCATCATCATCACCACCACCATCATCACCACCATCGTCATCATCATCACCACCATCATCATCACCACCATCATCATCACCCCACCATCATCATCACCACCACCATCCATCATCATCATCACCACCACCATCATCATCATCACCACCACCATCATCATCACCACCACCATCGTCATCACCACCACCATCGTCATCATCACCACCACCATCATCATCATCACACCACCACCATCATCATCATCACCACCACATCATCATCATCACCACCACCATCGTCATCACCACCACCATCATCATCATCACCACCACCATCATCATCATCACCACCACCATCGTCATCATCACCACCACCATCATCATCACCACCACCATCGTCATCACTACCACCATCGTCATCATCACCACCAACATCGTCATCACTACCACCATCGTCATCATCACCACCACCATCGTCATCACCACCACCATCATCATCATCACCACTACCACCATCATCATCACCACCACCATCATCACCACCACATCGTCATCATCATCACACCATCATCATCACCACCATCATCATCACCACCACCATCATCACCACCACCACCATCGTCATCATCACCACCACCATCATCATCATCACCACCACCATCGTCATCATCACCACCACCATCGTCATCATCACCACCACCATCATCATCACCACCACCATCGTCATCATCATCACCCCACCATCATCATCACCACCACCATCGTCATTATCACCACCACCATCATCATCATCACCACCACCATCATCATCATCACCACCACCATCATCATCATCACCACCACCACCATCATCACCACCACCATCGTCATCATCACCACCACCATCATCATCATCACCACCACCATCGTCATCATCACCACCACCATCATCATCACCACCACCATCGTCATCACTACCACCATCGTCATCATCACCACCAACATCGTCATCACTACCACCATCGTCATCACCACCACCATCGTCATCATCACCACCACCATCATCATCATCACCACTACCACCATCATCATCACCACCACCATCATCATCACCACCACCATCGTCATCATCATCACCACCATCATCATCACACCATCTCATCACCACCACCATCATCACCACCACCACCATCGTCATCATCACCACCACCATCATCATCATCACCACCACCATCGTCATCATCACCACCACCATCATCACCACCACCATCGTCATCATCATCACCACCACCATCATCACCACCACCATCGTCATTATCACCACCACATATCATCACCACCACACCATCATCATCATCACCACCACCATCATCATCACCCCACCATCGTCATCATCACACCACCATCATCATCATGACCACCACCACCATCATCATCATCATCACCACCACATCATCATCACCACCACCATCGTCATCACCACCACCATCGTCATCACCACCACACCATCGTCATCATCACCACCACCATCATCATCATCACCACCACCATCGTCATCACCACCACCATCGTCATCATCACCACCACCATCGTCATCATCACCACCACCATCATCGTCATCATCACCAACCATCATCATCATCACCACCACCATCATCGTCATCACCACCACCATCGTCATCATCACCACCACCATCATCATCACCACCGCCATCGTCATCACCACCACCATCGTCATCATCACCACCACCATCGTCATCATCACCACCACCATCATCGTCATCATCACCACCACCATCATCATCATCACCACCACCATCATCATCATCACCACCATCGTCATCATCACCACCACCATCATCATCACCACCACCATCGTCATCACTACACCATCGTCATCATCACCACCACCATCGTCATCATCACCACCACCATCATCGTCATCATCACCACCACCATCATCATCACCACCACCATCATCATCACCACCACCATCGTCATCATCATCACCACCATCATCATCACCACCATCATCATCACCACCACCATCATCACCACCCACCATCGTCATCATCACCACCACCACCATCATCATCATCACCACCACCATCGTCATCATCACCACCACCATCATCATCACCACCACCATCGTCATCATCATCACCACCACCATCATCACCACCACCATCGTCATTATCACCACCACCATCATCATCATCACCACCACCATCATCATCATCACCACACCACATCATCACCACCACACCATCGTCATCATCACCACCACCATCATCATCATCATCACCACCACCCCACCACCATCATCATCATCATCACCACCACCATCATCATCATCACCACCACCATCGTCATCACCACCACCATCGTCATCACCACCACCACCATCGTCATCATCACCACCACCATCATCATCATCACCACCACCATCGTCATCACCACCACCATCGTCATCATCACCACCACCATCGTCATCATCACCACCACCATCATCGTCATCATCACCACCACCATCATCATCATCACCACCACCATCATCGTCATCACCACCACCATCGTCATCATCACCACCACCATCATCATCACCACCGCCATCGTCATCACCACCACCATCGTCATCATCACCACCACCATCGTCATCATCACCACCACCATCATCGTCATCATCACCACCACCATCATCATCATCACCACCACCATCATCATCATCACCACCATCGTCATCATCACCACCACCATCATCATCACCACCACCATCGTCATCACTACCACCATCGTCATCATCACCACCACCATCATCATCACCACCACCATCATCGTCATCATCACCACCACCATCATCATCATCACCACCACCATCATCGTCATCACCACCACCATCGTCATCATCACCACCACCATCATCATCACCACCACCATCATCATCACCACCATCATCACCACCACCACCATCGTCATCATCATCACCACCATCATCATCATCACCACCACCATCATCATCACACCACCATCGTCATCATCATCACCACCACCATCAGCTGGGCAGTGGTGGCTGCGCTGCACGTGGCTAGTCGTCCAGCACTGTGGAGGCAGCAGCCAGGGTTGGTGGATCACGCACAGATGGGTTTAAACTCCCTTCCCGTGGGCGTCGAGGAGGAGCCGTGTGGCCTGGGCTTCGCCAGAAGTGGCTCAGTGAGCACGTGGACTCCACCTGTTCCCGTCTGTAGCGGGAACAGCGTTTGCCCCACCGTAGCATTTCTTCGGTTGCTCCGATTGACTTCCGCTCGTGTAAGCCGGTACAGACTTTCTCATATATAGAGGCCCGCAGAGCTCGGGCAATCGTTGGTAGCCCCGGAACCTCACCACCGCGTGGCTGCTGCTGCTGCTGCCTTCACTGCACCTCGTCCGTCCTCCAGCCAGCGAAACTTATGTTTTAATACTCTATATGATCAAGTTTACATGCAGGAGGCTTTCGCGACCAATATTATTCATAATCAAGGTTTTTTTTGGGGTTAGATCGCGTAAGTATAAATGTGTCGTAAGCCTCCACCACCTGACAGCAAGTAAGGTTGGTCACGTACACGAAATGCGCCAATTCGTTGACTACTTCAACCCAGCGGCGTGTTGGCAACTCGCCCGATGATGCTGCTTGATGCAATTACCAGCGAAACGTCACAGTGCTACTCAAATTGTAAATGTTGTGGATTTACTCTCCAACACACCGGTGGGCTGAAGTAGTATACTACACTATGCACTACACTATAGACTACACTATAACACTACACTACACATACACTACACACTACACTACCACACTACACTACACACTACACTATACACTACACTATACACTACACTACACACTACACTATACACTACACTACACACTACACTACACACTACACTATACACTACACTACACACTACACTATACACTACACTATACACTACACACTACACTATACACTACACACTACACTACACACTACACTACACTATACACTACACTACACACTACACTATACACTACACTACACACTACACTATACACTACACTATACACTACACACTACACTATACACTACACACTACACTACACACTACACTACACACTACACTATACACTACACTATACACTACACTACACACTACACTATACACTACACTACACACTACACTATACACTACACTATACACTACACTACACACTATATACACTACACTACCACTACACTACACACTACACTATACACTACACTATACACTACACTACACTACACTATACACTACACTATACACTACACACTACACTATACACTACACACTACACTATACACTACACACTACACTATACACTACACTATACACTACACACTACACTATACACTACACTACACACTACACTATACACTACACTATACACTACACTATACACTACACACTACACTATACACTATACTAGTAACTAATTTGCACGTTTTATTTACGTGACAAACCTTACTGGCTGTGTTGGATGGTGGAGGGTTACGACACATTTATACTTACGCGATCTGACCCCACAACCTTAATTATGAACTTTTCATACTTGTTTGATTATGAACTGTATATAAGTATTGTATTATCAACTCTATATAGTTATCTGATGATCAACTCTGCACAACCACTGTTCTGACCTGGCCCCTTCCTCGCCCTGCGCCCCCCACAGACACGGAGGAGGGCTGCCCCACGTGCAAGGCGTCGCTGCTCGTGGTGAAGGAGGCGGCCGAGGCGCTGTCGGCGGGGCCCGCGGAGCGCCGCGTGGCCGTGTGGAGGCACCGCGGGGGGAGCCCCGCCTTCGGCCTCGACGCCGAGTGGAAGTTCCCGAGCCTCGTCCTCTTCGCCGCTTCCACGCCCGTGATGTACCAGGGTGAGGCGCCGCCAGCGGCATCAGTCGTCGTACCATGATCGCAGCAGCGAGTCAGAGAGTTCAGATCCGGTGAGCCAGGTAATGCAGATGGTGATGTTAATCGGACAACAATAGTAGCAGCATCATCGGCACTAGCAATACACATACCATCACGCACCTTCGATTAGCACGTTTGGCTAAACACGGTGCGAAAGAAGTTCAACATACCAGCATCATCAGCACTAGAATGATCATCAGCAGCTTTAGCGGCACCAGTAGCAGCAACAGCATAATCTGCTTCATCATCATCATCATCAAGTTCCAGGCTCAGGTTGATGTCGAGTGACCCCGTGAGAGGTCAAGGCGCCAGGGCAGCAGAGGCGGCTCGTGACGTGCCCACGAGGTGGGGCTGTTGTGAGTGACCTCATCAAGAACAACCTCGTCATGTCATTCGCCTTCCCGTGAAAGTGATATTACTTTCTTATTTATAAACAATCCTAAACAATTTCGATTTAAAGCTTTCATGAAGACCTGGTCTTCACCTGAGGACGGCTGCTTGCGTTGTGGCCGAAACGTCGTGAGAATTATTTTATTATGTTTTATTTTATTATTGTATTACTTCCCTTCTACGTGATGACTTTACCGAAAGAACCAAGAAGATGAATCCTAAACAAGACAACAACGCACCCAAATGCTGTCCCCATGACCCTCAAGTCCACACTACACACCCACTTTGACACTGCCAAAAGCCGAGAGCGTGTAGACCGCGAGCTGCTATATGTACGCGGTGCCACCACGCGCTGTGACATCGTCTCGTGACAGCCACGGGCGCCCTTTCCACTGCCCTGAGTGGCTCTCACACGGCGTGGCTACGATGCTCGAAGCTGCTCATCGCAGTGAATGAAGGGAGATCTCTCACTCGGAGGACGCCGTCACAGCCACCACGAGACCTCTGGCGCTGCAGCGGTTTCTAATACGAACAACTTTAAATGTTATCTTCATTCGGCAATTCACGTTGAAAGATTCATAATATTTTTACATTTTTTAAACACAACAAAACAATTTTGATTTAAAGCTTTCGTGACTGCAGGGATTCATATTCTTGGTTCTTTCGGTAAAGTCACGTAGAAGGGAAATAATAAAATAAAATAAAAACACTTTTTCAAATTTTCTTGCTGTGGATTTCACACCTGATGATGATTGCTTGTGTTGCAGTCGAAACGTGAACATTTTTTATTGTTCTTATTTTATTATTTCCCTTCTACGTGACTTTACCGAAATAACCAAGAATACAACAAAACAATTTACAGAAAAGTATTTTTTATTAGAAAAACAATTTCTCATCTCCAGCTGCTCGGTGGGGTGTCGCCCCAACGCCCCCGAGTGGCCGCGCCTGCGGGCAGGAGTCTCACGCGCGAGTGGCCGCGCCTGCGGGCAGGAGTCTCACGCGCGAGTGGCCGCCGCCTGCGGGCAGGAGTCTCACGCGCGAGTGGTCGCGCCTGCGGGCAGGAGTCTCACGCGCGAGTGGCCGCGCCTGCGGGCAGGAGTCTCACGCGCGAGTGGCGCGCCTGCGGGCAGGAGTCTCACGCGCGAGTGGCCGCGCCTGCGGGCAGGAGTCTCACGCGCGAGTGGCCGCGCCTGCGGGCAGGAGTCTCACGCGCGAGTGGCCGCGCCTGCGGGCAGGAGTCTCACGCGCGAGTGGCCGCGCCTGCGGCAGGAGTCTCACGCGCGAGTGGCCGCGCCTGCGGGCAGGAGTCTCACGCGCGAGTGGCCGCGCCTGCGGGCAGGAGTCTCACGCGCGAGTGGCCGCGCCTGCGGGCAGGAGTCTCACCGCGACTGCGGGCAGGAGTCTCACGCGCGAGTGGCCGCGCCTGCGGGCAGGAGTCTCACGCGCGAGTGGCCGCGCCTGCGGGCAGGAGTCTCACGCGCGAGTGGCCGCGCCTGCGGGCAGGAGTCTCACGCGCGAGTGGCCGCGCCTGCGGGCAGGAGTCTCACGCGCGAGTGGCCGCGCCTGCGGGCAGGAGTCTCACGCGCGAGTGGCCGCGCCTGCGGGCAGGAGTCTCACGCGCGAGTGGCCGCGCCTGCGGGCAGGAGTCTCACGCGCGAGTGGCCGCGCCTGCGGGCAGGAGTCTCACGCGCGAGTGGCCGCGCCTGCGGGCAGGAGTCTCACGCGCGAGTGGCCGCGCCTGCGGGCAGGAGTCTCACGCGCGAGTGGCCGCGCCTGCGGGCAGGAGTCTCACGCGCGAGTGGCCGCGCCTGCGGGCAGGAGTCTCACGCGCGAGTGGCCGCGCCTGCGGGCAGGAGTCTCACGCGCGAGTGGCCGCGCCTGCGGGCAGGAGTCTCACGCGCGAGTGGCCGCGCCTGCGGGCAGGAGTCTCACGCGCGAGTGGCCGCGCCTGCGGGCAGGAGTCTCACGCGCGAGTGGCCGCGCCCTGCGGGCAGGAGTCTCACGCGCGAGTGGCCGCGCCTGCGGGCAGGAGTCTCACGCGCGAGTGGCCGCGCCCTGCGGGCAGGAGTCTCACGCGCGAGTGGCCGCGCCTGCGGGCAGGAGTCTCACGCGCGAGTGGCCGCGCCTGCGGGCAGGAGTCTCACGCGCGAGTGGCCGCGCCTGCGGGCAGGAGTCTCACGCGCGAGTGGCCGCGCCTGCGGGCAGGAGTCTCACGCGCGAGTGGCCGCGCCTGCGGGCAGGAGTCTCACGCGCGAGGGCCGCGCCTGCGGGCAGGAGTCTCACGCGCGAGTGGCCGCGCCTGCGGGCAGGAGTCTCACGCGCGAGTGGCCGCGCCTGCGGCAGGAGTCTCACGCGCGAGTGGCCGCGCCTGCGGGCAGGAGTCTCACGCGCGAGTGGCCGCGGCCTGCGGGCAGGAGTCTCACGCGCGAGTGGCCGCGCCTGCGGGCAGGAGTCTCACGCGCGAGTGGCCGCGCCTGCGGGCAGGAGTCTCACGCGCGAGTGGCCGCGCCTGCGGGCAGGAGTCTCACGCGCGAGTGGCCGCGCCTGCGGGCAGGAGTCTCACGCGCGAGTGGCCGCGCCTGCGGGCAGGAGTCTCACGCGCGAGTGGCCGCGCCTGCGGGCAGGAGTCTCACGCGCGAGTGGCCGCGCCTGCGGGCAGGAGTCTCACGCGCGAGTGGCCGCGCCTGCGGGCAGGAGTCTCACGCGCGAGTGGCCGCGCCTGCGGGCAGGAGTCTCACGCGCGAGTGGCCGCGCCTGCGGGCAGGAGTCTCACGCGCGAGTGGCCCGCGCCTGCGGGCAGGAGTCTCACGCGCGAGTGGCCGCGCCTGCGGGCAGGAGTCTCACGCGCGAGTGGCCGCGCCTGCGGGCAGGAGTCTCACGCGCGAGTGGCCGCGCCTGCGGGCAGGAGTCTCACGCGCGAGTGGCCGCGCCTGCGGGCAGGAGTCTCACGCGCGAGTGGCCGCGCCTGCGGGCAGGAGTCTCACGCGCGAGTGGCCGCGCCTGCGGGCAGGAGTCTCACGCGCGAGTGGCCGCGCCTGCGGGCAGGAGTCTCACGCGCGAGTGGCCGCGCCTGCGGGCAGGAGTCTCACGAGCGAGTGGCCGCGCCTGCGGGCAGGAGTCTCACGCGCGAGTGGCCGCGCCTGCGGGCAGGAGTCTCACGCGCGAGTGGCCGCGCCTGCGGGCAGGAGTCTCACGCGCGAGTGGCCGCGCCTGCGGGCAGGAGTCTCACGCGCGAGTGGCCGCGCCTGCGGGCAGGAGTCTCACGCGCGAGTGGCCGCGCCTGCGGGCAGGAGTCTCACGCGCGAGTGGCCGCGCCTGCGGGCAGGAGTCTCACGCGCGAGTGGCCGCGCCTGCGGGCAGGAGTCTCACGCGCGAGTGGCCGCGCCTGCGGGCAGGAGTCTCACGCGCGAGTGGCCGCGCCTGCGGGCAGGAGTCTCACGCGCGAGTGGCCGCGCCTGCGGGCAGGGCAGGAGTCTCACGCGCGAGTGGCCGCGCCTGCGGGCAGGAGTCTCACGCGCGAGTGGCCGCGCCTGCGGGCAGGAGTCTCACGCGCGAGTGGCCGCGCCGCGCCTGCGGGCAGGAGTCTCACGCGCGAGTGGCCGCGCCGCGCCTGCGGGCAGGAGTCTCACGCGCGAGTGGCCGAGCGCGTGGGGAGGGCATTCGCGTGCTGCCAGATGCCTGCTGCTGCTGCTGCGCGTGTTGTCACGATGGAGCCCCCCCCCCGCCTCCCCGTGACTGACGACTGGGGGGGGGGGCTCTCGTCGGCAGGCGCGTTCGTGGCGCAGGCCGTGGTGGACTGGGTGGAGGAGTCGCGGGGGGCGCGACTCGAGCGACTCCACGGGGCCAACTTCGAGAACTCGACTCGAAACCAGCAGAAGGGCGCGCCGGCCACGTGGCTCGTGATGTTGTGAGTGCACTCAAACACTCACACGTGTACTCACACTCACACGTGTACTCACACGTGTACTCACACTCACACGTGTACTCACACGTGTACTCACACACTCACACGTGTACTCACACGTGTACTCACACTCACACGTGTACTCACACTCACACGTGTACTCACACACTCACACGTGTACTCACACTCACACGTGTACTCACACGTGTACTCACACTCACACGTCTACTCACACGTGTACTCACACTCACACGTGTACTCACACGTGTACTCACACAGCACGTGTACTCACACGTGTACTCACACTCACACGTGTACTCACACGTGTACTCACACAGCACGTGTAATCACACACACACTCACACGTGTACTCACTCACCACGTGTACTCACACTCACACGTGTACTCACACGTGTACTCACACACTCACACGTGTACTCACACTCACACGTGTACTCACACGTGTACTCACACACTCACACGTGTACTCACACTCACACGTGTACTTACACGTGTACTCACACTCACCACGTGTACTCACACGTGTGCTCACACAACACGTGTAATCACACACACACTCACACGTGTACTCACACTCACCACGTGTACTCACACGTGTACTCACACACTCACACGTGTACTCACACACACTCACACGTGTACTCACACGTGTACTCACACGTGTACTCACACACTCACACGTGTACTCACACGTGTACTCACACGTGTACTCACACTCACACGTGTACTCACACGTGTACTCACACACTCACACGTGTACTCACACACTCACACGTGTACTCACACTCACCACGTGTACTCACACGTGTGCTCACACAGCACGTGTAATCACACACATACTCACACGTGTACTCACTCACCACGTGTACTCACACACACAGCACGTGTACTCACTCACCACGTGTACTCACACACCACGTGTACTCACACACACACACACCACGTGTACTCACTCACTCACTCACGTCACGTGTACTCACACACACACCACGTGTACTCACACACACACCACGTGTACTCACACTCACACGTGTACTCACACGTGTACTCACACACACAGCACGTGTACTCACTCACTCACACGTGTACTCACACTCACCACGTGTACTCACACGTGTACTCACACGTGCACTCACACACTCACACGTGTACTCACACACTCACCACGTGTACTCACACAGCACGTGCACTCACCACGTGTACTCACTCACACACACACAGCACGTGTACTCACTCACACCACGTGTACTCACACACACCACGTGTACTCACTCACACACACACAGCACGTGTACACACTCACACACCACGTGTACTCACACACACCACGTGTACTCACTCACTCACGTCACGTGTACTCACTCACTCACGTCACGTGTACTCACACACACACCACGTGTACTCAGTCACCACGTGTACTCACACAGCACGTGCACTCACCACGTGTACTCACTCACACACACAGCACGTGTACTCACTCACACCACGTGTACTCACTCACAGCACGTGTACTCACTCACACCACGTGTACTCACTCACACACACCACGTGTACTCACTCACACCACGTGTACTCACTCACACACACACAGCACGTGTACTCACTCACACCACGTGTACTCACTCACACACACACAGCACGTGTACTCACTCACACCACGTGTACTCACTCACACCACGTGTACTCACTCACACACACACAGCACGTGTACTCACACACACCACGTGTACTCACTCACACCACGTGTACTCACTCACACCACGTGTACTCACTCACTCACACCACGTGTACTCACTCACACACTCACACCACGTGTACTCACTCACACCACGTGTACTCACTCACACCACGTGTTTTATTCAATCCGCAGCTACGAGCCGTCATGTGACGAGGTGCGGCCCTTGGTGCCCGTGATGGGAGCCGTGGCGGCCAAGTGAGTGGGGCGGGTGGCATGGGGGCCACTGATGATGATGGTGATGGTTGACGCTGCTGATTCTAATGACGCTGCTGATTCTAATGACACTGCTGCTGCTGCTGATGGAGCAGTAATGGAGCTGTTCGCGCGCTGCGCTACAAACCCGGCGACCCGAGTTAGATTCTTGATTAAGGCCAACATCAGTGTTGAACCGGTCCTGGGCCTCCCCTAAGTAGACTCAGCCTCAAATAAGTACCTGTTGTGTGTAAAAAAAACATCACAACTGGGGAGACAAAGGCGGCCGGGTGTGGTGCTTGGCCACCCACCCTCTCGTGGGTGGCCGCCCTTCAGAGCTGCTCGCTAACAGCACTTGTCGCAACAATCTATTAAGGCTACACGGGGGATCTTTGTCTTTGTATGGTGTTGGACTTGTTGGTGATGGCGGTGATGGTGTTGGTTAGTGACAGTGGTGATGTTGATGGTGTTGGTTAGTGACAGTGGTGATGTTGATGGTCTTGATGGTGTTGGTGGTGTTGATGGTGGTGTTGGTGGTGTTGATGGTGTTGGTGGTGGTGTTGATGGTGTTGATGGTGATGTTGATGGTCTTGATGGTGGTAGTGGTTTTGGTGATGTTGGTGGTGTTGATGGTGTTGGTGGTGATGTTGATGGTCTTGATGGTGGTGGTGTTGGTGGTGTTGGTGGTGATGTTGGTGGTGTTGATGGTGTTGGTGGTGGTGATGGTGGCGCGGGGTGTGTGTGGCAGGGCGCGCAGCGAGGCGCGGGTGGGGGTGGTGGACATGGACTCGGAGACCACAGAGGGACTGGTCAAGCGCTTCGGGGTCAAGCGGGGCTGCTTCCCCACCATCATCCTGTGCGTACCCCCTTAGCACGGGGGGGGGGGTCCCCTACACGGGGGGGGGGGGGGTCCCTCACACGGAGGGGGGTCCCCTTCAGGACGTGGCTAATGGGCAGCAGGACGCCCCGGCGTGAGCACGTGTTGGTGGCACTCGGCAAGAACGGGGCCGGGGTGAGAGGTCACCCACCCTCACCGAACCTCATCTGATCCCCGCTTCGTGTTACACCCCCACCACCACCGCCTCTCCACCCCCACCCTCGTCCCCCCAGGATCAAGCAGGAGGAGGTGAAGCTAAAGTACCACAGGAGCGAGCGCATCGTGGAGTCCGGCAGCAGGTGAGGTCCCAGTCACGTCAAGGTCACGTCAAGGTCACGTCAAGGTCACGGCAAGGTCACGGCGGGACACGAGCTCAGAGCGATTACATCTCTCATCTTCCATCACCACCATCACCACCATCATGAGCATTACCATCATCAACATCAGCATCACCATCATCAGCATCACCATCATCACCATCATCACGATCACCATCACCATCATCAGCATCATCAGCATCACCATTAGCATCATCATCAACACGATTGATCAGTGCAGTCGATACAACTATCAGCAGCATTGCCACCATTCCTCATCGTCATCTTCATCATTATCCGTGACGGGTCAATACCACTCTGCGCAAGGTCGGCTGTCCTCGTCATGGGAATGAGGAATTTCCACCCGTGGCTCAGTACGACGGAGATGAGCGACCTGTGGCTGCGTGTGCGCCTGGGTGTTCTCAAGGCGCACCTAGCCTGGCACAAGCGCCGTGGTGACGTCCCCACCACTTGGTGGCGAACGGCGGCTGTTGCTGTCCAGTGTGTATGCTCCTGTGTGGCCCCGCACGAAGCACGACCGGCGACATGCGGTGCGGAAGGAGTCCCACACACATACAAGGTGTCGCCTTGAACAGGCTGTGACCACAAGTGCCTTGGTCTCCCCAATGGTGATGGTGACACACCGTGCCACGTACTCATTTAAGGCTGAGTCTACCTAGGCGAGGCTCAGAAACCGGATCAAACATTTCGCCACCGTTATTGGTCGTGAAGTGTGAATCGAACTGTGTCCGTAGCGTGCTAACCACCACGCCACCGCTCCCGCGCCCGTGCCCGCAGCCTGGCCAAGGGAGTGATGTACACGTTCAACCTGGAGAAGCACGAGGTGACCTTCGACTCGCTCATGTTCTTCCTCACCGAGGGCTTCCAGGCCGAGGAGGGGGAGGAGGTGCCCCCCCCGTGGAGCCCCCTGTGGGTGACGCACACCCACCTGTCCACCCACCTGTCCACCCACCTGTCCACCCACCTGTTCACCCACCAGAACATGACCGCGTGCACTCACCCACGCGCTCATCCGCGTCACTCGCCTGTGTCTCACGCACACCTCGATCACCATATGCGCACTTTCCCGACTATAGATCGCGCGCTCGCATACACACTCACCTCTACAATCACCTCTACACTCACCTCTACACTCACCTCTACACTCACCTCGACACTCACCTCGACACTCACCTCGACACTCACCTCGACACTCACCTCGACACTCACCTCTACAATCAGCCGTCTACTCACCGACTAACCTCTACACTCACCTCTACACTCACCTCTACAATCACCTCTACACTCACCTCTACACTCACCTCTACACTCACCTCTACACTCACCTCTACACTCACCTCTACAATCAGCCGTCTACTCACCGACTAACCTCTACACTCACCTCTACACTCACCTCTACACTCACCTCTACAATCACCTCTACACTCACCTCTACACTCACCTCTACACTCACCTCTACACTCACCTCTACACTCACCTCTACACTCACCTCTACAATCAGCTGTCTACTCACCGACTAACCTCTACACTCACCTCTACACTCACCTCTACAATCACCTCTACACTCACCTCTACACTCACCTCTACACTCACCTCTACACTCACCTCTACACTCACCTCTACACTCACCTCTACAATCAGCTATCTACTCACCGACTAACCTCTACACTCACCTCTACACTCACCTCTACACTCACCTCTACAATCAGCTGTCTGCTTACCTACTCACATTTTCCCTCACCTCTACACTCACCTGTACACTCACCTGTACAATCAGCTGTCCACTCACCGACTCTCCTCTACACTCACCTCTACACTCACCTCCACACTCACCTCCACAATCAGCTGTCCGCTCACCTGCGAACTCACTTGAAAATTCGCCCGCGCACTTGTGCTCATGTCACACCCACCTTCACCCTGCCCCCCCCCTTCTCCCCCTCCTGCCCACCCCCCCCAGGGACGAGGTGATTGACCAGATAGCGTCCAAGTGCAAGAGTATGTTCCTGGAGGACGGCGTGTGCGTGCTGGACGACAGCGAGGTCGAGCGGCTACAGTTCAAGGAGCCCGGCCGGCAGGTGGGCAGGGCAGGGGAGGGGGGGGAAGGGGGGAAAGGAAGGGGGGGGGAATTGGAATAAGTTCCTCCCACCAAGGAATTCTCCCACCCCCGACCCTCAGCTCGAGTCGGACCCTGCCAGCTAAGGGGGGCAGTGGACGCGGGCTCCGTTGTGCCCGCTTCAGCAGCGTGTTCACCGAGCATCATAGAGCAACGCCGTGTGGGTGCGTGCGTGTGACGTGTCGCCTATGGGGAGTGATGCAGCGGTCAGCGCCACGCTGCGCTACGAACCCGGCGACCCGAGTTCGATTCCCGCTCACGACCAACACCAGTGACGATTACCTGAACCGATCCTGGGCCTCTCCGAGGTCAACTCAGCCTAAAATGAGTACCTGGAGCGGTGGGTAGTGAAGGCAGACAAAGGCGGCCGGGCGTGGTGCTGGCCACCCACCCCCTCGTGTGCCGGTGCCGGCCTTCGTAGGTGCTGCCCTCTAACAGCACTCGCCCCGTCGGTGGGTCAAGGCGACACGGGGAGTCTTTGTCTGTCGAGGCTGGGTGGGCGAGGGCTGAGCTCACCGCTGTGCTCTGCTCTGCCCGCAGAAGTACCTCACCACCAACATCCAGCCCCAGGGGGGGCGCGTGGTGGCCATCGTGCTCGTGCTGGTGGCCATGTTCGCCTGCCTGGGCCTCGCCTACGTCAAGCTCAAGTCGTGGGGGGTCCTGGGCTCCTGGAAACTCGAGTGATGCGGTGGCGGGGGGGGGGTGTTACGGGGGAAGGGGGGGGGTGCTACGGGGGAAGAGGGGGGGTGGGAGCTGGTCACAGATTGGTCTACGTGTCAGGGGTCAGGGCGAGGGTCGTCTCTGCAGAGTGGGAGGGGCAAGCGAGACCCCGTTGGGGGGTTCGTGGGGAGGCGACGACGTCGTCACGGGGGTCACGGGGGTCACGGGGGGCCCGGCTGCTGTCAGGTGATGAGTTCCTGGGGGGGCGGGGCTGGGGGTGGGGGTAGCCGGGGTTCATCACGGGGGTCCCCGTGTCCCCGTAACCTCTCTCCAGGGTGCAGCCGTGATGAAGGGGTCACGGGGGGAGGGGGGGGGATCCCCTTTACACGGGGGGGGGGGGGGGGGCCGGGGGGGGACGCGAGCGAGCCCCGTGTGCTCATTGCCTCGTGCGCGCTAATTAGCCGGCTCCTTGATTACTCAGCAGCCCCCCCCCCCCCGCACGTCACCCCCTCCCCCCACCGCCCGCACGCCACTCACTCTCATCACCACGGAGGCTTTGTTCTCAATTTTAACGACGACGACGACAACAACAACAACAATAAACATTTCCCACGT
Source organism: Lethenteron reissneri (assembly GCF_015708825.2). Lineage (NCBI taxonomy): Eukaryota > Metazoa > Chordata > Hyperoartia > Petromyzontiformes > Petromyzontidae > Lethenteron > Lethenteron reissneri. The sequence goes on along the minus strand of NC_083796.1, from coordinate 781,127 downwards.
GATCAATCCCGTACGGTCATGAACGAGTGGAGATCCCCCCGTCCCCCTACTACCCCTCCCCCACACGTCGACCTTGCCTGCTCCTCCCCCCGCACACGGGGGTCTCAGCCCCCACCCCACGGGGACGAGGTTGAGTCACGGTGGTGGTGGCGGGGGGGGGTCAGAAGAATTTCTTGGCGACAGAATCCTGGTGACTCCTGGCAACACGCGGGCAACACAGTCGCAGGCGACATAGTCACAGCCAACACAGTCGCGAGTAGGTGGGTGAGTGTGGTGAGTAGGTGGGTGAGTGTGGTGAAGTGGTGGGTGAATGTGGTGAGTAGCTGGGTGAGTGTGGTGAGTAGCTGGGTGAGTGTGGTGAGGTGGTGGGTGAATGTGGTGAGTAGGTGGGTGAGTAGGTGGGTGAGCGTGGTGAGTAGCTGGGCGAGTGTGGTGAGTAGGTGGGTGAGCGTGGTGAGTAGGTGGGTGAGCGTGGTGAGTAGGTGGGCGAGTGTGGTGAGTAGGTGGGCGAGTGTGGTGAGTAGGTGGGTGAGCGTGGTGAGTAGGTGGGTGAGTGTGGTGAGTAGGTGGGTGAGTGTGGTGAGTAGGTGGGTGAGTGTGGTGAGTAGGTGGGTGAGTATGGTGAGTAGGTGGGTGAGTGTGGTGAGTAGGTGGGTGAGTGTGGTGAGTAGCTGGGTGAGTGTGGTGAGTAGGTGGGCGAATGTGGTGAGTAGGTGGGCGAGTGTGGTGAGTAGCTGGGTGAGTGTGGTGAAGTGGTGGGTGAATGTGGTGAGTAGCTGGGTGAGTGTGGTGAGTAGCTGGGTGAGTGTGGTGAGGTGGTGGGTGAATGTGGTGAGTAGGTGGGTGAGTGTGGTGAGTAGGTGGGTGAGTGTGTTGAGTAGGTGGGTGAGTGTGGTGAGTAGGTGGGTGAGTGTGGTGAGTAGGTGGGCGAGTGTGGTGAGTAGGTGGGCGAGTGTGGTGAGTAGGTGGGTGAGCGTGGTGAGTAGGTGGGTGAGTGTGGTGAGTAGGTGGGTGAGTGTGGTGAGTAGGTGGGTGAGTGTGGTGAGTAGGTGGGCGAGTGTGGTGAGTAGGTGGGCGAGTGTGGTGAGTAGGTGGGTGAGCGTGGTGAGTAGGTGGGTGAGCGTGGTGAGTAGGTGGGTGAGTGTGGTGAGTAGGTGGGTGAGTGTGGTGAGTAGGTGGGTGAGTGTGGTGAGTAGGTGGGTGAGTGTGGTGAGTAGGTGGGGCGAGTGTGGTGAGTAGGTGGGCGAGTGTGGTGAGTAGGTGGGTGAGCGTGGTGAGTAGGTTGGTGAGCGTGGTGAGTAGGTGGGTGAGTGTGGTGAGTAGGTGGGTGAGTGTGGTGAGTAGGTGGGTGAGTGTGGTGAGTAGGTGGGCGAGTGTGGTGAGTAGGTGGGCGAGTGTGGTGAGTAGGTGGGTGAGCGTGGTGAGTAGGTGGGTGAGTGTGGTGAGTAGGTGGGTGAGTGTGGTGAATAGGTGGGTGAGTGTGGTGAGTAGGTGGGTGAGTGTGGTGAGTAGGTGGGTGAGTGTGGTGAGTAGGTGGGTGAGTGTGGTGAGTAGGTGGGTGAGTGTGGTGAATAGGTGGGTGAGTGTGGTGAGTAGGTGGGTGAGTGTGGTGAGTAGGTGGGTGAGCGTGGTGAGTAGGTGGGTGAGTGTGGTGAGTAGGTGGGTGAGTGTGGTGAGTAGGTGGGTGAGTGTGGTGAATAGGTGGGTGAGTGTGGTGAGTAGGTGGGTGAGTGTGGTGAGTAGGTGGGTGAGCGTGGTGAGTAGGTGGGTGAGTGTGGTGAGTAGGTGGGTGAGTGTGGTGAATAGGTGGGTGAGTGTGGTGAGTAGGTGGGTGAGTATGGTGAGTAGGTGGGTGAGTGTGGTGAGTAGGTGGATGAGTGTGGGGAGTAGGTGGGTGAGTGTGGTGAGTAGCTGGGTGAGTGTGGTGAGTAGCTGGGTGAGTGTGGTGATTAGGTGGGCGAGTGGTGAGTAGCTGGGTGAGTGTGGTGATTAGGTGGGCGAGTGGTGAGTAGCTGGGTGAGTGTGGTGAGTAAGTGGGTGAGCGTGGTGAGTAGGTGGGTGAGTGTGGTGAGTAGGTGGGCGAGTGGTGAGTAGCTGGGCGAGTGTGGTGAGTAGGTGGGTGAGTGTGGTGAGTAGGTGGGTGAGCGTGGTGAGTAGGTGGGCGAGTGGTGAATAGCTGGGTGAGTGTGGTGAGTAGGTGGGCGAGTGTGGTGAGTAGGTGGGTGAGCGTGGTGAGTAGGTGGGCGAGTGTGGTGAGTAGGTGGGTGAGCGTGGTGAGTAGGTGGGTGAGTGTGGTGAGTAGCTGGGTGAGTGTGGTGAGTAGGTGGGTGAGTGTGGTGAGTAGGTGGGTGAGTGTGGTGAGTAGGTGGGTGAGTGTGGTGAGTAGCTGGGTGAGTGTGGTGAGTAAGTGGGTGAGTGTGGTGAGTAAGTGGGTGAGTGTGGTGAGTAGGTGGGTGAGCGTGGTGAGTAGGTGGGTGAGTGTGGTGAGTAGGTGGGTGAGTGTGGTGAGTAAGTGGGTGAGTGTGGTGAGTAAGTGGGTGAGTGTGGTGAGTAGGTGGGTGAGCGTGGTGAGTAGGTGGGTGAGTGTGGTGAGTAAGTGGGTGAGCGTGGTGAGTAGGTGGGTGAGCGTGGTGAGTAGCTGGGTGAGTGTGGTCAGTAGCTGGGTGAGTGTGGTGAGTAGCTGGGTGAGTGTGGTGAGTAGGTGGGCGAGGGCCCGCACCTGTAGGCCAGGTATCCAGCAGCAGCGCCGTCTGCATCCCGGAGAAGAGCACGAAGCTCAGGGTGGAGACGCAGGCCGGGGGCGGGGGGCACTGCCCCCTTGCGGCCTGCGGCGACGTCGGGTGAGGAGTGAAGTGAGGAGTGAAGTGAGGAGTGCAGTGAGGAGTGAAGTGAGGAGTGAAGTGAGGAGTGCAGTGAGGAGTGAAGTGAGGAGTGGAGTGAGGAGTGAAGTGAGGAGTGAAGTGAGGAGTGCAGTGAGGAGTGCAGTGAGGAGTGAAGTGAGGAGTGCAGTGAGGAGTGAAGTGAGGAGTGAAGTGAGGAGTGCAGTGAGGAGTGAAGTGAGGAGTGCAGTGAGGAGTGAAGTGAGGAGTGAAGTGAGGAGTGCAGTGAGGAGTGAAGTGAGGAGTGAAGTGAGGAGTGCAGTGAGGAGTGAAGTGAGGAGTGCAGTGAGGAGCCAGAATCGGGGTGAGGACTCCGGTTGCATTTCGCGATATTCTGCGGGTCGCCTGCTGGGCTGGCGTGGGTGGCTGTGAGTGAGAGGTTGTGCTAGTGAGTGGTAGCGCTAGTGAGGGGTGGTGAGGGGTGGTGAGGGCTGGAGCTGGTGAGGGCTGGTGCTGCTATACTGGATGTGGTGTGCGGGCTGCGGAAATATATTCCGGGTCAGCCATGCGGACGGACCTGGCCGTGGTGAGGAGCGAGGTCACGTGAGACGAGACTTATTCTCTGCTGTGAAAAGGGGGCCATTGCCCGAAACGTCGCCTGTCGCATAGTCAGTCTATTTCTTGGAGACACACAGTGTTACCGACGAGCGAGGGCACGTGAGGTGAGCGTTGAGGGTCCCCGTACCTCCTGGACCAGCGTGCCCAGGTCCCTCTTCACGACGGCCACGTGCTGCTGCAGCTCCAACAGCCGCTGCACGTGCTCCGCGCCGCCGCCGCTCACCACCGCCTGGATGGCGCTCGCACGCTGGAACGTGTCCGACACGATGCTCCTGGGGGGCGGGGGGGGCGGGGGGGGTGCGTCAGTGGGTGGCAGGGGAGGTCAGTGGGGGGCGGGGCTTCTGGGTTCATCATCGGCAGTAGGGGCGGTGACGCGCCTTCGCCACTTGTTGCAGAGGTTCGCGGTTCGGAACCAGCGGCCGCCCTGGTAAATACTGCGGTGTGTAATCACCACGGAAACACCACACGGCCGGCTGCTTCACTCACATTGGACACTAAAAACTCCCTGCCGCTGCTACTGATCACGGTATTGATGCTGCTGATTGTCTTCATATCGCCGCTGCTGTTGGATAGAAGGGGCTAAATGGGCACGGGACGGCCTAGAGAGGATATGGAGTGATGTGGTACAGCAGGACGTGGAGCTGAGTGGACTTGCCGATGACTGTTACCAGCGGTGTCAAGATCGGCCTCTGTGGAGGTGGCTCGTGAAGGATGCTGCTGCTACTGGGCAGTTGGAGGCAGTCGCCCTCCCGCAACAGCGGAGGGCGAAAGGGGCGACGCTCACAACAACGAGTGAAGCGCCGGGCGGATAAAACACATGCAAATTGACACAGCGGGGGAGCACTGCCAACTCATGGCACCTGGGCCTGTCCCGTGAACACATGCACCTAGCCTGGCACAAGCACCGTGGTGACGTCACCCCCCGCTTCACCCCATGACTGAGTCGTGTTTCTGCTGAAATCCCCCTGGGCCTCGCGCCCTCCTGCCCTGCGACTCGGCGAGATTAGAATCCAGGGCCAGGGGCAACACCGACAGCTGCCGAGGAGACTACGCGGAGACACGGGGACACAGAGACACGGGGACATGGGGACACAGACACGGGAGAACAGAGACACGGGGACACAGAGACACGGGGACACAGAGACACGGGGACACAGAGACACGGGGAAATGGGGACAGAGACACGGGGACATGGGGACACAGACACGGGAGAACAGAAACACGGGAGAACAGAGACACGGGGACACAGAGACACGGGGACATGGGGACACAGACACGGGAGAACAGAGATACGGGGACATAGAGACACGGGAGAACAGAGACACGGGGACACAGTGACACGGCGACACAGAGACACGGGGACACAGAGACACGGGAGCACACAGATACAGACACACAGAGACACGGAAACACAGAGACACGGGACCCCCATGCCCCGCCCCCATGCCCCGCCCCCACATGCCCCATCCCCACATGCCCCGCCTCCACCAATTAAAGCCGATTGAGGGATCAATCCGTATCTCGCGACCCTGATCATAACGCCGCGACCCCCACATTAACCCGGGGAGGGGGGAAGTAATTAGATCATTGGAGGGCCAATTAAGGCGGGAGGGTGCGGAGGCATCCTTACACATTGAGGGGACAGGTGTCATCAGGTGAGGTGAGAGGTGAGGAAGTCGTCGGAAGTTCCAGACTCACCTCATCTCCTTGAGCTGCTGAAGGATTTCCCTCTGAGAGTCCAACAGCGAGTCCAGCGCCTGGAAAAGACGAATCCCTCGCTCACCTGCCACGCTCACCTGCCTCGCTCACCAATTTTAGGCGAGAACTCTTTACAATGAACCCGAACCGCAAGAAAGTAAACAATGTCCGACGACCGCCGGCGTGCCGCAGCCCGCGAGCCTTGGGAAGGGCCCAGGGTCAACCGGTAGCCGCAGCCCACCTCGCGTCTGCGGCCACACGCCAGACGGCGTCGGAGCTGATTTGGAGAATGGAAAAGAGAACGGGTCATCAAAACGAAGCACTTGTTGAATGGGTCCTCGCCGCCGGACCCCCGGCTGGGATGGGAATTGGCGTGCTGGGGACCCCCCCGGGACACAATGCAAACGGCCTAACGGGCGCGGCCCCTCCCGGGAAGAAGATGGCAACCGTTCCCTCACACCCGGTCCGTCCTTCGGAGGCGCTGCGGGCGTCAGGCGCTGGAATCCTGTGGGCGATACAATGGAATCCTTCTGAGGTGTAACCTCTGAGCTCGCCCGCCCCGGCTCGTCGGACATGTCAGATACCCGGCACTCAGGAGATGAACTGTCAACACAGGGTGGAATATTGGGTTTCAACCGACCTGCATCCGCACGCACTGCGGCTGCTCGACTTCAACCACCTCAACAGGGTCCTGCCACGGCCGGTGCAATTTAGGGGACGTACCCAGGGGCACCTGGGGACACCTTGCCCCCAGCGGTCCATGGGGTCCCAGTCTCCCATTGCCCTACGAGTTTTTCATTCGCGGCCTGTCGTTTAGCCGGGTTCCCTCGAGACACCTCCCACGCCTCCGTCAGCCGCCTAATCACGACCTGCATGGGCATAATGACCTTCTCTCTTGCCCAGGTCCATGCCCAACTGAGCCTCAATGGGGGGGTCACTTTCCCTCCCATACATGAGCTAAAATGGGGAGAATCCTGTTGAGGTGTGAGGGGCCATCCTATATGCGGCCAGGACACTAGGAACGTGTAAGCCCCAGTCCAACTGTGGCTCATTAACCTGTTGGCACAACATGGATGTGAGGGTCCTGTGCAAGCGCTTCACCATCCCGTCTGTCTGGGGATGGTAGGGCGATGTTCGGATTTTTTTTTGTTCCCAGGGTATCGCACACCTCCTTTAACAATTTTGAATACAAAATGTGCCCCTGGTCCGTAAGAAGTTGTTCTGGGGCCCGTTTGTCCAAAACGTACCCGTGTAAAAATGCGTCAGCAATGGCGGCCGACTGATCTGGCCACGCAAGCGGCCACCGGGACAGGTGTTCCACCCCGACGAGGAGGGACTCCACCGCGACGAGGAGGGACTCCACCCCGACGAGGAGGGATTTGTTTCCCCTCTGAGTGGCGGGAAACGGCCCGAGGATGTCCAGAGCAACGAGCTCGTTGACACGAGACACCGCGACGGATTGTAATGGCGGCTGGACCTGCCTCGGAGGCGGCTTGCGGCGTGCGCAGTCAGTATATCCCCTGACCACGTGGTACACGTCGTCCGTCATCCTGGGCCAAAAGAAGTCACGCTTCAGTGTCAGCAAAGTTTTACGCACCCCAAGGTGCAGTAATTTCAAGTGGACCACCCGTGTGAGTTTACCCCGCAGAGCAGTCCCCAACACAATGCAATGATGGTGCAGCTCCTCATCCCACCTCATCAAAAGCCCGTCATGGAGGACTATAAGGGACATTCCCACTGGCATATTTGTACTGCCTCTCGTCCCTACGCGACGTGGCAACTTTAACAAGGAGGCGTCCTCTACCTGGAGGCATCCCCATTCAGCGTGCGTGAGACCAATTGTGTTGTCACAAGGAGCAGTTGTCGCGGGTGGTGGTACATCGACAGATGCCACAACAGCGCACGGCAATTCCGCAGCCGATGGTTCACATCGGCCAGCACCCATTAGACACGCACACTGGTCTCTCGGTGGTAACCGGGACAGAGCATCCGCGTTGCAGTGACGTACACCCTTCCTGTAGGTGACCATGAAGGAGTAGTCCTGCAACATTTCTAGCCAGCGGGAAAGTTGGCCGGAAGGCTGGTCAATCCGTAAGGCATATTGAAGAGCCGCGTGGTCAGTGTGCACGGCAAAGTTCCTTCCGTAAAGGTACGGCCTATACTGCTGCACAAAGTGCACTATGGCCAACAATTCTCTGGGCGTCACACAGTAACGCTGCTCTGCGGGGGACAGCACACGGCTCCCGGAGGCCTCAACCCTCTCCGCACCGTTCACGACCCAGCACAGTACAGCGCCGACTCTGGTGTCGCTGGCATCCGTATCCAACACAAAGGGCAGAGAGAAATCGGGGTATCCATGCGGAGGCGCATTGGCGAGGCCATCACGCAGCGCGTCAAACATGGCCTCTTCCCCCCACCGAAATCTCTGGCCCTAGGCAGTGAGCCCGTGGAGCGGCTTAGCGATCGTCGCCAACTTGGGGACAAACCAGCGACAATACGACGCGAACCCGACAAAACTGCGGACTTCACCCACCGACGTGGGGGTGGCCATGTGCGCACACACGCAGTTTGTCGGGAACCATGGCTATCCTGGACTTGCTAACAACGTGGCCCAAATACTGCACCGATGTTTGCAAAAGATGGCACTTCTGTGGTTTAAATTTGAGATTGGCCACTCGCACCACGATAAACACTGACCACAACCGCTGCAGGTGCTCCTGAAACATGCGTCCGATTACAATTACATCGTCCAAGTAAATGAAGACCTGCTAAGACCAATTCCATAAGCCGCTGAAACGTGGCCAGAGCAGAGTTAAGACTCACCGGGATCCTTCATCCAAGGGCAGCTGCCAAAACCCCGACAACAATTGGAGGGTCGAGAAAAACTGTTTACACGAAAAGGCGTCCAAGGAGTCATTCATCCGGGGGAGCAGATACGCGTCCACCACAGATACTTTATTTAATTTACGGAAGTCGACGCAAAAGCGCAGACTCCATCCAGTTTTTTTACGAAAAAATGGGAGCCCCCCACGGACTAGTGGAATGTCCGCAGCCAAAATTTCGTCAACTGTCTGGCGTCCTTTTCCTTGGGACTGAGCCTGTACGAATTCTGCCGTATTTGAAGCAGCGTTACCCATGTCGATGCGATGTTGCAATAGTGACGTGTGCCAATATCAAATTTCCCCTGGCTAAAAATATCCTCAAATTCTTGGAGCAAGGCATGCAGCTCACCCCGCTGTTCCCCGGACAATTTAGAATTTCCCCCACACAACACGTCCATCCAAGCCCCATCCGACCTGCCTCCCCACTCCACCGCGGCAATGACCTCTGCAGCCTTCTTCGCAAGCCTCCTCACAGCGCGCGGTCGTTGCGTGGGCCAAAACTGTACCGGCTTGGACCACCGCAGGCCCAAGCCCGTTGTTCAGCACTTGCAAAAAGGGCTCCTGGTCCCCTCTTACTATAGTTTGGGCACCCACCAACGCGGACCCCGAATCGCCTTGTTTGAAGGGGTTAAAAGGACCCCTTCAACGGTATCCATCAAATCAATTTGCTTCCGCAACCCCAAGGGCACCAACATCTGAGCGCCTGGAGGAACTGTGACAGTTTCCTTTGCCAGGGCCTGAACCATGGCGTTGGCCCTTTCTAACCAGGTCGGAGACCTCAGGAAGGCCAACCCCCGTCCCGATGGCAATTCAATACAACCTTGATCACCAAGGATCTTAAGGGGCATCCTCCCACGCTAATTAGTGCCCAAAAAGACAGGGCACAGCCAATGTCCTAGAAACCAACACCGGCCCTATCAATTCAATGTCCTCAACGTGGAGTTTCGCCAATATTTGGCCTATAATGCCCAAACTCCAGCCATTCGGGGCAACACAAGCAATAGCGACCGGACCTCGGTGGCAATAACTAAAAAATAATCTCCAAAATCATGGTAGCCGACGCTCCCGTGTCGATCAGCACCCTCACCTCTATCCCTTGAACAAACCCAACTACCGCAGAAGACCCCACCGCCGCCGCCACCACGACACGGTGCGCCAACGTGTTCCACTGCCCCGCGCTCCGCTGCCGATCGGTCGACACCAAAGTCCGTCACTCGTGCGCCGTGACACGACGAGGGATGACGATGTGCGAACCCGACGTGCTCAACAACGGGGATGCATGATGTGACATTAGCGGCCGGGTGTCTGATGCATCGCGACTCGCCTGCGGGCCCGAGGAAGCAGATGTCGGCGGGGCGGAGGACGTTGAAGGCGAGGAGAGCGATCCGGTGCCGTTGCGACACGCCCTGGCGATGTGGCCCAGCTGGCCGCATTTGAAGCAGGCGGTCGTGGACCTCCACGCTTGAAGGGAGCCCCTCTCTCGCCGTTCCTGCTCCGGTCGTCGGTCCTCAATTTTCCTCCCACATGGACCTTGGACGAACGACGCACAGGCCCACTCTGGCTCCCGCGGCGCCGGCTCCTCCGCGTCCTCTAGGAGTCCCGTGCAGGCAGCCACCCCAGACCACCACTGCAAGTTAACGTGGGCTTGGATGCAGCGGGCGACCTTTAGGGACGACAGGTCATCCTCTTCCGTGACGGGAAGAGAGACGCCTAATTCCTGAGACAGTGACAGCAGTTTCTCTGGCGCCAGGCAAACCAGCGCAGTCTGCTCCATTCGCGGCTATGCTGGGCCACCCAAGGCCAGCAGCGTGCTGCGGAAGGCGAGAGGCCTCTCGGCCTCTCCCTGCCTCCGCAGCACGAACCTTCGATGCGCGTTGGATGGTGGATACAAAATAGCAGCCATCTGAGCGCATGCCCGAGGCAGAGTTGCCCGGTCAGCCTCGGGGATGGCCTCGAACGCTGCCAGGGAGTCGTCATCCAGTGCCGTGGGCAGAGCCCGTAGCACCTCCACGTCTGACCACCCGACCAGGGTGCAAGCCGCTTTAAAGCGGCGCTGGAAAGCCGTCCAGTCACCCCCCGCGGCCACAGGCAGGTGCTCCCGTAGAGACAGCGCCCCTGCAGAAGCCGCCGATGGTGACTCGAATTTGGCGGGAAGACTTTCCCGCTTGGACGACGTGGGCGGGAACTCTGCCGATTCCCGCTCTGGTGCAGCGGTGAAAGATGAGCCGTCCACCTGCTGCCCTCGGGCTGGAGTATCTTCGGCAGGCGCCGCGGACCCGAGCTGCACGACCAGCTCCGCTGCGACAGAGAGCAGGCCCGCAAGGCGCTCGGTGAGGTCGCGCCACCCTTGTCCGACCGGCGGCTGCAAGGGCCCGACATCCCTCTCCTGCTGCTCCGCAGGTATCACCGCCTCCAGACACATCACCGGAGTCCCGGATTCTGGGGCTGTCGAGGGGATCGCATCCCCATCGTCCTCATCTCCAGAGGACACTATCGGTGGATTCTTTCTCTTGGCCGACTTTGACATGACAAATTTCTTGTTTTACTTTAGCACTTATGATGTGAAATGTAGTGACTAACTCGGAGACGATAAGACTTGGAGGCACTTCTTTATTAACAAGCACCATCGGAGTTAACACTCTTCATAATTAGTCCGTCTATTGTCGGCGACGCTACTCAGTCAGTCTGTCGGCTGCCTCACTGGTGACGCCCCGAGATGGTGAACACGGAGACAACGACAAGACGGACGGTGAAGACGACGAGAAGGACGGTGAAGACGACGAGAAGGACGGTGAAGACGACTTCAGCAGCACAACGGGGAACCCACTCCAACAACTGCCCCGAGGTCCCCACAGGGGCCCCTCTTGTACTGTCACGTGGCCTGGCTCCGCCCCCGGCCACGCCCCCTTTCTGGAACCTCCCAGCGGGTTCTTGGTGTGCCCCTTCTGTCACCTTCCCCTAGATCCCCCTCTGGTGTGTCACGTGGCCTGCTGACGTCAGGGCTGCCGTGAGCCGCAAATCCCCTTCCCTGCAGGCAGCCAGCGCTGTGCTACTACACTATGCCACTACACAGGCATCAGGGTCGGGATCAAACCCACGATCTCCTATATACCAGACAAGGTAGTTAATATCTCGCCACTGTGTCATCTGTCTCGCTTTTCTGACTCGCTCACTCACTCTCTCACCTACCTCACCTGACTCACTTGCTCGCTCGCCCACTCACCCGCTCCACTCGCCCCTCTCACCCACTCACCTTCCGCTCACTCACCCATCGAATTAACCTCACTTATTCACTCAACCACCCAGCCACCCGAGCACTCGCCCACTCACTCGTCTCCTTGCACACTAGCTCACTCACCCACTCACCTCTCTCACCAATCACCCCCCGCCCCCCTCACCTGGGTGTTGCCCCCCCCGGCCCCCACCCCCTCGGCGAGGGAGCCCAGGAGCCTGGCTGCGTCGCGCACCTCGGCCTGGATGCGAGCCTGACCCTCGAAGATCAGACGCAGGTCCCTCTCGGCCTGAGACTCCAGCGCTCCCTCACCTGCTGAGGGGGGTGAGGAGTGGGGGGGGGGGGCACGGGGGTTAGGAACGACCCCCGAGCACCCTGCGATGACCTCTGTGGAACTCTTGCCCATGTGTAGACGCCCGTGAACCCCTGGTGACTACAAATTACCTCTGCAGTGGACAACTGAATCCATTCGGACCTCAGGTGACCCTATGGATGCAAATGGTTACCCCCCCCCCCATACCGGAGGACCCCTTAGGATATACCAAGGACCCCACCCCCCCTCCGCCGTGACCCCCAGTGACCCCCGGTGACCCCCGGTGACCCCCAGTGACCTCGTACCGTGCTGCGTGGGGTGGACCTTCTGGAATTCCTCGATCTGACGGCGCAGCTCCTCCTGGTAGCGAGCAAATTCCTCCCTCCATAGCGCCTCCTCCTCCTCCCCCCCCTTCTCCTCCTCCTCCTGTTTCTCCTTCTGCTCCTCCTGGGTCACCTCGCTCCCCTGGGGAAGGTTCAGCGAGGTCAGGGTCAGAGCCGCGGCAAGAGTCAGGGGTCAACCGATGTCGGGTTCTGCGTAGGCGACGGTCAGGCAGGGTTCATGGCTGCGATAAGGGCAAAGGTCGAGTTAGGTCAGGGCTAAGGATACGTCATGGTGAGTGTCAGGGTCATGCTATGTCAAGGTGAGGTCGAGGAGACGGTGGAGGTGCAAATGAACTGACGCAAGGGGTGAACCTCGGTCAGGAGGTGAGGGGTGTGAGAGGTGATGGGTGAGGTGAGGCGTATGAGATGTACAGTGAGTTATTCACGAAGTGAGGTGCGTCGTGAGGTGAGGAGACGTGAGTGGTGAGGGCTGCGGTGAGTGGCTGCGGTGAGTGGCTGCGGTGAGTGGCTGCGGTGAGTGGCTGCGGTGAGGGCTGCGGTGAGTGGCTGCGGTGAGTGGCTGCGGTGAGTGGCTGCGGTGAGGGCTGCGGTGAGTGGCTGCGGTGAGTGGCTGCGGTGAGTGGCTGCGGTGAGGGCTGCGGTGAGTGGCTGCGGTGAGTGGCTGCGGTGAGTGGCTGCGGTGAGTGGCTGCGGTGAGTGGCTGCGAGTCCTTCACTCTCTCACGTTTCCCCGGCGAGGCGCGCTGAGGCTGTAGGTGAGGAACGAGAGGACGTCGTGGTCATCTGGAAGAGAGAGGCCGCGTCACGTGGGGCCACACCCAAAACCCGGCCCTGCTCCTGGACCCCCATCCTCGAATTACAATCTCACCTCACACACTCCCTCTCATCCCTCTCATCCCTCTCAACCCTCTCAACCCTCTCCTTCCTCCCCTCTCACCTCCTCACCTCTCACACTCCCTCTCATCCCTCTCATCCCTCTCCTTCCTCCCCTCTCACCTCTCTAATCTCAGCTCTCCCCTCGCACCGAGCCCCTCTCACCGCCTCCCTCTCACCTCTCCCTACTCACCTCTCACCACTCACCTCTAAAATCTCAGCTCTCCCCTCTCACCTCTACTCTCTCACCTCTCCCTACTCACCTCTCTCCCCTCTCACCTCTCCCTTCCCCCGAGCCCCTTACCCGGGACCCCTCCGGTGGAGGCTGAGACCCCGAAGAACCCCGCTGGTGGGAGGGAGAGGTCCCCCACGGTGGCGCACAGCTCAAAGTCCTCCTCCGCAGTGAAGCCGGAGGTGAGGTGCACCTGGGTTACGGGGGTGAGGGGAGGTCACGGGGAGGTCACTGGGTGGGAGGGGAGGTCACGGGGTGAGGGGAGGTCACGGGAAGGCGGTCAGGGTAACAGGCAAATGGATGGGGTCGCGGGGCGAGGTTAGGATCACCGGGGTGAGGATGGGGTCACGGTGTCAGCGTCCCCTGCTCACCTCGAGGCTCCCCGCGTGGAGTGAGACCCTCACCCTCACCGGGTGAGGCTTGTTGCGGAAGTCGCGGCGGCACGAGGCGAGGGCCTGCGCGGAGGCGTCGCTGCCGACACGAGCACAGGCCAAGGTCAGGAGGTCACCGCACCTCGCCATCACTTCCTTGCTTCGGGATCACACAGCTGTTGATCCGCTCCTGACCTCGAATGACCCCTCTTATGGCCTCGTCATCACCACCACCACGACCGCCAACACGTGGCTCTAGGCATCGAGGTCACCGACCTCTGAGTTCCACTCCAATGCCCTCTTGGTCCCCTGCCCCTCCTTCATCCTGCACACCACGTGTCCCACCCATCACTACCTCCTATTACAAACCTCTAATTTGCCTACCCCATCCTCCTGCTCCTCCACCCTGCACACCACGCGTCCCACCTATCAGCAACCTCTCCAGCCGCACCACGATGGCCAACTAAAGGAATCGGCTCGTGAATCGATCCACGGCGTGAGGTGGGGATCGTGACGATCGATCCGTGACGCTCCTGGTCCTGACACGAATACTGACCCCGACCCCAAAGCCCCCCCCCCACCAGCCCCCCCACGCACCTCCCCTGGGCGAACGCGACGCTTCCGTTGTTGGCGACGACAAAAACCATCGGCAAATCTCCCTGAGGGGCGGGGGAGGGAAGGGGGTGGGGGGGGGGTAATTAGAGGGGGTGGGGGTCGTCATGCAGAGCATTAACGAGTCAACCTACAACAGCCGAGCGACCACAACACCAAGACAAAGATTCCCCGTATAGCCTTAGGGGCCGTCCATAAATGACGTCACGCGATTTTGGACGATTTTTGACCCCCCCCCCCTCGTCACACGGCGTCACAAAAAGTCAGACCCCCCTCAAATATGACGTCACAAAGCTCTGCCCCCCCCCCCCAAAAAAAAAATACTTCAAATCGCTTTAAACTATTGTCATTGTAGTGCGTATTTAATGTGGCGCTGCACTCTGATGTTGTAGGAGAAAACATTTATTAAAAAGTCTATTTAATTAGGCAGAACGTGTTGTCTATATTTATTTAAAGTTGTGCATTTTGATGTGACGTCACATTTCTCAACCCCCCACTTCCCCCTTCGTCACACATCGTCACAAATGTCTGACCCCCCCCTCAGGTGCGTGACGTCATTTATGGACGGCCCCTTAGCAGACTGTTGGGGCAAGTGCTATTGGTGAGCACCTATGAAGGCCGACACGGCACACGAGGGGGTGGATGGCTAGCACCACGCCCGGCCGCCTTTGTCTCCCTGGTTGCGATGTTTACACACCGCACCAGGTACTCATTTGAGGCTGAATCGACCTAGGGGAGGCCCATAACCGGTTCAGATAATCGAACGCGGGTCACTGGGGTTGGTAGCGCAGCGCACTAACCGCTACACCACCGCTCCCCACCACCGCTCCCCACCACCACCTCTCCCCACCACCACCACCGCTCCCCACCACCACCACCTTCACCACCGCTCCCCACCACCACCACCTCCATCACCGCTCCCCACCACCACCACCACCTCCACCACCGCTCCCCACCACCACCACCTCCACCACCGCTCCCCACCACCACCACCTCCACCACCGCTCCCCACCACCACCACCTCCACCACCGCTCCTCACCACCACCTCTACCACGCTCCCCAACACCACCACCTCCACCACCGCTCCCCACCACCACCATCACCTCCACCACCGCTCCCCACCACCACCACCTCCACCACCGCTCCCCACCACCACCTCCACCACGCTCCCCACCACCACCACCACCTCCACCACCGCTCCCCACCACCACCACCACCTCCACCACCGCTCCCCACCACCAACACCTCCATCACCGCTCCCCACCACCACCACCTCCACCACCGCTCCCCACCACCACCACCACCTCCACCACCGCTCCCCACCACCACCACCTCCACCACCGCTCCCCACCACCACCTCCACCACTGCTCCCCACCACCACCACCGCTCCCCACCACCACCACTTCCACCACCGCTCCCCACCACCACCACCTCCACCACTGCTCCCCACCACCACCTCCACCACCGCTCCCCACCACCACCACCTCTATCACCGCTCCCCACCACCACCACCTCCACCACCGCTCCCCACCACCACCACCACCACCTCCACCACCGCTCCCCACCACCACCACCACCTCCACCACCGCTCCCCACCACTACCACCTCCATCACCGCTCCCAACCACCACCACCACCATGCTCCCCACCACCACCACCTCCACCACTGCTCCCCACCACCACCTCCACCACCGCTCCCCACCACCACCACCTCCATCACCGCTCCCCACCACCACCACCACCACGCTCCCCACCACCACCACCTCCACCACCGCTCCCCACCACCACCACCTCCACCACCGCTCCCCACCACCACCACCTCCACCACCGCTCCCCACCACCACCTCCACCACGCTCCCCACTACCACCACCTCCACCACGCTCCCCACTACCACCACCTCCACCACCGCTCCCCACCACCACCACCACCACCACCGCTCCCCACCACCACCACCTCCATCACCGCTCCCCACCACCACCACCTCCACCACCGCTCCCCACCACCACCACCACCACCTCCACCACCGCTCCCCACCACCACCACCTCCACCACCGCTCCCCACCACCACCTCCACCACTGCTCCCCACCACCACCACCGCTCCCCACCACCACCACTTCCACCACCGCTCCCCACCACCACCACCTCCATCACCGCTCCCCACCACCACCTCCACCACGCTCCCCACCACCACCACCACCACCTCCACCACCGCTCCCCACCACCACCACCACCACTTCCACCACCGCTCCCCACCACCACCACCTCCGCTCCCCACCACCACCACCACCTCCACCACCGCTCCCCACCACCACCACCATCACCTCCATCACCGCTCCCCACCACCACCACTTCCACCACCGCTCCCCACCACCACCTCCACCACCGCTCCCCACCACCACCACCTCCACTCCCGCTCCCCACCACCACCACCTCCACCACCGCTCCCCACCACCAACACCTCCATCACCGCTCCCCACCACTACCACCTCCATCACCGCTCCCCACCACCACCACCACCACCACCTCCACCACCGCTCCCCACCACCACCACCTCCACCACCGCTCCCCACCACCACCTCCACCACTGCTCCCCACCACCGCTCCCCACCACCACCACTTCCACCACCGCTCCCCACCACCACCACCTCCACCACTGCTCCCCACCTCCACCACCGCTCCCCACCACCACCACTCCCCTCACCGCTCCCCACCACCACCACCACCACGCTCCCCACCACCACCACCACCTCCACCACCGCTCCCCACCACCACCACCACCACCTCCACCACCGCTCCCCACCACCACCACCACCTCCACCACCGCTCCCCACCACTACCACCTCCATCACCGCTCCCCACCACCACCACCACCACCACTGCTCCCCACCACCACCTCCACCACCGCTCCCCACCACCACCACCTCCACCACCGCTCCCCACCACCAACACCTCCATCACCGCTCCCCACCACCACCACCTCCACCACCGCTCCCCACCACCACCACCACCACCACCACCGCTCCCCACCACCACCTCCACCACTGCTCCCCACCACCGCTCCCCACCACCACCACTTCCACCACCGCTCCCCACCACCACCACCTCCACCACTGCTCCCCACCTCCACCACCGCTCCCCACCACCACCACCTCCCTCACCGCTCCCCACCACCACCACCACCACGCTCCCCACCACCACCACCACCTCCACCACCGCTCCCCACCACCACCACCACCACCTCCACCACCGCTCCCCACCACCACCACCACCTCCACCACCGCTCCCCACCACTACCACCTCCATCACCGCTCCCCACCACCACCACCTCCACCACTGCTCCCCACCACCACCTCCACCACCGCTCCCCACCACCACCACCTCCATCACCGCTCCCCACCCCCACCACCACCACGCTCCCCACCACCACCACCTCCACCACCGCTCCCCACCACCACCACCTCCACCACCGCTCCCCACCACCACCACCTCCACCACCGCTCCCCACCACCACCTCCACCACGCTCCCCACTACCACCACCTCCACCACCGCTCCCCACCACCACCACCACCGCTCCCCACCACCACCACCTCCATCACCGCTCCCCACCACCACCACCTCCACCACCGCTCCCCACCACCACCACCACCACCTCCACCACCGCTCCCCACCACCACCACCTCCACCACCGCTCCCCACCACCACCTCCACCACTGCTCCCCACCACCACCACCGCTCCCCACCACCACCACTTCCACCACCGCTCCCCACCACCACCACCTCCATCACCGCTCCCCACCACCACCTCCACCACGCTCCCCACCACCACCACCTCCATCACCGCTCCCCACCACCACCTCCACCACGCTCCCCACCACCACCACCTCCACCACCGCTCCCCACCACCACCACCACCACTTCCACCACTGCTCCCCACCACCACCACCTCCACCACCGCTCCCCACCACCACCACCACCACCTCCATCACCGCTCCCCACCACCACCACTTCCACCACCGCTCCCCACCACCTCCACCACCGCTCCCCACCACTACCACCACCAACATCAAGGAATGGGGGTGTTGGTTTGGGAGGGGGGGGGGGGCTGAGGGTTCCGTGGGAGGGTCGGTGTGGAGGCCTCCACCTGGCTGTCGCGAGAGTCCAGGATGACCCCGACTCCGTTCCACGTCTCGGGGCCCCCGAACACGGGGCCCAGGGCCCCCGCCTCCTCCGCGAACCAAATCGCCTGCGGGAGGGGGAGGGAGGGAGAGAGGGAGAGGCGTGCACCCCACGAGCAGTCAGCGAGGCCGCGCGGGGCCAACCACGTGTCCCCCTGTCTCCTCTTGTCCCCGTCTCATCGTGTCCCCCCGTGTCCCCCGCGCTCTGTCCCCGTGTCTCCAGTGCCCTGTACCCCTGCATGTCTCTGTGTCACAGTACCCTCCTGTCACCACGTCTCAATGTCTCCCTGACCCGACCCCCAATCGTCCAGTGTTCCAATTCCCTCGTCCCCCCCCCCCCCGTGCCCCCCCCCGTGCCCCCCGTGCCCCCCCCATACCAGGCCGTGCCCCCCCCCGTGCCCCCCCCCGTGCCCCCCCCCCGTGCCCCCCCCCCGTGCCCCCCCCCCCCGTGCCCCCCCCGTGCTCCCCCCATACCAGGCCGTGGCCCCCCGCGCGACCTCTCCCCGCCACCCGCAGCTGAACTCGCGCGTCCCAGGAGGCGGCTCTGAGCGCGCTGCGCGACCACGCGGCCCCGCGCCCGTGGCGCAGGGAGGGGGCCACGCGCAGCAGCTCGGGTCCCGGGATCGCGCCTGCGCACAGGGCAGGCAACCGGGGGAAACCGGGGGTAACCAGGGGCAACCGGGGGAAACCGGGGGGTAACCAGGGGCAACCGGGGGAAACCGAGGGTAACCAGGGGCAACCGGGGACAACCAGGGGTAATCAGGGGCAACCAAACTCAAAAAAGAAACTTCATTAGGTCGGTGCGACGCGGGGTCTAAAGGGGTCGCGTTATCTGGAGTCCCCGGGCGGGATGGACCCCGCTCCGGACCCCGCACCCCGCACGCTGCTGCTGCTGCTGCTGCCGCGTTCCCACGGCCCCCCCCCCCCCCCCCCCCCGGGCCCCCAGCAGCGCGAGGCGTGGGATCGCGAACAGCGCCACCAGATGGCTCCCGACTCTCCCCTCGCGCTCCCCGTCTCTCCCACTCGCGACTCGCGACTTCTCACTCTCGCTGCGTCAAACTCTCTGCCCAAACGCTCTCCCAAGCTCCCTCCCTCTCTCTACTCGACCCCCCCCCAACTCTCTCATCTCGACATCTCACTCCATCACTCTCCTCTCTCCCTACCTCTCCATCACTCTCCTCTTCCTCTCTCCGCGCATGCGTTGAGGCCGCCTAAGGTCAACACCACAAACCCCGACCCTGACCGCAACCCCTGAACTTGACCCCGACCCTCACCTCATCGTGACGATGAAGATCCCTGCCTCTACCACGATCATAACCCCGAACCATGACCATCACGTCTCGCTGCGATGATTGTAGCATATGGCAGCACACGCACATGGCGTGTGAACCCGGACAGGTGGGACACACACCAGGTGGGACACACGGACCAAGTGAGACACACGGACCAGGTGGGACACAGGGACCAGGTGAGACACACGGACCAGGTTGGACACAGGGACCAGGTGGGACACACGGACCAGGTGAAACACAGGGACCAGGTGAGACACACAGACCAGGTTGGACACAGGGACCAGGTGAGACACACGGACCAGGTGAGACACACGGACCAGGTGGGACACAGGGACCAGGTGGGACACACGGACCAGGTGAAACACAGGGACCAGGTGAGACACACAGACCAGGTTGGACACAGGGACCAGGTGAGACACACGGACCAGGTGAGACACAGGGACCAGGTGAGACACACGGACCAGGTTGGACACAGGGACCAGGTGAGACACACGGACCAGGTGATACACAGGGACCAGGTGAGACACACGGACCAGGTGAGACACAGGGACCAGGTGAGACACACGGACCAGGTGAGACACACGGACCAGGTGAGACACACGGACCAGGTGAGACACACGGACCAGGTGAGACACAGGGACCAGGTGAGACACACGGACCAGGTGAGACACAGGGACCAGGTGGGACACAGGGACAGGTGAAACACACACACAGGTGGGACACACGCACTAAGTGAGACACACACCAGGTGAGACACACGGACCAGGTGAGACACACGGACCAGGTGCGACACAGGGACAGGTGAGACACACGGACCAGGTGGGACACAGGGACAGGTGAGACACAGGGACCAGGTGGGACACACGCACTAAGTGAGACACACGGACCAGGTGAGACACACGGACCAGGTGGGACACACGCACTGAGACACACACACGTGTGATATTCGCGCCACCAGTCACCACCCGGCGGCGTGGAGACGCC
Source organism: Lethenteron reissneri (assembly GCF_015708825.2). Lineage (NCBI taxonomy): Eukaryota > Metazoa > Chordata > Hyperoartia > Petromyzontiformes > Petromyzontidae > Lethenteron > Lethenteron reissneri. The sequence continues at coordinate 760,679 of NC_083796.1, read as the reverse complement.
GCGGGCGCCGGCCCCTCGACTCACTGCCCACGTGGCTCCAGAAGGGCACCGCGCCGTCCGCGAGCACCAGGTGGGGGCCCTTGAAGCTCAGCTTGTACTCGAAGCGGAGCCGCGGCTCCCGAGCGCGGACTCCGAGCCCCGCGAAGACGCCGAGGACGCCGAGGAGGGGCAGGACGAGGGCGAGGCGAGGAGACATCACGAGGAGAGGGACTCGAGTATCGAGAGACACGTGGAGCGGAGAGCGGCGGCGGCTCCGCCCCGGCTCTTCAACGTCACGTGCCGTGGCTGAGGTGCCACCCCGCCCCCCTCCCCCTCCGAGGAGTGGGCAGTGGGGGGAGGTTGAGCAGCAGCTCACCTATATGGCTGTTGGACTTCTCGAGGAGAGAGCGCGCCTGGCGCTGTGCTCAACTCTCGTGCTGCCTGAACTGTGTTCAAGCACCACACTGCAGGTCACAACCCACCCACTCACCTGCCCATTCACCCACTCATTCACCCACTCATTCACCCTCTCACCCACCCACTCACCCACCCATTCACCGACTCACCCACCCACCCAATCACTCACTCACCGACTCACCCACCCACCCATTCACCCACTCACTGACAGCACTGCAGGTCACAGCACAATAGCACCGTATGTGTAGCCTTAACTCACAGGCGCAGCTTGGTATTATTTGTTATATTTTAAACTATAGACAGGATGTAAATATACATGTTATCATAGTTTAGAATTGTCAACTCTTATGTTCAGTATTAAGGCGATGGCGCTTCGAGTTGGCAATTTGTGGCAGCAAGGCGCCAGCCACGGATGTAACACAAACAAAATTGACTTGAGCGAGCAGGCGAGTATATACACATCAGCCACAACACTGCCTTGCGTTCAACACAGCCAACACTCCGGGCCGGCTTCACCGTTCAGTGTCCCATCGGCAGTCGGGCTCGCTTGAGACAGAGTCGTTCGCATTGTGTAGAACAATCATCAGCAGTGTGTTGTGTACTTACGCAATTCGTACTTCGTTTTATGTTTAGTGACTTGCTTACCTCGTCTAGACTTTTCACGATAGTTTTATGTCGTATTGTCTTTTTGTTATAATTTGACGACCCCGTGTCCCGACTGTACATCTGTGTAAAAGATCTTCACATCTCATCCGATTCCTCCAGGCAGGATAAAGATTCTGATTGTGGGGACACAAGCGGCGTTGAGCTGCCGCGTTCGTGGCTGCACCGCGGCCATGCGTGGGTCCCGATCCACAGCGCCACCTCATGGCGGGGTCCAGGAGACGAGACCCCTGGCGCGACCCCTTTCCCCTCTCTCCCGAACCCCTCTGGATCCTCGAATGTCGCCCAACACCCCTCCGATACACCTCGCTGTGCGCGGGTCTGCTGGATGCGCCGTGGTACGGCGTTCCCAAGGCGACGGAAAATGGTGCTGCGCCAGGCAGCACCATTCTGATGGGCAGCCACACATCGAGGTTGTGGAAGAGCCAGACGAATGCGTCACGAGGAGCAGCGGATCGCTGCTGTCGTGATGCCTCTTCCGTCTTTGTGAATCAGGCATCGAGGCGTCGTTATATGTTCCACGCTTGTGTTGTGGGTGACCAGACTCCACTGCCGGTGAGGTCTTTAATTTTCCCTTTGTGCATCAAGTACTGTGTCAGCTGCTGCTGCTGCCATGGTTTGTGCCGACGGGGTTCACGGTTGTGGTCCAGAAGATTCACGGCAGGTGATTGTGTTTTGTGTCGTCGGGTCTTTCACGAGGAGGTGTGTGCGACTTCATGTGACCCGAGAAGTTTGCGGTTCGACTGGCGGACAGGGCTAGGTGGTCTGGCCGCTACGGGCCGCCCGAGTAAACAACCGTGATCTCACAGGTCATCGGAGAAGCGCCCCGGTCACTTTCACTACAGTGAAGATACGTAACCTAGGGCAGGGGTCGGCAACCAAATTGAAAAGGAGCCATTTTTGTGCGAAAACTCAATATTTGAAGAGCCGCAATGCAACGTGAATGAGACGGAGGTCCTAAATACGGTCACGAAGCAGTCCTTAAAGAGGCGCACGCGGATCCAGAGCTGCAGGTTGCCATCCCGTCACCCAGGGGTAGTCCAGCGCGATCCAGGCACCGGCAGTGTGAAAACTCACCCGCAAAACGCCCCGCTCGGAGGACGCACGCGGCAACACCCCCCCCCCCTGCGAAACTACCGCAGCAGTCCAAGTGTGAAACTCAGCAGCGTCACGTCTTGATGACCACCTGGAGCCCCACGTAGATTTGATGGCGTGCTTGCCTGGGCTTGCCTGGGCTTGGAAATGGGGCCGGGGGGGGGGCAAGGGACGGCCCAGGACCCCAACCCTAAACCTGGCCGACCAGGCTGCTTGCCGTAAGGTGGTCACGGCGAATGTGCCGTGAAACGGAGGTCGCCGCATTTTTGTTCCCACTGCGGGGATCAAACAAAGGGGGGAGTGTTTCTCGGCACGAGGTCTGTTACCAGAACCGTGCCGCGGTTTACCGTGATAAGAGTTCAACACGGCAATACTGGAACCGGATCAAGGTGGATGATCAATTCCTGCCACCCGGACACAGGATTCAGGTCCGAGTGAAACACGGGGACAGGCGGCTACCTCAGCGTGGACCGATTCACATGACGAGGCGACACGAGGAACCGGGCACAGAGTGAGACGGACTCGGGAGGGTTACGCGAGTTAAGGAATTCAATTGCAAAAAAAACCCATAACGACGACGACGATGATCTCACACGCAGGACCGACCAGGACCGCTGGGGGGCAGGCGGGGTCAGTGTAAACGCATCAAGACGGGGAGGGGGGGAGGGAGGGCGGCCGGCGGCGGACCACAGCGCCCGCCGCTCGCACCGCGGGCCGGCCAAGGGGGAAGTGCGAGGCTCCAACGCGCACGCGGAGGCGACGGCGGGCGGGCGAATTCGTCGGGCGGAGAGCTGAAAAAAACTTACCGATGAGTGAAATAGAACCAAAATGAAAAGCGACTTTATTCAGACACGATTCACTTCGCCCACACACCGGAACGTAAGGTTCCCACGAGCGGAGCGCGGTGAGGCCGCCGCGTCCAAGGACACTGCGGCGGCCTCTCTCCGCATCCTGCCAGCGGGGACCTCGCGCCCTCCTCTCGTGTCTGGACGTCGCCTGTATAAATTAACCTGCCCGGGTTGAGAGAGAGGCGAACGCCGCGTGGGACCGTTGGTCGAATGCTGCTACGGCCGGGGACGCGCGTTAGAGGGGGGCCCACCCTGTCGGCCCGGGCCACCCGCCGCCCAACTCTGCGCGGCACCAAGAGGGGAATCGTGGGGCGATTCCCCACCCGTGGTCACCCCCCAGCCCCCGCAAGCGGGGGACTGTCACGGACGCAGTCGATTTATAAAAACGCTACCGGCGCACGGCGCTCCGAGGAAACGCGTCGAGGGTTGGCGGCGACCCGGTCACAGGCGGCGGGGGGCCCCGCAGGGTGGGGAAGCGCCGCACGGTGGCACCACGCGGTGCCCGCGTGAGGCCACAAGGCACCAGATGGCAGAGCATGGCACACCGGGCGGCACCGCGTGGCGCGCGCGTAAACCCGCGCCGCGGGCACGCCCGACTTGTGGGGGTCGCGCGGAGCCCTGGCCAGGAGGCCGAGCCCCCCCACCCCCCCGGCACCCACCACAGTCCACGTGGGGGGCGCGACCCTGAAATGTGCGACTCGAGGAAGCGAAGAGGGGCACCGTGGGGGCGGGGGGGGGGCACCCGAGGGGAGGAGGGGGGCGTGGGGGGCACAGGCGGCGGTGCCAGCCCAACTGCAAGGAAAGTGCCGGCCAACGCACCAGCGTCACGAACACAAACGTCGCGCACGCGCGAACACGATTAAAAAAGCTACCGTAGTAAGGGTTAGTAATAAGATTTAAAAATGATGACGACGATGTTATCGATGCGAGGCTCAACGAGGCGTGGACATGCAAGGGGAGCGGCGCTGCTGCTGCTGCTGCCGCCGCCCGGCGCCGTCGGCGTCCGGCTTCCCGAAGAGTGGAGCGCAACGAGCCCAGGCAACGGAAATGAGAGGAGTGCGGTGCTACAGTGTGTGTGTGCGCGCGTCTCTGTGCGTGCGTGTGCGTCTCTGCATAAGTGGCTATGTTTGGGTGTGTGTGTTAGATTGTCTGTCAATGTGTGTTTTGGTGTATTGGTGGTTATACGTGTGTAGGAGTGTGTGTTTGTAGGGGACTTTGCATGTTTATGTAGGTCGGTGTGCATTGGTGTGTGTGGGTGTGTGTGTAGGTGCGTGTTTGTGTAGGTGCGTGTTTGTGTCGGTCCATGTGTGTGTAGGTGTGTGTGTATAGGCACGTGTGTGTAGGTCCGTGTGTATGTAGGTTCGTGTGTGTGTACAGGCGTGTGTGTGTGTGTGTCGGTGCACGTGTCACTCGCTGGCGATGCGACCCTTCTCCGCCTCTATCCTCCGCCGCAGGTCCTGGAACTTGGGCCTCTTCTGTGGGTCCAGGCTCCAGCAGTCGCGCATCAGCTGATAGACGATGGACGGGCACTGCTCGGGGGCGTCCATCCGATAGCCCTTCTCCACGTGGGACACCACGTCCTTCAGGGGCTGCACCACCGCGACAACCACCACCACCATCGGTACCACCATCGCCATCGTTGGTGCCAACGGCGTGACCAATGCCATCGCTATGTGGCTGCTGCTTTCAATTTCCACTCGATGATGAGCGAACTTGTTGCGTTATCATTTGTGGCCAGGTCACTACTGAAAGAGTTTTTTATAGTTTACCGTAGTTTAGTTTACCAGCACCACAGTCAGCACTGATTCCAGTATTGCCTCTGGTCATTGGCCCCATCAGTTTAACCGTTGGGCACCTTCAGTTTCACCATTTGGCACCATCGGTTTGGCACCATTACCTGTTGGCACTACTAACACCATGACCACCGACACCAACACTACCGTCATCACGACAATTGGCACCACCACCATCAGCACCACAACCAACACCAACACCACCGTTTACCACAAGCGCAATCAAAACAACCACTTCCAATACCACAGTCACCACCAATGACAATCGCCACACACAGGTGGGTAGGTAGGGGTGGTGAGGTGGGGCACTCACCACACGGGGGTAGGGCACGCGTCCGAACGAGTAGACCTCCCACAGCAGGACGCCGTAGCTCCACACGTCCGACTGTGATGTGAAGGCCTGCGTGGCACACGCAGCGGCACAGAGACAAACACCCCCCGTGTAACTTTTAACAGGCTATTGGGGCAAGTGCTATTAGCGAACACCTATGAAGGCCAGTATGGCACACGAGGGCGTGGGTTGCCAGTACCACGCCCAGCCACCTTTGTCTCTCCGGTGCTGATATTTACACATCGTACCAGTTACTAATTTTTAGGGGAGACGCAGGACATCTTCTAATAATTGTCACTGGTGTTGGTCGTCAGCAGGAATCAAACTCGGCAGCATGCTAACCACTACACCACTGCTCACACACGGGTACACACTGGCACGCACACACATTGGTACACACAGCGGCACACACCGATCTACAAAGTGGTACACACACTGGTACACACCAACACACACACAATGAAACGGCCAATGGCACAAACACCGATGCGCACAATCGCACAATCATTTATACAAACAGGCACACGCACCTGTACGCACACCGGTACACACACCACCACATGCTCGTGTGCTTGCCTGTACGGCTGTACCACCAACACATGCGTGTGTGCAGCTGCCCGCGTGGCTGTGTCACGAGATGAGATTGCGTGGTTGTGCGGGGCGCGTGCGGCCACTCCTACGTTGTGCCGCAGCGCCTCCGGGGCGGTCCACTTGACGGGCAGCTTGCTGCTGTCGACGGTGGCGGTCGCCTGCTCCTTGGCCAGGCCGAAGTCGCTCACTTTGGCGATGCTGTCGTCCGACACGAGCACGTTCCGTGCCGCCAGGTCGCGGTGCACGAAGCGCCGCGACTCCAGGTACTCCATGCCCTCGCACACGTCGCTGGGACACGCCGATACGCGCGCACACACACAAAGATCCCTTGTGTAGCCTTAACAGACTTTTGGGGCAAGTGCCGTTCACAAGCAGCATTCATGAAGGCCGGCACGGGACACGAGGGGTGGGTGGCCAGCACCACACCCGGCCGCCTTTGTCTCCCTAGTTGCGATGTTTACACACCGCACCAGGAACTCATTTGAGGCCGAGTCGACCTAGGGGAGGCTCAGGAGTGGTTCAAATATTTGCCACTTATTCGTCGTGAGCAGGAAACGAACTCGGGTTGCTGGGTTTGTAGTGCAGCTCGCTAACCGCTGCACCACCGCCCCCACATGCGCACAGAGACACGCTCACACAACACATGGACATCATCATTCACACAAAGATCCCCCATGTAACCTACATGGGCCTTAGAGGCAGGAGCTATTAGCAAGCACCTATCAAGGTCAAAATGGCACAGAAGGGGGTGGGTGCCCAGCACCAGTGCTGATGGTTTACACACTACACCAGGTAATCATATGAGGCCTTGTCAACCTAGGTGAGGCCCGGGACCGGTTTAGATATTCGTCACAGATGTTGGCCGCGAGCGGGAATCGAACTCGGGTCGCCGGGTTCAGAGGGCAGTGTGCTAACCACTGCGCGGCAGCTTCCTCCGCGGGACACACCGAGTTGCCAACACAACAAGACGTGCACAGAGATGGCCGGCGTGGGGGTGGCCACCCACCCCCTTCAGAGGTGCTAATCACATACAGCACTTGCCCCAACACAGCCTGCTAAGGCTATACAGTGGATCTTTGTCTTTGTGTATGTGTGCATATGCACATGCATGTGTATGCATGTGTGTGCGTGTATGTGTGCGTGTGCATGCGTGTATGCATGTGCGCACATGTGTGCATGCATGTGCGCACATGCATGTGTGCGTGTGCGTGTGCTCCAAGTGATCAGTTTGGTCTCCATGTCGTGGCCCCTGGCGATGCCCGGCCCCACGCCCTCGTGTAACATGCCGACCTTCAGACGTGCTGAAGACGATGGCGATACACGTGCGAGTGTGTGAGTGGGAGTGTACGAGAGTGTGCGAGTGAGTGTGAGTGAGTGTGTGCGAGTCAGTGTGTGTGAGTAAGCGTGTGTGTGGGGAGCGGTGGTGTAGCGGTTAGCGTGCTGCGCTATGAACGTAGCGACCTGGGTTCGATTCCCGCTCACGGCCAACACCGGTGACGATTATCTGAACTGGTCCTGAGCCTCCCCTAGGTCGACTCAGCCTCAAATGAGTACCTGGTACCTGGTGTGGTGTGTAAACATCGCCAATGGGGAGACAAAGGCGGCCGGGTGTAGTGTTGGCCACCCACCCCTTGTGTGCCATGTCGGCCTTAATAGGTGTTCGCTAACAGCACTTGCCCCAACAGTCTGTTAAGGCTATACGGGGAATCTTTGTCTTTGGTGTTATGGTCGCTTGGCTGTTGTAGGTTTACTCGTTAATGCTCTGCTTGATGACCCCCACCCCCTCTCATTATGCCCCCCTGCCCAACTCCGAGTATGCGAGTGTGTGTGTGTGCGAGCGAGTGACAGTGTGTGAGTGAGAATGTGTGAGTGTGAGAGTGTGTGAGAGTGTTTGCGAGTGTGTGTGCGAGTGTGTGTGAGAGTGTGAGTGTGTGTGCGAGAGTGTGTGCGAGTGCGAGAGTGTGTGCGAGTGTGTACGAGTGTGTATGTGAGCGTGATAGTGTATGAGAGTGTGTGCGAGTGTGTGAGAGTGTGTGCGAGTGCGTGCGAGTGTGTGCGAGTGTGTGCGAGAGCGTGTGTGTGCGAGTGTGTGTGTGCGAGTGTGTGTGCGAGTGTGTGCGAGTGTGTGTACGAGTGTGTGTGCGAGTGTGTGTGCGAGCGTGTGAGTGTGAGAGTGTGTGTGCGAGTGTGTGTGCGAGTGTGTGTGCGAGTGTGTGTGCGAGTGTGTGTGCGAGTGTGTGTGAGAGTGTGTGAGAGTGTGTGCGAGTGTGTGTGTGAGTGTGAGCGAGTGTGTGTGAGTGTGAGAGTGTGGGTGTGTGTGAGAGTGTGTGCGAGTGTGAGAGAGTGTGTGAGTGTGTGTGCGAGTGTGTGTGCGAGTGTGTGTGAGAGTGTGAGAGTGTGTGCGAGTGTGTGAGTGTGTGCGAGTGTGTGCGAGTGTGTGTGAGAGTGTGAGAGTGTGTGTGAGAGTGTGTGTGCGAGTGTGTGCGAGTGTGTGTGAGAGTGTGAGAGTGTGTGCGAGTGTGTGAGTGTGTGCGAGTGTGTGTGAGAGTGTGAGAGTGTGTGTGAGTGTGTGTGTGAGTGTGTGTGTGAGTGTGTGTGTGAGTGTGTGTGCGAGTGTGTGTGAGAGTGTGTGAGTGTGTGTGTGAGTGTGTGTGTGAGTGTGTGTGCGAGTGTGTGTGCGAGTGTGTGTGCGAGTGTGTGTGAGAGTGTGTGAGTGTGCGAGTGGCAGCGCTCACAGGGAGAACTGGATGAGGTCTCTCTGCGTGATGACCGAGCGACCCCGCGATCTCAGGTAGTCCACGAGGCTGCCCTGCAACCACGACACCGGTCACCGACAACAACACGGTCCCCACTCTCTCCTTGAAACACAGCTGCTGAGCACAAGCCCAAAACATAAAACCGCCAGCAACAAACAGCTCCATCAAAGTTGCAAAAGATGAGAGATGATATTAATAATAAAGACGTGGCGCCGCACAGCGGTCGCTCACTCTCGTAGAGAGAGTGGACGACTCGGAGGCGCGAGGAGGAGCGGCAGGTCAGCGGGAAGGCAGCAGCAGCAGCAGCCGCCACTCGGTGCCCAAGCTCTGCGGCCCTCTATGTATCTGAAGGTGTCATCGGCCAATTAATGATGAGTGTGGGAGGAAATTGGAGCACTTGGAGAAAACCCACACGTTCGAAGAGGCAACGCTCTATTCCGCACAGAGGGGACAGGTTGAGCTAAGATTGTCTTGCACGGCCTTCTCCTGGCGAGTCGGGGTTCGGCTCCTCCTCTACGCTCGCGGGAAGGGAGTTTGCGCAGCATCTGTGCGTGATCCACCAACCCTCGCTGCTGCCTCCACATAGCACTGGATCACGGGCTGCCACGTGCAGCAGCGGAGCCTCCACCGCCTGGCTACCACGTCTCCTGAATTGAGGGAGGTTATCGCTGTGAGAGCGTGCGGGGGGGTCGGGGGTAAAAGAGGCGATGAGAGGGGGGGGGGGAAACTCTAGAAAGGGTTTTGTGAACCCGTCTGTGCGGGAAGGGTTTCCACCAGGCTCTCCTCCCGTACAAAGCCAAGCGCCCATTAAAGTTACTGGCCAAACATCCCAACGTAGGACCCCCTCGTGAGAACGAGTCTCGAGACTCCCTGAGGCCTTCCTGGGAGAATGAATGATGTTGTTTTTTGGTTGTTGTTGTTGTTGTTCACGGACCTTGCCCATGAACTCGGTGACGATGTAGAGGTAGTCACCCATCACCACGCCCAGCAGCTGCACCAGGTTCTTGTGCCGGATCTCACTGCAGGGGTGGGGGGCGGGGAGGCACCAAAGGCAGGGGCAAAGATGCTCCCGTGTAGGCTTTACAGACTGTTGGGGCAAGTGTGTAGCCTTTTCTGCGTTAGTAGTATCTGTAGCCCCGTCGTTGTTAGGATAGCGTCTCTCCCAATCGCCGAGGAGGAACCGCAGGCGAGCGGAAAGGCAGCAGCAGTAGCCACCCGGTGAGGAGTCGGCACCACCAACAATTAACTAAGCTCTGTGGTCCTCGAAACATTAAGATATTGTCAGCCAAATTAACGAGTGTTGAAACACGTGGGAGGAAACCAGAGAATCCGCCAACCCTGGCCTCCACAGCGCTGGACTTAAGGACACGTGTGCCATACCCTGCCCGGAAAGTCACCGGTGCGGTGCGTGTAGCCAAAATGAGCACTGGAGAGACAAAGGCGGCTGTGTGCGGCGCTGACCATAGCCACTCCCTCGAGCGCTGTGCCAGCCTTCACGGGTGCTCGCAAACAGCACTTGACCCCAGCAGCCTGTGTGGGCTACACGGGAGACCTTTGTGCGCGTGTGCGTGTGAGTGCGCGAGTGCGCGAGTGCGTGAGTGTACGTGCGTGAGTATGCGTACGTCATGACGGCTGCCTCTGCGAGGAATGCCTGCGCCGTGGCATCGCTCTTGATGATCTTGACGGCCACGCGGTTGCCACGGTAGCAGCCCTCGTGTACGTCTGTCTCACACACCCGCGCACACACAAGCACGCACACCTGTAGAGACGGAGACAAAGATCCCCCGTATAACCTACCCAGACTGTTGCAGTAAGTGCTGTTGACGAACACCTATGAAGGGCGGCACGGCACACGATGGGTTGGCATGACCAGCACCATGCCTGACCGCCATGGTCTCCGAGTCGACCTGGGGGGAGGCCCAGCAGCTATTCAGATACGAGCGGGAATCGAACTCGGGTCCACCGGGTACGGAGCGCTACATAACCGCTCCCCACTCTCTCATACACACAAAGACACACACAGGCATGCATACAGGCATGCTCACACGCAGGCACGCAAGCACTCGGGTGGAGCACACTGGAGAGACTGTGCTGCTGCCGAGGACCCCGCACCCCGAGCCGGGCGAGTCAAAGGTCACGCAGACCCACAATGGGCCCTGTCTGATGAATCAATCGCTCACTGATGAGCCAACGCTGGCGCTCGCGACCCGGAGGGCCCCTCCCACTCCTCCCCCTCATCCCCCAGAGCCAGGCGGAAATGGGGGGCAACTTCCCTGCCCCCCACCAAAACCCACGGGTGTGAGCGTGTGTTACCTCCAAACTCGCCCTTCCCCACGGAGTTGCCCAAGTTCAGCTCATGCACGTCAATCACCCAGCCGCCTGCGTGTGTGCGTGTTTATGCGTGTGTGTGTGCATGTGGGTGTGTGTGCATGTGTGTGTGTATTTATGCGTGTGTGTCAGTGTGCGAGTGGATTGTGTTCATGCATGTGTGATTACGTGCATGTGTATATGTGTGTGCGTGTGTAATTTTCAGTGTGCATGTGTGTGTATATGCATGAGAAAGACAAGCACACAAAATAAAGACGCATCAATAGTAAAAAAAAAATCAAGTTAAATTCACGTTAAGCAGGCACCATACCACAGCCCCTGGGAAACCACAACCCTACCTCCACACTCTCCTGCCTCTCTCATCTCACTTCCCTCCACACACTCTCCGCTCCAGCAACCAACGCTCTTCTCTTCAAGACCCCAGTGAACCTGGGCACAGTGGGAGGTCGCTCATTCTCCTCTGCTGTCCCCATGGAAGGGAGTCTGCAACTCCCTTCCATGCTGTCCACTACTTAGTCTCGCTTCCTCTTCCCCCTCTTTGACCGACTGCCTCCCTTTAGATCTTCAAAATACACAGAGACCAGTACTCTCACACAGAGACCTGCGCCCCTTTCTCTCCATGAAGTAAGCACCCCCACTGCGTCTGTGTGCAAACCGCCACCTAGCGCTGTACATTGGGACCTTCGGATAAAATGCTGCCCCGTACAAATGTATTTCTAAAATTATTATTATTAATCGCAACACGTCCAGCGGAACCGAGCGGGCTCGGTGATCGCAGCGAGCCAGGCGAGAGACGCCCGCCCGAACCCTGTCGAACGAGCTTGCCTGCCCAAGAGCCCGAGAGGAGGAGGCTCCTGGCGCCAAGGCAGATGGCGAGAGAGGTGCCCCTCCCCGCACCTCCACCCCGCCCGCCCCCTGCCATGCGTCACTCACCCTTGGAGAAAACCTCCTGAGCGGCGATGGCGCCCTCGATGGGCTTGGGCTTGATGAGCCGCGTACACAACCCGTCCTCCTCCTGCGTGTAATGCTGGGACACGCGCACAGTCACAGGCACAGTCACACGCACAGTCACACACGCAGTCGCACGCACAGCCACACCCACAGTCACACATAGTCACACGCACAGATCCCATGTGTAGCCGTAGAGACACCGGCAAACACACAGGCATGATCACACGAAGATAAAGATTTCCCATATAGCCTTCAACACACTGTAGGGACCAGTGCTGTTAGCAAGCACCTATGAAGTGGTTGGTGGCTAACACCACACCTGCCCACCTTTGTCTTTGAAGTGCTTAATGTGGTGTATGTTTATGCCAGGTACTCCGATTTAAAGCCAAGTCCACTTAATAGAAGCCCCGGAATGGTTCAGATTATCATGACTGTTATTGGTCATATTGCGGGAAATAAACTCGGATTCATAACACAGTGCGCTAACCACTGCGCCACCGCTCCCCACACACAATGACAGGGATCCCATGTGTATCCTTACAAACACCAGACGAAAATACCCCTTATAGCCTTTAAAAGACTTGCGGGGAAAAGGTGGACGTGCAAGTGGCGGTTACATCATAACAGTGAATGTGCCAGGCTAAGTGCACCTTGAGGCCATGTGAAGCGTGGAAGGCTCGTTGACAAACACAGCCACACACGCCAGGGTGCGCTCACGCACGCACAAGGACGCGCAGAGATGATCACGCAACCACGCCCAAGTGAAGCAGCCTCTCCAGACTCATATTTATTTCATATTTAACCCAAGCAATGAGGCTTATGAGACCAGAAATGGACATTGCGCAAAACATCTTCCGTTTAATACTTCTATATTATATTTATCTTTTAAGGCCAAGGTGACATTGACGAATGTGTCGATTTGACGAATGCGTGGCTTGTGCAAGCACAACTTATAAACGTACATTCCACGTTTTAGTTTTGGGCCAGACTGCTGGCGTAGATGTGAGAACCATGGGCCATGCGGTGGCTCGTGGGGACAGGGTGACCCCACGAAAGCTCAACTACAAACACACGAGTAGCACACACACCGCACACACACAGCAACGACAACCCCCATTCGCAACTAAGTGGTGGTGACGTCAGCACGACGCTTGTGCCAGGCTATGGGCACTTTAAGGCCACGTGAAGTGTCGAACGTCCGCTGGCAGGAGGTCACGGGACAGACCCATGTGCCATGGGTTGACTGACTGAGATGACTGGCAGATGCACCACCTGTGCCCCCTACTGTGCCAACTTGCTGTGCTTTAGCTGCCCGGCACTGTGCTCGTTGTTGTGAGCGTTGCTCCTCTGCCCTTCGTTGTTGCTGGAGAGCGACTGCCTCCAACTGCCCAGTAGCAGCGTCCTTCACGAACCTCTTTCACAGAGGCCGATCTTGACACCGCTGGTACCAGGCATTGACAAGTCCACTCAGCTATATATCCTCTGGTACCACCTTATTCAATCTCTTCTCTAGCCCGTGCTGTGCCTGTTTAGCCTCCTCTATCCGGCTGAACAAAAGTTGATTAGGTATGCGGTGGCTGGGCATGCGGGCTACATGACACAGCGAACGCTGCCTTGCCTGCCGGAAGAGATCACCTATGGGACTGTGTCCAGATCTGTCAAGGATTTGTAAACTCTTCACACAATCCAGCTTTGTTAAACCAAGGATGGATCATAGGCAGGCCAGCCTAAATGTGTCTAACCGACGAAGATTTTCCACGTTTTTCAAGCATAGAGAAGGAAGAGCACAACCGCCCGAGAAGACCCGAAACTTCGTGTGAAGCGACAGACCAGGTAGCTTCTACACACACAGCACACACACACAAGCAGCACACATACCGCATGCACATCACACCCACCACACAAAGATCCCCCCCGTGTAGCCTTAACAGACTGTAAGAGCAAGTTCTGTTAGCGAGCACCTATGAAGACTGGCACGGGACACAGCGTGGTCACCAACACGCCCTGCCATCTTTGTCTCCCTCGTGGCAATGTTTACAAAAACGGTTTTGGCTGTGAGCGGGAATTCAACTCGGGTCGCTGGGTTCATAGCGCAGCACGCTACACCACCGCTCTCCACCACTCGCACACCACACAGCACACACGGTCACCACGCGAAGTTCACAGCACACATGCCCAGCAAAGCACACACAGTCACTACGAGCAGCACTCAGCCAGCAACTGAATCCCTGCCACAGACTCTTCTCCCTTCCCAGCACCCACTGAGTCCGGCCACAGTGAACCACTGAGTGCTATAACCATGACAACGGTGAAAAGCCGCACTTATGAGTGACACAAATGGACACACACACATACACACGCGCACACCTTTGAAGACCAGCATGTCACACGAGAGTGTGGGTGGCCAACACCTTGCCCCGCCGCCTTGGTCTCCCTAGTGGCGATGTACTTGTTTGAAGCCGAGTTGGCTTGGGGCTGATCGTCAATGGTGTTGGCCTTGAGCGGGAATCGAACTCTGGTCACTGGATTCGTAGAGCAGTTTGCTAACCGCTACACTGAACCACTGAGTGTCATTACCATGACAATGGTGAAAATCCGCACTGTGTATAAGTGACACAAATGCACACACGCACACATACGCGCACACACACACGCGCACACACGGGGCTTTGTGCGAGCGTCTTTGCAAGGCTTAGATAGCCGTGAGGAGAAGATGCGGCGGTGGCGGTCTCTACCGTTTATCTAAAAACCTGAGCGCAGAAAACCCTCTCGTGGGGCGTGGGGCGCAATGCGTGGACGCCCCCCCCCTTCCGCCCCCAGAACCATTACGAGCCCGGCGAGCGATGAAGAATCGGCCGCCCAGGATCGTGGGGGCCCCTTTCCTCTCCCACAATGCATTGCCGACGTCACGGAAACTCGCGCCGTTCGTGTGGCCCGAGCCAAAGGACGTTCGCCAAACCACACACTCGCTTCGTCTGAGAAAGGCCCCGCTGATTGCGACAGCCGGTGCCATCGCGGGCCAAGCAAGGCCGCATGTGTTAGCACGCCGCAGTGACGGAGGAAGTTCGCGGTTTCTCTTCTACAATTTGTATTTCTGTTGCAAAAAACAGGAACTCGTCCGCATTTAGATCCCGAGTTACACCCACGCGCTCCGCTTTAAATGTGAACTGTACACCTGACCCGCACTGTACGTGAACTTCCATGAGAAAGCAACCTTTGACATTTCGGAGGCAACGACCAAAGGTCAGGGGGTGACTGACGAGGACGCCGTGTCCCTCCCGTCGTGTACGGTGGGCTCAGGGAGAAGCGGGTAGGCCAGTGATCACCATGGAGATAAAACACCGAGAGGGGGGGGGTAAGGTTTACCCGATCCACCGCCCCCACACCGCACCACCTCTGCTGATGCCCCCCACGGTCTGAAACACCCATCCCCCGGTAAGCCGTGCTGTCAGCTCCCTGTCCCTGTTTAAGACCAGACTCAACAGGTTCCTATTTTTTCTCTGCCTTTGAATGACTGTGGACCCATAGACCCAGAGACCCATAGACTCACAACGCAGATCGATAGACTTACGCATAACCCCAAAGACTTATACAGAGACCCATAGACTCGCACAGAGACGTAGACTCACAGAGGCCGATGACCGACCAACCCTCTCTATAAGGGCGGTGCAGCGTTGACACTCGCGTCACACAGCAACAAGTTCCTGGGTTCCATTCCTGACCCGGGCGCCCTGTTTTCCTCCGGGTTCTCTGGTTTCCTCATCTCATAGCTAAAGCAATGTTGCTGGTTCTGGCCAAAGCATCCCAATGCTTAGAAATCACCTGCACATGACTCAATCCGGGATCACACGCAGCAGCAACATTGCTCCCTAATGCCGTGAAAACTTGGCATGACTCTTCTACAGAAGAGTCTTGAGACTCAGTGAGGCTTCCCGGGTAAAAGCACAATAATAAAACAATAAAGAATGAAACAAATGTGCCCTCTGTTGTTGCGTAGCGCGCTGTGTTGTAATCGCGTTGGGACGCTGTATAAGTCCATGTCGCTGTTGTAAAGCAGACTGTTACAGCTCCAGCGATATACACACATGCGCACACACACACACATCCACACTCATGAACAAACACAAATACATACATCAATGCAGATTCCCAATGCGGACTCGTCCAGGTGCGCACACACACAAAGACAAAGATCCCCCGTATAGCCTTAAGAAGACTGTTGGGGCAAGCGCTGTTCCCGAGCACCTATGAAGGCCGGCACGGCTCACAAAGGCGTGGTGCGGCCATCACCACTGCTTGGTGTCTTTGCCGAATGCTGACTTCACGCACCACACCAGGTACCCATTTCGTCCCGAGTTGACCCAGGCGCGAGCTAGGACCGGTTTAGATATTCTGTCACTGACGTAGGCCAAGAGCTGGAATTGAATTCAGGTCGCCAGGCTCATAGCAAGAATGCGCTAACCACTACACTATCGCTTCCCATCTGTGTTTGCCACCAGCATCATCATCACCACCATCACCACCACCATCATTATCATAACCACTGCGCCACCGCTCCTCATCAAACACACGTACGTACGCACGTACGCGTGCTCGTGCGCTCACCTCGACGAGCTGGATAAGGTTGTCGAAGTAGCTCTCCTCGTCGATGGTGAGCCGGCTCTCGCGGTAGATGATGCGGTAGTGCTCCACCTTGCCGCCGGCGCACACGCACAGCGTGTAGTCGCCCGGGTAGTTGGTGCTCTCACGCACCAGGAACATCCCGTCCTCCGGAGGGCACAGCAGCCGTTCCGCCTGCTCCCTCGGGATCTTCCCGTGGAACCACCTGCGGTGCACGCGCCCGCCACGATCACGCATCAAGCGAGAGGACGACCTTTCAACCTGCATAGAATTCTGAACCTGGGACCAGAAGACTACGAATATCATACGATCCCTCCCCTCCCTGCTTCCCACGGTTCCCTGGTGGGCAGCGTGTTTACCGCCGCCGCTTGTTTGTTGAGGATCGCTGTTCGAATCCGGCTGGCTGCCCTGGTTAATACTGCGGTGCATATGTTAATCGCAACAGTGCCACATGCCGTTTGCTTCACTCACAGTGAACGTTGAAGATCGTTTGCATGAGTCGGCCATTGCGTGCCGGCGTCACGGTAACCAATTTCAAAATATGACACTGAAAATTACTCATCTGGGTTCTACCATCATGTGGAGAGAAGACTGGCAGAAATCTGAACTGTAAACAGCGTAAACATCTCAACACGTAGGTTATCGCAGGCAGTATTACGATTCAGTGTATCACGGGGCCTAAGCCGAATATCAATTAAGATCGGTATAATTAAACCATCGGCACGCCGTTTATAACTGGTAGGCCTCACGTGGCTGCGGGCCGCATCGAGCCTCCGTGGGCCCCGAGTTTCCCCACCACCCCCGACACCTCTATGAGATCAAACCACCGCGCCGGGCCCCAACCGGATCGGCCGAGACTCTGCCACCCGAACCAAAAACACCTGCTCAGTGACCAGCAACCGGGCTGACCTCCAGCCCCCTGCCCTGCCGCCCCCAGCTTCTCCAGATCGGATGGGACGGGCTCAATACGGGCACTCACGGCATCATGCTGAGCTTGCCGTCGGTCTTGACGGCCTCGCGTTTCTGCACGTAATTGGCAGGAATGAAGCCCTCGCGGCCATCTTTGTTGCGAGCCTGGTACCAGTTCCTGTCCTGTGCGTTCACATGCACACACACACGCACGCACGCACACACGCACACACGCACACACACGCACGCACACGTGCACGCACACACACACACACACACGCACACACGCACGCACACACGCACGCACACACGCACGCGCGCACACACGCACACACGGGGTCGGGGTCAGGGGGGGTTCACGTGTGCGTGAGCGTGCGCGTTCACACACTCGGAAAAACATCACGCACGCACACACGGGGTCGGGGGGTTCACGCGTGCGTGAGCGTGCGCATTCACACACTCGGAAACACATCACGCACGCGCGCGTTTCTCTGTGCGGTCACGCACAGCGCGTGCACACCGAGAGGTTCACTCGTGCGTGTGGGCGCGGAAGAGGAGCACGCACACAAAGATGGACGCAATCACGACGATTGATCGGGGAACCCTGGGCTACGCGAGGCACTCGGGTGAGGTGGCGGGGTGCGGGGGTGAGGTGGTGATGTTGCGAGTTGATGAGACTGTGGCATGGTGAGGTGGTGATGCTATGAGTTGGTGAGGCAGTGGAGTGGTGAAACTGTAATGCGGTGAGACTGTAAGGGTGTGAGGCAGTAGCGTGGTGAGGTGGTGAGGTGGTGAGGTGGTGAGGCGGTGAGGCGGTGAGCCCATATGCCTTGTTGTCGGAGACGATGGTGAGCACATCGCCCTTGTTGAAGGAGAGGTCGTCGTTAGCCGTGCCGTGGTAGTTGTAACGAGCCACACAGTGGGTCCCGGGGGCCCAGGTCTGGGGACACAGCAGATGTTGAGGGAGTGCTGGAGAACCACAAGGCACCGACGAGGGGCCTCGAGTGGTCTCGTGCCACCCCGTGAATGACCTTGTGCGTGTGACCTCATGTACACGTGACCACGTGTGTGCGTGTGACCCTGTGACCCCAAGCGTGGCCCCTCATGCGACCCCGTGCGTGGTGGCCTTGCATTGTGACATTACCTCGTGGTCCGTCATCACGACTCCCGGCTCAGGGGCTCTCCCCGATCATCCGATCTGCGGAGGGGAAGGCGGAAGGGGGGGGCAGCAGAAGGAAAACAGGGAACGCACGGGGAGAAGGAGCAGGATGCGGCGAAGATTTAGAAATCCGCGAAAGTTCATTACGCACGACCGCAAATACTGACAGGGATGCCGCTTCCTCGCCGACACACCGGCTGCTGGTTCTAGGAAAAACTGTGCCGGGGTAGCTCCTCTCAGCGACACCACAGCCACCCACTTGGTATGGAGGTAGGGGGCAGGAGTCCTGGATTCTTGGTAGGGGGCAGGGTGTTCTAGAAGAAGAGTCCCGGTAAGGATGACGAATCTTGTACGGGTGAGGAGCTTGGGTCAGGGGTGAGGAGCCCCGGTTAGGGGGTGAAATATGAGCGCACGGCAGAGGGAGATTGAGCAGCAGTTCCTGAGCGGCACCGCTGCTCGCGGGGAAAGCGTGGGACACGCTCGGGCAATCGTGACACGGCCAACAGGAAACACCCGACGTTGAAAAGGGAGCAGCAGATATTCATCTGTCGATCTGCGAGTGCCGTGCTCCCTGGCTGCCACGGAAACATGGGAACCAGCGATAGCAGGCGGGTAGGGCGAGCAGGGAGGGAGGGAACCGGGGAAGGAAATTGAGGCTCGGTCGTCAGAAACCCCCGAGAAGGGAACCCTAGTGTTTGTGGCCACAGGGGTGGCAAGTGGCGGCATCAGTTGGTAAAGGCCCTGCCACCCAAACCAAAACCTCAGCACCCACCCTGCTACCCTCTTGCTAGTTGGGGGGGGGGGGCAAGAAAGCAGGGCTCGACGTTATAATTCCAAGAGTAATGGCACGGCACCTAGAGATGGCAACGCTTGTGCATTGGCGGCGCGTGCCAAAGCAGCCGAGCCAATCGACACGCAGGAAACACCCCGCCGCGATTACCACCACCGCTGCAACAGCAGCAGCAGCGAGCACGACGGACGGGCAAGCGAGCACACGTTACTGAGAAGCGACCGTTTTAGCACAGAGACATCGTGCCCGCAGGTGTGCTGACAAATAAAACGGAACAAACGTTGGAGAGCGTGCAAAAGAAGCGTGGAGGGGTGCAATGATTTGAATTGCACCGCGAGGCAGAAAAGGAACACATCACACTGAGAATAAAAAAGGGTACGTGGCTTGGGCAGGACAGATCGATAGATGGGACGAGACTCCTGATGGAATGGGCAGCCGCAGGTGGGAACGCGTCCAGGAGGACGACCCGTGTGGAGATGGTGCCAAGAGATTAGATTGGCTCATGTACAGCAGATAACCGGCAGCACCGGGCCATGAGGAATGGTCAGGGCGTGGTGAGGCCTTCATCCAGCAGTGGATAATGACTGATCGTGATGTTGACAACATCACGCTTTGTATAAATGCAGCACAGAAAACCCACTCTGTTCACGGTGGCGGTGTCGCAGGGGTGAAACGAGTGCGCCGATGGGTGCCCCCCACCCAACGACGACTCATCCGTGTCCCTGCTGCTTATTCGGGTTGCGCCGCCCGTTCTTGTTCGGCACGACGTCCGACGTTTCGCTCCACATGCCGACAAGAGAAGACGGCTCACGGCTCCCCGGTTCCCGGCACCGAGGATGCTCCCAGCGCGCGGAGCGGAATGACGGGCAACGTGCCGAACGACAATGCGGGCGGCGCAACCCCACAAACACAGCAGAGAGAGCCGTGTGGCACAACCCCACAAACACAGCAGAGAGAGCCGTGTGGCACAACCCCACAAACACAGCACAGAGAGCCGTGTGGCACAACCCCACAAACACAGTGGAGAGAGCCGTGTGGCACAACCCCACAAACACAGTGGAGAGAGCCGTGTGGCACAACCCCACAAACACAGTGGAGAGAGCCGTGTGGCACAACCCCACAAACACAGCGGAGAGAGCCGTGTGACACAACCCCACAAACACAGCGGAGAGAGCCGTGTGGCACAACCCCACAAACACAGCAGAGAGAGCCGTGTGACACCACCCCACAAACACAGCGGAGAGAGCCGTGTGACACAACCCCACAAACACAGCGGAGAGAGCCGTGTGACACAACCCCACAAACACAGCACAGAGAGCCGTGTGGCACAACCCCACAAACACAGCACAGAGAGCCGTGTGACACAACCCCACAAACACAGCGGAGAGAGCCGTGTGGCACAACCCCACAAACACAGTGGAGAGAGCCGTGTGACACCACCCCACAAACACAGCAGAGAGAGCCGTGTGACACAACCCCACAAACACAGTGGAGAGAGCCGTGTGACACCACCCCACAAACACAGCAGAGAGAGCCGTGTGACACAACCCCACAAACACAGCAGAGAGAGCCGTGTGACACAACCCCACAAACACAGCAGAGAGAGCCGTGTGACACCACCCCACAAACACAGCAGAGAGAGCCGTGTGACACCACCCCACAAACACAGCACAGAGAGCCGTGTGACACCACCCCACAAACACAGCAGAGAGAGCCGTGTGACACCACCCCACAAACACAGCAGAGAGAGCCGTGTGGCACAACCCCACAAACACAGCACAGAGAGCCGTGTGACACCACCCCACAAACACAGCACAGAGAGCCGTGTGGCACAACCCCACAAACACAGCAGAGAGAGCCGTGTGACACAACCCCACAAACACAGCACAGAGAGCCGTGTGACACCACCCCACAAACACAGCAGAGAGAGCCGTGTGGCACAACCCCACAAACACAGCAGAGAGAGCCGTGTGGCACAACCCCACAAACACAGCACAGAGAGCCGTGTGACACCACCCCACAAACACAGCAGAGAGAGCCGTGTGACACCACCCCACAAACACAGTAGAGAGAGCCGTGTGGCACAACCCCACAAACACAGTAGAGAGAGCCGTGTGACACCACCCCACAAACACAGCAGAGAGAGCCGTGTGACACAACCCCACAAACACAGCAGAGAGAGCCGTGTGACACAACCCCACAAACACAGTGGAGAGAGCCGTGTGACACCACCCCACAAACACAGCAGAGAGAGCCGTGTGGCACAACCCCACAAACACAGCGGAGAGAGCCGTGTGACACCACCCCACAAACACAGCGGAGAGAGCCGTGTGACACAACCCCACAAACACAGCAGAGAGAGCCGTGTGACACAACCCCACAAACACAGTGGAGAGAGCCGTGTGACACAACCCCACAAACACAGCAGAGAGAGCCGTGTGGCACAACCCCACAAACACAGCGGAGAGAGCCGTGTGACACCACCCCACAAACACAGCAGAGAGAGCCGTGTGGCACAACCCACAAACACAGCAGAGAGAGCCGTGTGGCACAACCCCACAAACACAGCAGAGAGAGCCGTGTGACACCACCCCACAAACACAGCGGAGAGAGCCGTGTGACACAACCCCACAAACACAGTAGAGAGAGCCGTGTGGCACACCCCACAAACCAGCAGAGAGAGCCTTGTGGCACAACCCCACAAACACAGCAGAGAGAGCCGTGTGGCACAACCCCACAAACACAGTAGAGAGAGCCGTGTGACACCACCCCACAAACACAGCAGAGAGAGCCGTGTGGCACAACCACACAAACACAGCAGAGAGAGCCGTGTGACACAACCCCACAAACACAGCGGAGAGAGCCGTGTGGCACAACCCCACAAACACAGCAGAGAGAGCCGTGTGGCACAACCCCACAAACACAGTAGAGAGAGCCGTGTGACACCACCCCACAAACACAGCACAGAGAGCCGTGTGGCACAACCCCACAAACACAGCAGAGAGAGCCGTGTGGCACAACCCCACAAACACAGCAGAGAGAGCCGTGTGGCACAACCCCACAAACACAGTAGAGAGAGCCGTGTGACACCACCCCACAAACACAGCACAGAGAGCCGTGTGGCACAACCCCACAAACACAGCAGAGAGAGCCGTGTGGCACAACCCCACAAACACAGCACAGAGAGCCGTGTGGCACAACCCCACAAACACAGTAGAGAGAGCCGTGTGACACCACCCCACAAACACAGCACAGAGAGCCGTGTGATACAACCCCACAAACACAGCAGAGAGAGCCGTGTGGCACAACCCCACAAACACAGCAGAGAGAGCCGTGTGGCACAACCCCACAAACACAGCACAGAGAGCCGTGTGGCACAACCCCACAAACACAGTAGAGAGAGCCGTGTGACACCACCCCACAAACACAGCACAGAGAGCCGTGTGACACAACCCCACAAACACAGCGGAGAGAGCCGTGTGGCACAACCCCACAAACACAGCAGAGAGAGCCGTGTGGCACAACCCCACAAACACAGCAGAGAGAGCCGTGTGGCACAACCCCACAAACACAGCGGAGAGAGCCGTGTGACACAACCCCACAAACACAGCAGAGAGAGCCGTGTGGCACAACCCCACAAACACCGCAGAGAGAGCCGTGTGGCACAACCCCACAAACACAGCGGAGAGAGCCGTGTGGCACAACCCCACAAACACAGCACAGAGAGCCGTGTGGCACAACCCCACAAACACAGCAGAGAGAGCCGTGTGGCACAACCCCACAAACACAGCGGAGAGAGCCGTGTGGCACAACCCCACAAACACAGCACAGAGAGCCGTGTGACACAACCCCACAAACACAGCAGAGAGAGCCGTGTGGCACAACCCCACAAACACAGCGGAGAGAGCCGTGTGGCACAACCCCACAAACACAGCACAGAGAGCCGTGTGGCACAACCCCACAAACACAGCGGAGAGAGCCGTGTGACACAACCCCACAAACACAGCAGAGAGAGCCGTGTGACACAACCCCACAAACACAGCACAGAGAGCCGTGTGACACAACCCCACAAACACAGCAGAGAGAGCCGTGTGACACAACCCCACAAACACAGCGGAGAGAGCCGTGTGGCACAACCACACAAACACAGCGGAGAGAGCCGTGTGGCACAACCCCACAAACACAGCACAGAGAGCCGTGTGACACCACCCCACAAACACAGCACAGAGAGCCGTGTGACACAACCCCACAAACACAACAGAGAGAGCCGTGTGACACCACCCCACAAACACAGCACAGAGAGCCGTGTGACACAACCCCACAAACACAACACAGAGAGCCGTGTGACACAACCCCACAAACACAGCAGAGAGAGCCGTGTGACACAACCCCACAAACACAGCAGAGAGAGCCGTGTGGCACAACCCCACAAACACAGCGGAGAGAGCCGTGTGACACCACCCCACAAACACAGCAGAGAGAGCCGTGTGACACAACCCCACAAACACAGCAGAGAGAGCCGTGTGGCACAACCCCACAAACACAGCGGAGAGAGCCGTGTGACACCACCCCACAAACACAGCAGAGAGAGCCGTGTGGCACAACCCCACAAACACAGCGGAGAGAGCCGTGTGGCACAACCCCACAAACACAGCAGAGAGAGCCGTGTGGCACAACCCCACAAACACAGCGGAGAGAGCCGTGTGGCACAACCCCACAAACACAGCAGAGAGAGCCGTGTGACACCACCCCACAAACACAGCAGAGAGAGCCGTGTGGCACAACCCCACAAACACAGCGGAGAGAGCCGTGTGGCACAACCCCACAAACACAGCAGAGAGAGCCGTGTGACACAACCCCACAAACACAGCAGAGAGAGCCGTGTGACAC
Organism: Lethenteron reissneri; assembly: GCF_015708825.2. Classification (NCBI taxonomy): domain Eukaryota; kingdom Metazoa; phylum Chordata; class Hyperoartia; order Petromyzontiformes; family Petromyzontidae; genus Lethenteron; species Lethenteron reissneri. The sequence continues at coordinate 736,559 of NC_083796.1, read as the reverse complement.
AACCCCACAAACACAGCAGAGAGAGCCGTGTGGCACAACCCCACAAACACAGCAGAGAGAGCCGTGTGACACCACCCCACAAACACAGCGGAGAGAGCCGTGTGACACCACCCCACAAACACAGCAGAGAGAGCCGTGTGGCACAACCCCACAAACACAGCAGAGAGAGCCGTGTGGCACAACCCCACAAACACAGCGGAGAGAGCCGTGTGACACCACCCCACAAACACAGTGGAGAGAGCCGTGTGACACCACCCCACAAACACAGCGGAGAGAGCCGTGTGACACCACCCCACAAACACAGCGGAGAGAGCCGTGTGACACCACCCCACAAACACAGCAGAGAGAGCCGTGTGACACCACCCCACAAACACAGCGGAGAGAGCCGTGTGACACCACCCCACAAACACAGCGGAGAGAGCCGTGTGACACCACCCCACAAACACAGCACAGAGAGCCGTGTGACACAACCCCACAAACACAGCGGAGAGAGCCGTGTGACACAACCCCACAAACACAGCAGAGAGAGCCGTGTGACACAACACCACAAACACAGCAGAGAGAGCCGTGTGACACAACCCCACAAACACAGCGGAGAGAGCCGTGTGGCACAACCCCACAAACACAGCGGAGAGAGCCGTGTGGCACAACCCCACAAACACAGCAGAGAGAGCCGTGTGACACAACCCCACAAACACAGCACAGAGAGCCGTGTGGCACAACCCCACAAACACAGCAGAGAGAGCCGTGTGACACAACCCCACAAACACAGCAGAGAGAGCCGTGTGACACAACCCCACAAACACAGCAGAGAGAGCCGTGTGGCACAACCCCACAAACACAGCGGAGAGAGCCGTGTGACACAACCCCACAAACACAGCAGAGAGAGCCGTGTGACACAACCCCACAAACACAGCAGAGAGAGCCGTGTGGCACAACCCCACAAACACAGCAGAGAGAGCCGTGTGACACAACCCCACAAACACAGCAGAGAGAGCCGTGTGACACCACCCCACAAACACAGCAGAGAGAGCCGTGTGACACCACCCCACAAACACAGCAGAGAGAGCCGTGTGACACAACCCCACAAACACAGCAGAGAGAGCCGTGTGACACCACCCCACAAACACAGCAGAGAGAGCCGTGTGACACCACCCCACAAACACAGCGGAGAGAGCCGTGTGACACCACCCCACAAACACAGCAGAGAGAGCCGTGTGGCACAACCGTTAAAACACCCACGCGGCGGCGTCACGACTCGCACCAGAGCCGTGTCTGTGCTTGGGAACTTCACCCACCACAGGTGGACGCTTGCGCAGTTTTGGTGCCGCAACAAATTCCGCTTCCGAGTTTCCGCTCTAGCGCTGGCTGGGGGATGTTGCACTATTTTAGGCTGAGGCTGTTGTGGTGGGAAGGGGGGGGATGAGGGATATGCAGCTGTGCGGCTCGCTTGGGCAGCCGAGAACCCCTCCGTGCCCCCACCCCAGTTCCCCTAATTTGTCCACTCCCTGCGACCCCGTTTCGCCCTATCCCTACAACCTCGCCTTGACAGTCCACACTGCTGGGGGACGATGGCAAAAATATCTTTAAATGAATCAATCAGTCTCCCGAGACCACAAGCCGCTATCTTTAGGACTTCCTTCTATCCGGGGGACCAGAGAAGTCCCTGAGATTGTCACGAAAAGCATAACAAGGGATAGTGGTCAGACTGTTGTAACGCTCAGACGATAGCAGGAATCTTACTCGAGCTCTTTACACAAATTAACGATAACGAAAATAAACGCAATGATGAGATAATAAGTCATTGTCAAGTTCAGGCTGAGCTCCTTCCATTCTCTTCTGCCTACAACAAATCGACTCTATAAATACATTTGCACTACAGTTTCTGTACAGCCCATTGTATTGTACTGTACCGACTCGCATTTAGACCCATACAAAACACAAAGACCCATAGACTCCAAAAAGACCAGTAATACTCACATACGGACCTATAGGGACCCATAGACTCACATAGGGGCCAATGAGTGAGTGCTTCCATTTAAATATGCTCCCCATTTCTGTACGGCGTCTTGAGATGCTGTCTCTTTGCAAATACAGTGTGTCGTGTCAAGTGATTTGTAGGGCTCTGCATGGGACTGTGTTTTGATTGGTGCACAGTGGGATAAGGTTCCAGTTGGGAACTGGGATGTTAGGGTTTAGGGCTAAGGGTTGGGGTAAGGGCTGCGATTAGGGTTGGAGTTTAGGGTTTTAGATTGGGTTGGAGTTAATGTTGGGGTTAGGGTTTATTGCCAAGATTAAGGTTGGTCTAGGGCTAAGGCTGGGGTTATGGTTTAGATTTAGAACTGGGGTTATGGTTGGATGTTGGGGTTTAGAGTTGGGATTAACAACTAAGGGTTGGATTATGGTTTAGGGTGAAGAGTTTAGCGTGAGGAGTATAGGACTACTGATTGGCTGCAGCACTGTGTTCGATGACAGCGACGTTTTCCCCGCCGTGTGGTACCTCGTTTGAACGAAACGCGCCACGTCCTCCATCGCTCGCGCTGAGCCCTGGCCATGATGAACAGCCCCTCCATGACCCAGCTGCCTCTGGCTCAATTACGCTGCCCCCAGCGGAGATCCCAAATCAATAGGGCGCACGAGTTCCATTGTATTACTGCGTAACAGAGTTAGGAACGAGCGGGGATGGAGTGGAGCGCCCGCCTTCCCATCCCTCTCGTCCTCACGCACGGTGCAGTGTTGATCATCAATGCTCACACGCTTGTGTCTAGGTTGGCGTGTGAGCTTCAGGAGTAGCCCGGTGAATATCGTGGAGATTCAACGACTTGTATAGACACCCAGAGACTCGCATACAGATCCATAGACTCACACAGAGATTAACAGACTTACATAGAGACCCACAGATACACACACAATACATTTGAAGTGGCTCTGGCCAATGATCTAAGCGTGCAGTGGTGTTACATTGTGGTCCATGGTTTGAGCGATACACTGGCTCAAATAGAGATCCATAGACTTAAACGTTGAAAGTGAGCAGCGGTGTTACATTGTGGTCCATGGTTTGAGCGATACACTGGCTCAAATAGAGATCCATAGACTTAAACGTTGAAAGTGAGCAGCGGTGTTACTTTGTGGTCCATGGTTTGAGCGATACACTGGCTCAAATAGAGATCCATAGACTTAAACGTTGAAAGTGAGCAGCGGTGTTACATTGTGGTCCATGGTTTGAGCGATACACTGGCTCAAATAGAGATCCATAGACTTAAACGTTGAAAGTGAGCAGCGGTGTTACTTTGTGGTCCATGGTTTGAGCGATACACTGGCTCAAATAGAGATCCATAGACTTAAACGTTGAAAGTGAGCAGTGGTGTTACATTGTGGTCCATGGTTTGAGCGATACACTGGCTCAAATAGAGATCCATAGACTTAAACGTTGAAAGTGAGCAGTGGTGTTACATTGTGGTCCATGGTTTGAGCGATACACTGGCTCAAATAGAGATCCATAGACTTAAACGTTGAAAGTGAGCAGCGGTGTTACATTGTGGTCCATGGTTTGAGCGATACACTGGCTCAAATAGAGATCCATAGACTTAAACGTTGAAAGTGAGCAGCGGTGTTACTTTGTGGTCCATGGTTTGAGCGATACACTGGCTCAAATAGAGATCCATAGACTTAAACGTTGAAAGTGAGCAGCGGTGTTACATTGTGGTCCATGGTTTGAGCGATACACTGGCTCAAATAGAGATCCATAGACTTAAACGTTGAAAGTGAGCAGCGGTGTTACTTTGTGGTCCATGGTTTGAGCGATACACTGGCTCAAATAGAGATCCATAGACTTAAACGTTGAAAGTGAGCAGTGGTGTTACATTGTGGTCCATGGTTTGAGCGATACACTGGCTCAAATAGAGATCCATAGACTTAAACGTTGAAAGTGAGCAGTGGTGTTACATTGTGGTCCATGGTTTGAGCGATACACTGGCTCAAATAGAGATCCATAGACTTAAACGTTGAAAGTGAGCAGCGGTGTTACTTTGTGGTCCATGGTTTGAGCGATACACTGGCTCAAATAGAGATCCAAAGACTTAAACGTTGAAAGTGAGCAGTGGTGTTACATTGTGGTCCATGGTTTGAGCGATACACTGGCTCAAATAGAGATCCATAGACTTAAACGTTGAAAGTGAGCAGTGGTGTTACATTGTGGTCCATGGTTTGAGCGATACACTGGCTCAAATAGAGATCCATAGACTTAAACGTTGAAAGTGAGCAGTGGTGTTACATTGTGGTCCACGGTTTGAGATTGGTGACAGCAGCCGCACTCTGGGCTATTCTTGATTGTCTACTTTTGCAGAAGATAGCAGCATCTGTCAATCTCTCTCTCAGGGATATCAACAGCAGGGACTTGCCCCTGGGCAGGCTTAGTCCCAGCTGGGGCAGGGTTGTGATCGAGGCGAGTGGAGTTAAGGCAGGAGTCAGAAATCAAAATAACAAGAAGTGCCCTCTTTTTCTAATTCGGTAAAAAAACTCAGTATTTCAAGAGCCGCAATGCAACGTGAATACGGGACGGCGGCCCTTTATAAATAACGTCACGAAGCAGTCCTTAAAGAGCCGCATGCGGCTTCGGAGCCGCAGGTTGCTGACCACCGAATTCGGAGCTCGTGTTCGGGCAGGACAGAGCAGTGGTGCGGTCTGTATCCCAACCAGAATTAATCAGTCCCATGTTATTGCTCTGCGAGTAAACACTGGGGCTGACAGGGGCCATCTCATCCTATTATATGCAGACAAGAGTAGAACGGGAGCTAACCGCAAAGAGTCAGATCACGTCTGGTAGGGCAGTGAAGGGAGGAACGGAGCAGGTTTGAAAAGGTTAGGGCATGGTGCAGAAGAGGTATGTAGGATCAGGTAGAGTAAGGTTGGCCAGTTGGCTTCGAGTTTAGTTAAGAGTGAGGGCGAGATGAAGGTGGGTTATTATGGAGGACTGGCCTGGGTGGGGGATGATTGCAAGAAAGGTTTTCCACCTGTCTGGGAAGTGACTCCTGTATTCTGGTGGCAGGAACGGATTTGCATCGAGATCTGCTACCACCAGTCTTGTGTTGACTGTATTAACAGTTTATTGCGCAGTTTGATAATAGACCAAGTGCTGACTGAGAATCATATTCGGGGTTGGTTTGTGGAACAGACGCCAGCCTTATAGTAGGCCCAGGTGGAGTTGAGGTATGGGCTGGTGTGCGTGGGTCAGCATAGGGCCAGGTCGGGTAGGGTGTTGTTCGATAGAGAGTGGTGGAGTAGGGAGTGGTTGAGTAGGGAGTGGTTGAGTAGGGAGTGGTTGAGTAGGGAGTGGTTGGGTAGAGAGTGGTTGGGTAGGGAGTGGTTGGGTAGGGAGTGGTTGGGTAGGGAGTGGTTGAGTAGGGAGTGGTTGCGTAGGGAGTGGTTGAGTAGGGAGTGTTGGGTAGGGAGTGTTGGGTAGGGAGTGGTTGAGTAGGGAGTGGGTTGAGTAGGGAGTGGTTGAGTAGGGAAGTGGTTGGGATAGAGAGTGGTTGGGTAGGGAGTGGTTGAGTAGGGAGTGTTGGGTAGAGAGTGGTTGGGGTAGGGAGTGGTTGGTATGGAGTGGTTGAGTAGGGAGTAGTTGGGTAGGAGAGTGGTTGGGTAGGGAGTGGTTGGGTAGGGAGTGGTTGAGTAGGGATGGTTGATAGGGAGTGGTTTGGTAGAGAGTGGTTGGGTAGGAAGTGGTTGAGTAGGGGAGTGGTTGATTAGGGAGTGGTTGGGTAGGGGGTTTTGGATAGGGAGTGGTTGAGTAGGAAGTGGTTGAGTAGGGAGTGGGTTGAGTAGGGAGTGGTTGGGTAGGGAGTGGTGAGTAGGGAGTGGTTGGGTAGTGAGGTGGTTGGGTAGGGAGTGGTTGGGTAGGGAGTGGTTGAGTAGGGAGTGGTTGAGTAGGGAGTGGTTGAGTAGAGAGTGGTTGGGTAGGAGTGGTTGGTAGGGAGTGGTTGAGTAGGGAGTGGTTGAGTAGGGAGTGGTTGAGTAGGGAGTGGTTGGGTAGGGAGTGGTTGGGTAGGAAGTGGTTGGGTAGGGAGTGGTTGAGTAGGATGTGGTTGAGTAGGATGTGGTTGAGTAGGGAGTGGTTGAGTAGGGAGTGGTTGAGTAGGGAGTGGTTGAGTAGGAGTGGTTGAGTAGGGAGTGGTTGGGTAGGGAGTGTTGAGTAGGGAGTGGTTGAGTAGGATGCGGTAGAGTAGAGAGTGGTTGAGTAGGGTGTGATTGGGTAAGGTGTAGTTGTGTTGAGTAGGGAGTGGTTGAGTAGGGTGTGGTAGAGTTGGGAGTGGTTGGGTAGGATGTAGTTGAGTAGGATCTGGTTGAGTAGGATGTGGTAGAGTAGGGAGTGGTTGGGTAGGGTGTGATTGGTTAAGGTGTAGTTGTGTTGGGTAGGGTGTGGTAGGTAAGGCAGGGAGGGCTCGGGTAATGAGAGCTGAGGGTTGTATTGGGTGAGGGCTGTCTGGGTGAGGGTTGTACTGGGTGAGGGTTGTACTGGGTGAGGGTTGTACTGGGTGAGGGTGTACTGGGTGAGGGTTGTACTGGGTGAGGGCTGTCTGGGTGAGGGTTGTACTGGGTGAGGGCTGTCTGGGTGAGGGTTGTACTGGGTGAGGGTTGTACTGGGTGAGGGTTGTACTGGGTGAGGGTTGTACTGGGTGAGGGTTGTACTGGGTGAGGGCTGTCTGGGTGAGGGTTGTACTGGGTGAGGGCTGTCTGGGTGAGGGTTGTACTGGGTGAGGGCTGTCTGGGTGGGGGTTGTACTGGGTGAGGGTTGTACTGGGTGAGGGTGTACTGGGTGAGGGTTGTACTGGGTGAGGGTTGTACTGGGTGAGGGTTGCACCAGGTCAGCACGCGGCTGGTTGTGCAGGGACATCTCAGGGTCTGCAAACCTCTGATTGAGTCCAGGATACGATGATGGGACCGGGTCAGGCCGCCCGCACAGCTCCTCCAAACGAACCCCGGCCCACAGCCAAATTAGCGGTAATTATGGGAGCGGTGGACATTCCAAGCGCAGTCAACAAACACTACAAACGCCACACGCACAGGGGCTGATCCCTGTCCGATTCCCTAAACAGGAAAACTGGACCCCTAAACAAGACCGCTCGACCCCGACTCACGACCGCAATCACCATGAACAGAATCGCTAAACTCCCCTAAGCGGGATCGCTGGACCCCCTGGACGGGACCCCTAACCCTTCCACAGGACCACTGTCATGCTTTCAGAGTCACCAGAGCCCTGGACGGGATCACGAGACCCCTAAAGGGGGTCCCCCGATCCTCCTCCTGCTCCGTTAAGTCTCGGGCGCCGCTACCAGAAGGCGTCACCCGACTCCAGTTCCCATCGTCCAGCAGCAGCTGGACCATCCACCGCTGGATGAAGCCCGGGCCACATCCACGTCTCGCGACCCGACCGCGTACCGTCGCTAGTAATCCACACAGGGAGTCGCGCACAACGATCCGAATCCATCGCTCCGTCTCCTCCGTAGACGTCCACCCCCACCAGCGAGTACGAACCTTATATTTCTCACTTTAAAGCGAATCCGGCCCGAAGCAGAGCATCCCCTTCTCGTCGTAACCGGCGGCCACGACCACTCCACTGCTGGATGGAGTGCTCGCCTCTATTCGTGTTGCTTCTCGAGGGGGGCGGGGGCTGGGACGAAGCCTCTCGGCCGGCGAGAGGCGCCTCCATCCCCGCAGCGTCCCCAGGCAACGCGAGGCCTCGCACTAGGCCTAGGCCGCGGCGTCCCCCCACACCGCGTCCATTGTAAATAACGGGCGGCGCTTGTCACCATCGCCTCTCTCATCTCTCCCCACCTCGACACATCCCCTCTCCCCTCTCCTAGCCTCGTCCCCTAATCGCCTCACGTCCCCTCACCTCGTCTCTCTCCACTCTGCTCGTCCTGCCTGTCGCCTCCTCTCGTCCTCCTTATCCGGCCCCTCTCGTCTCTCCGCCGCGTCCTCTCCCTCTGCTCACCTCCTCGTCGTGGTGCCACCACCACCAACCCTCCTCCTGCTGCTCCTGCCTCCTCCTCCTGCTGCTCCTGCCTCCTCCTCCTGCTGCTGCTGCTGCTCGCCGTGGCCTCACAGCGGGCCGCGGCGCCATGGGAGAGCATGAAGAAGGCGGAGAGGGGCGCGGGGCGGATGCTGCTGCTGTTGCCGGTTGTCCGCGTGAGAGACTGAGAGGGGAAACGGGGAGCGGCGACTCTGCCGCTCTCCTCCCCCCCCTCTCCACACACTCTCTCCCTGCTCCTCCTCACTCTCACTCTCTCCCTCCTCTCCACACACTCTCTCCCTGCTCCCTCCTCACTCTCTCTCCCCCCCCTCTCCACACACTCTCTCCCTGCTCCGCCTCACTCTCCTCCTCTCCCCTTCCTCTCCACACACGATCTCCTCCTCTCCCACCACACTCTCTCCCTGCTCCCTCCTCACTCTCTCCCGCTCCCTCTCCACTGCTCCCTCCTCACTCTCTCCCCCCCTCTCCAACACTCTCTCCCTGCTCCCTCCTCTCTCCACACACTGTCTCCCTGCTCCCTCCTCACTCTCTCCCCCCCCTCTCCACAACACTCTCTCCCTGCTCCCTCCTCTCTCCACACACTGTCTCCCTGCTCCCTCCTCACTCTCCATCCCCCCCCTCTCCAAACTCTCTCCCTGCTCCCCTCCTCACTCTCATCCCTCCTCTCCACAACACTCTCTCCCTGCTCCCTCCTCACTCTCTCCCCCCCTCTCTACACACTCTCTCCCTGCTCCCTCCTCACTCTCTCCCTGCTCCCTCCTCACTCTCTCCCCCCCCTCATCCACACACTCTCTCCTGCTCCCGCCTCACTCTCTCCCCTGCTCCCTCCTCACTCTCTCCCTCCTCTCCACACACGCTCTCCCTGCTTCCCTCCTCACTCTCTCCCCCCCCTCTCCACACACTCTCTCCCAGCTCCCTCCTCACTCTCTCCCCCCCCTTCTCCCACCTCTCTCCCTGCTCCATCCTCACTCTCTCCCTCCTCTCCACACACTCTCTCCCTGCTCCTCCTCACTCTCTCCCCCCCTCTCTACACACTCTCTCCCTGCTCCCTCCTCACTCTCTCCTCCTCTCCACACACTCTCTCCCTGCTCCCTCCTCACTCTCTCCCTGCCTCTCCACACATTCTCTCCCTGCTCCCTCCTCACTCTCTCCCGCTCCCTCCTCACTCTCCCCCCCCTCTCCACAACACGCTCTCCCTGCTCCCTCCTCACTCTCTCCCCCCCCCTCTCCACACACTCTCTCCTGCTCCCTCCTCACTCTCTCCCTCCTCTCTCTACACACTCCTCATCCCTGCTCCCTCCTCACTCTCTCCCCCCCCTCTCAAACACTCTCTCCCTGCTCCCTCCTCTACACACTCCTCCGCTCCCTCCTCACACTCCCCCCCCTCTCCACACACTCTCTCCCTGCTCCCTCCTCACTCTCCCCCCCCTCTCCACACACTCCTCCCTGCTCCCTCCTCACTCTCTCCCCCCCCCTCTCCACACCTCTCTCCTGCTCCTCCTCTCTCCACACACTCTCTCCCTGCTCCCTCCTCACTCTCTCCCCCCCCCTCCACACACTCTCCCCCCCCCTCTCCACACACTCTCTCCCTGCTCCCTCCTCACTCTCTCCCCCCCCTCTCCACACACTCTCTCCCTCCTCTTCTACAAACTCTCTCCCTGCTCCCTCCTCACTCTCTCCCCCCCCTCTCTACACACTCTCTCCTGCTCCCTCCTCACTCTCCCCCCCCATCTCCACACACTCCCCCCCCCTCTCCAACACCTCTCTCCCTGCTCCCTCCTCACTCTCCCCCCCCTCTCCACACACTCTCTCCCTGCTCCCTCCTCACTCTCTCCCCCCCTCTCACCACACTCTCTCCCTGCTCCTCCTCACTCTCTCCCTGCTCCCTCCTCACTCTCTCCCTCCTCTCCACACACTCTCTCCCTGCCCCTCCTCTCTCCACACACTCTCTCCCTGCTCCCTCCTCCTCTCTCCCCCCCCCTCATCCACACACTCTCTCCCTGCTCCCTCCTCACTCTCCTCCCTGCTCCCTCCTCACTCTCGCCCTCCTCTCCACACACTCTCTCCCCTGCTCTCCTCACTCTCTCCCCCCCCCCTCTCTACACACTCTCTCCCTGCTCCCTCCTCACTCTCTCCCTCCTCTCCACACACTCTCTCCCTGCTCCCCGTCCTCACTCTCCTCCCTCCTCTCCACACACTCTCTCCCTGCTCCCTCCTCACTCTCTCCCTGCTCCCTCCTCACTCTCTCCCCCCCCCTCTCCACACACTCTCTTCCCGGCTCCCTCCTCACTATCTCCCCCCCTCTCCACACACTCTCTCCCTGCTCCCTCCTCTCTCTACACACTCTCTTCCCCCCCCTCTCTACACACTCTCTCCCTGCTCCCTCCTCACGTCTCCCTCCCCCTCTCCAACAACACTCTCTTCCCTGCTCCCTCCTCACTTCTCTCCCCCTCTCTCACACACTCTCACCTCGTGCCATCTCGCACTCCTCACTCTCCCCCCCTCTCCACACACTCTCGTCCCTGCCCCTCCTCACTCTCTCCCCCCCCCTCTCTACACACTCTCTCACCTGCTCCCTCCTCTCCTCTCTCCCCCCCCCTCTCTACACACTCTCATCCCTGCTCCTCCTCTCCCCCCTCTACTACTCGTCCTCCACTCTCCCCTCTCTCTACACACTCTCTTCTCCTGCTCACCCCCCCACTCTCCACACCCGACTCTCTCCCTGCTCCCTTCCTCATCTCTACTCTCGCCCCCCTCTCCACACACTCTCTCCTGCTCCCTCCTCCTCACTCTCTCCCCCCCCCCTCTCTACACACTCTCTCCCTGCTCCCTCCTCTCTCTACACACTCTCTCCCTGCTCCCTCCTCACTCTCCTCCCACCCCCTCTCTACACACTCTCGTCCACTGCTCCCCCCACTCTCCACACACTCTCTCCTGCTCCCTCCTCACTCTCTCCCCCCCCCTCTCCACACACTCTCTCCCTGCTCCCTCCTCACTCTCTCCCTCCTCTCTCCACACACTCTCTCCCTGCTCCCTCCTCACTCTCCCCCCCCCTCTCTACACACTCTCTCCCTGCCCCCCCCCTCTCCACACACTCTCTCCCTCCTCTCTCCACACACTCTCTCTGCTGCCCCCTCTCCTCACTCTCCCCCCTCCCCCCCCCCTCCTCCCCCCCCTCCCTCCCTCCCCCCCTCCCCTCCCTCCCCCCCCCCTCCCTCCCCCCCCCCCCTCCCCCCCCCCTCCCTCCCCCCCCCTCCCCTCCCCCCCCCTCCCTCCCCCCCCCTCCCTCCCCCCCCCTCCCTCCCCCCCCCTCCGACTCTCCTCCCTCCTGCGACGGCGTCGTCCTCCTGCAGCCGCCGTCGTCTCCACAGCCGCCGTCGTCTCCACAGCCGCCGTGCTCGCTCCCCCCACACCGCTTCGCCCCCCTCTCCCTGCGTTCCACCTTCCCCTCTCCCCTCGTTCCGTGAGGGATGCGGCCTCAACAGTCCACGGCCAGTGACTTGCTGCTCCAATGGAGGCATTGGCTGTTCTCACCTCCTGCTTACAGCCCTCGAGGCAGCGGCGATGGCAATTCCACATTCGTGCGACGGGGGCGAGTAAATTACAAATTGGTGTGGGACAGAGCTCCACCTTCACTCACCCGGCTCGATCGATTCACGACGGCTCACTCGGAGCAGTGTGATCTTTTATTATAATTATCATTACCATCGTTTTCCGAGGTTATATATATTACAGTCTGAAGCGTGGCGTTGCAAGTGAATCACAGCAGTGTCCATTATGCGTGAATTAATCACTGGTGTTGACCACGGCTAAATAAAACAATGCAGTGCATCTCTCTCTCATCCCAGGGGCTCCGGTGCACAATCGAACATCAGGAGTGGTGGTGATTGGGAGCGGTGGGGCAGTGGTTAGCGCACTGCGCTACGAATCCGGGTTCGATTCCCACTCTAAGACCAGTGCTGATGTATTTTATTTTAAACATCAGCACTGGGGAGACAAAGGCGGCCCCGGGCGTGGTGCTGGCCACCCGCCCCGCGGGGGCTCATCTCCCCGCAAAATTCAGAAGAAAATATAATAAAAAACCGAAAACAAAACTCGGAGTCCAGGCCACGTACACCGCGAGTGGTCATTAGGGGGTCGCGAACGTCGGCATTTTTGTCTTGGTCGTTGTTGCATTAACCGGTAACCAAAGGAAAAAAAGCTCCGGTAAAAACCGATTGGCAGCGACACACAGATGCCGATCAATCTAAACGCGTTGACACGTTTGGATGCTTCAACCGATGAACCTGAGAAACGCGCCGTGTGGACGCGACCCCGCGTTGCCGATCGCCACTCACGACCCACTGCAAACGGGTTACCGGTTAACTCGCTTTGAGAAACCGGACAAGGGTCTGAGAACGGATGAGCCGAGGTTGTGGTTTATCACCCCCTAGTGGCCGCCTGTGGCCACTGCGTGCGGGGTCACGGGCGGTGCGACCGACAACCACACATCTACCCCCCCCAACACATTCACCTCCATACCGCGCGCGGACTCAATAGGAAACATCTACAGGAATAGTCGACGTTTCGGGCAAGTGCCCTTCTTCACAGCGCATACGTCGGTTTATGGCAGTGTAAGTGACCGAGTCCTTTCGTCTCTGTAGTGAGTTGTGGCGCGGGTTTCGTGTCAACCATGTGTCTGTTGTTCTGCAGAGTCGACGCGTTCCATCCACCCTGCGATGTCCTGGAGCTACCATCGCTGCTGACGGTCTTGGGCCGTGGCCTCTGGGCCGCAGTCTCACCCTGTGAGTCTCTGTGTAACTCTGAGTATCTGTGTAATTATACGAGTCTGTGTAACTCTATGGGTCTCTGTGTAACTCTATGGGTCTCTGTGTAACTCTATGGGTCTCTGTGTGTAACTCTATGGGTCTCTGTGTGTAACTCTATGGGTCTCTGTGTGTAACTCTATGGGTCTCTGTGTGTAACTCTATGGGTCTCTGTGTGTAACTATATGGGTCTCTGTGTGTAACTCTATGCGTCTCGATATTAATGCAAAATCCTGTGGCTGCTGCCACTGCCGAGGGTATTTGGCCCGTCCTTGAGGCAGAGCAGCTTTGCTCAATGGGACATCACCGGCTGAAACAAAGTCTGAGCGCGAGTCGCAATGTGTCGAGTTGTTTTGTTGGTTGCCCTTGTGCACCACGACCATAACAGCCGAGTGGCAATGGACAACAAGAGGACTGATGAGAGGCTGACGTGACGAGGAGCCAGTCCCCTAGCCACGTGACCGGTGCAGAGCAGCGGGAGCAGCAGCAGGAGCAGCAGGAGCAGCGGGAGCAGCGGGAGCAGCAGCAGCAGCAGGAGCCAGCAGCAGCAGGAGCCAGCAGCAGCAGGAACCAGCAGCAGCAGGAGCCAGCAGCAGCAGGAACCAGCAGCAGCAGGAGCCAGCAGCAGCAGGAACCAGCAGCAGCAGGAGCCAGCAGCAGCAGGAGCCAGCAGCAGCAGGAGCCAGCAGCAGCAGGAGCCAGCAGCAGCAGGAACCAGCAGCAGCAGGAGCCAGCAGCAGCAGCAGGAGCAGCAGGAGCGATCCACCTCGCTGCTACCCCTGGGCAATCCATCGGCCATCAGATTATCTCACCTCCCCACACGCAAGCAGACGCAACGCAAGAGGAACTGAACAAAGGCGGCAGCAAAGTGGGGCTCAGGATAAATTAGCTAAACACATTCAAAAAAACCTCCCAGTAAACATGCAACGTCAGAGCCAACGTTGCATGTGCTTGGCCCAACGTTGCCCCCGCCGTTACACGACATTGGTCGCGGACAGCCTGCTCGCGGCATACAGCGGATCATGTCAACACCGCGGGCATTCCCCACACACACGGGGATCATTGCAAACAGCCGGTTGGCTATCAGGTGTGGCCGCCTGGGGACGTGTAATTTGTAGCCAAAATTTGCATAATTGCTGTAGTCAAATTAAAGTGACGGCAGGCTTGCAATCAGTCGATGCTGCCCACAGGATGGGCCGGGAGGTGGTGGTGGGCGCTACGCTGCACGTGGCAGCCTGGAACGCGGCGCTGCAGATTTAGCGAAACTCCCTTCCGTGGCTCCGCACAAGGCGGTACAAGTTTGGACTATCATCTGTGCCTTCTGTATGATGGGAGAGTGTTGCCCTCTCGCACGCGTTAGTTTTCTCTGGGCGCCCTGGTATCCTCCCACGTGTCTAAACACTCATTCATTTGGCTTAAAACATCTGAATGTACAGAGGACCGCAGATCTTGGGGGATTGTTGGAAGTGCTGGATCCTTAGCGCGTGGCTGCTGCTGCTTTCCCGCTCGTCTGTGGTTCTTCCTTGACGATTGTGAAAGACGCGATTCGCACGAACGACATCACCGTGATGTATAGAATGAACACAGATTAAACTCAATATAAATTATGAGGGGCAGGTTGCCATCAGCCGCTTTCAAAAAGCCATCCCCTGGGGGCTGCAGGTGGCAATCGGTCCATCTTGTACCGTCAACATCATCATAAACATCAATCAGCGGTACTTTCGCACCGCACATAGGAAACCGTACTAATCGGAGGTGCGAGGGAAGGACAACAAAGTGAACTGCGTTTTGTGCACTGCTGGATGAAGGCCTCTCAATGCCGCGGCCGCCACCTCTCGCGATTCCGAGACGCTTCACCAAGCCCGCCTGCTGCTCACCGTCCAAATCCCCACACCGATCTGTCACGACGCTCAAAGTGTTCGCCGCACGATCCAGTCGCAGATATTCATCTTGACCACAAGAAATGCATAGCACTGACGATCATCTACGTACGACCAACCACCTGCAATCATCGTTATAAGTTAGTAGATTTGGTGCGGGCGCTATCGTTCTCAGAGCGCGAAGGAAGACACTGCTGCGGTTCATAGGCACAGGCTGCGGTAGTTTAGCGGTAGGGGGCGATGTTGCCGTGCGGAATTTCAATTGAGTGAATTCAGTTGGGAGATATTTTTCAAATTTGGATCGCACACAACGGGCAGCCAACTCGTTTCGAATCATGTCACGGGACCGTTAACGGCCACTGCGAGTGAAGCAGAGGGCGCGTCGTGGTATTTTATGGTTAACACACAGACACCGCGCGATTAACGAGGGCGGCCTTCCCAAACAGCACCGCGAAGCGCAGTAACAAGCAGGTCGAAAGCGCTCCCACTGGGCCGCGGTCACTTGAGTCAATAGAAACACACGTGACCAAGGCGGTACTCGAGACCGCCGCGCGAATTGCAATCAGTAACTTTGGCAGATACGTCACAGTGACGTTCGGTGCTTTTCCGAACATTGTATTGGAGATATTGGCATAAACACAAACGGTGAAAGTGTTACCACCCTTCACGGAGACTTCTCAACGACGTGGTCGTCACGACACGCGGTGGATGTGGTTCAGCACGGAGCGACCGAAGGCCTTAGCAGCAAAGGAGGCCGCAATGTTTGGCTCAAGATACAACTATAATAAACTCTGAACTATTTAATTTCCCAGATAAAGCCCACCAAGCGATGAGCTCTTGTTCAGAGGTGAGCTGGCCACGCATGAGAGCTCATCACAGTAGCTTATCACACGTGATAATCTAGAGCAGCCAAATAATCTAAACGCGTGTTTCTAAATGTAGAGAGTGGGGGGGGCAAAATCGGAGGAACCCGGAGAACGATCTTCGTGACCACCAAATATACAACAGGCATCGTCGGGGTCCCGGATCGAACCTGCTACCTCCTCCTGCGCACCAGACAAGGGAGATAACATCTCCTCGTCACCGTGGAGGGTGAGCGCCGGTCGGCCACAGCTGGAAAACACCAGAGGAGCACGAGCCTAGGGCAGCGGCTGCCAGAGGAGGAACCGGGGTCGAAATGATGAACTGAAAAGGCGGACGAAGGAGGAGGGGGTTGGAGCGCTTTTTGGAAAACTCTAATTTTCCCGAGTGAAAATCTCCAGAGCGACGCAGCGACAGAGATGCGCGTGGACCGCTGTGAATCGCCCCGCGGTGCCACAAGGGTCCAGAGCGCACGGCCGCTCGACACGGAACACAGGACATGGAACACGGGACAGGGGACGTGGGACACGGGACGTGGGGCCGCTCGACACGGAACACGGGATGTGGGGCCGCTCGACACGGGATGCAGGGCGCCCAGGCACGCACGAGGAATTGCACCAAGAGGAATCGGAGAGCAACCGCAAATCATACGTCGTCGTTCACTCGGGTGTGGGTTACGGTTCGGGTTGGTTTGTGTAACCAGGTGAGAACGCAAGAGACCAGAATGAGTCTCATTGCAGAGTGACCTGGGGCGCAAGTCTGTTGACAGTAGGGGAGGTGATTACCGTGTGTACGAGGTTGCGCCGCACAGATTCACTTGGGCCCGGAGTGTGGTGCCGACCCGGCAAAAATTCTGATTAGTGCAGTGACCCAATCCACCAATGGTTGGGCCATCAAATAGCCCATCACTGACCGACAGCTGCCCCCACAAACACTCCACACCCCCCCCCCCCCCCAAGGGTCAACGGAGGACGACCTCACCGGGGACCCCCACCGCTGCCATGCGGCCCAACCTGCCCCATTGATTCTGCACGTGAACAAAACCGAACATAAATACGTGCGGTGAGAGTGACCACTCTCCCCACCCGACCCCACCCCCCGTGACTTATTGCACAAGGACGATCGTTCTCAATTGAACGCGACGCATCGCCGTCTGAATGCCTTCGTCACCCGAGTGCCCCCGTGGCTTCTCCCATTCCCCCAGGCAATGATCACACTTTGGCAAGAGCGTGCGTCGCGAGTGAGAGTCACACGGGCCGCTGTTACTCCTGCGCCCCCCCACCACCCCCACCACCACCACCGCTCCGCAGAGTAACGTCACTGCTCTCCGGGGAGCTTTCTGGTTCTACCGCCATGCATTGCCGGGCGTGATGTCCGACAATTCGCCTGTCGCGTGCCGGCAGTTTTTTCACAAACTCCTTTTTGAACTTCCTTCCTGAAGTGACTGGCACGCGGAGCGGAACGACGGACATCGTGCCGAACGACGCTTAGCGGTACAACCCGAGAAAACGTCGATCAGAGCGCCCTGCCAAAACCACGACGGCACCGCGAAACCCTTCGCGGTGGCTACCGGTCCCGCCCTCGACGGAGACGAGGTTGCCGATGACAGTGAAGGTCCCAAGGCCGACGTTGACCCTGCAGCTCCGTAAAAAACGATGCCCCTCTACGGTCGGTGCCGCACACACCGCGACGCGCACACCGTGACGCACACACCGCGACGCGCACACCGGCCGAGACTGTCGCTGCCTGGCAGTGGCAGCCAGGAATGGCCGCCGGCAGCTTTAGCCCCAGCAGAGGGCAGCACGCCGCCGTCGTCTCCACAAAGTGGAGGCAGCGTGACAGGTGGCTGCCCGACGGTGGTGATGATGGCAAGGGAGGGTGCTGGTGGGGTAGTGAGGACTGCAGGGTGCTGCGCGGCTGGCTGAATGAACAGTAACAGGGCGCAAGGAGCAGAGCCAGTTAGACTCGTGCGGTGTGATTTGGTGTGGCGTGGTGCAGTTTGGCGTGTGAGGTGTGGCACGGTGTGGTTTTGTGTGGCGTGGAGCAGTGTGGTTTAGCGTGTGGGTTTGGTGTGGTTCAGAGTGATGTGGTATCGTGTGTGAGGTGTGGTTCGGTGAGGTGCGTGGTGAGGTGCGTGGTGAGGCGTGTGGTGCGGCGCGGTGTGGTTTGGCACGGAATGTGGTGCGGAGCGTGAGCTGCTCCGTCTCAAGGCCGAGCCGCGCCCCCCCCGCCCCCTCTCCGCAGCGTGAGCGTCACGGGCCCCGGAGGCGCCGACTTGACGAGGTTCCAGGCGTCGAACTTCGTCATCCCCCGCAGGTCCCTCTCGCAGAACTGCAGCACCTCGTCGCCCTCGCGCACCTTGCCACTCGTCTCCGCTGCGCCACCTGGGGGTCAAGGTTCAAGCTTGTGTTGTGTAATCAGGTGCGAGGTCAGGAGATCAGGATAGAGGAGCCTCACTTGCACGAGTGGCCTGGGCCCACGAAAGCAAAACAAGCAATGTAAAGTCACAGCAATAAAATGAATAGCGGTGAGAGATTGTATGATGTTGAACTTCTTTTGCACCGTACGTAGCCAACTGTGCTAATAAGAGGTGCGATTAATCCCCGCGTGCGCGTGTGGTGTGATGTTTGCTATGATTGCGATCCGCGCTGCACATTGTGCCATCTTTTTAGGCTTCACGTTTGTTTTGTTTATCGAGGTGAGAACTCAAACAGATCAGGATGAGTCTCATTTGCAAGAGTGACCTGGGTCACCACAATGCCAAAAGCAATGAACCAAACAGCAATCAGAGCAGAGACAACTACTGCGTGACAGAAGAAATGAAACACGGGGCAACAAACACAAATCTGTCAAAGAAACTCATTTCCTGTAAAGAGCGTTGTCACGGAGGAATTCCGTTCACAAGCTCCCGCGGTGAAATTCATTGGCAGAGACGCCCACGAGGGAAGGGGACGCGCGTCGCCCACACTCGCGCGTGGCGGCGGTGGTGGCGGCGGGATGAGGCCGTCACCAGAGCCAACGCAACGGTGATGGAAACGCCGCTGCGTCGGCAGTGGTTGGTGCACAAGCACAGCCAACAAAACAACTCAGCGCATTCCGTGTCAATAACAAATATTTAATAGGCGACGTTTCGGCCAATGGAGAGGCCAGAAGAGAGAGTGGATGACATGAGTTGGAGACTTGTTTACACCATGGGCCCAATGATAATTCATTCTCTCTGGCCTCTCTAACGACACGCTTGACGAAGAAGCTGCATTGCCCGAAACGTGGCCCATGATAGACTTTTCCTTTGAAGGCCACACACTCGTACTGTGTCACTGAGGAATTGTTAATTGTGCTTGTGCACCACTGGCCACACAGCAGCGATGTCACCACCGCGGAATGATATTTGCTATCCGACTGGGCGAGTGATGGAATTGCTACCCGGGCGAGTCATCGCTCGCTCACATCACCGGACGGCCCAGGCCCGGTGGTGGCATGACCCCGCACGCCAATGGCCTGTTACCGTGGAAGACTTTCTTGATGGTGATTGGCTGGTCCCCGAGCACGGAGCCACGGCCACCCTGCAGGCTCAGGCCCAGGCCCGAGGTCGCGGTCTCTATGGTCACGGTGAAGACGTGGCCCTGGGGGTCTGGGGGGGCTACACAGAAAGTGCGGGTGGTGAGAGGGGTGTGGGCGAAGAGGGCGATCGAGGTGTGGGTGAGCTGCGGCATGTGAGCGAGCGGGGCGAGCAGGGCGAGGGGCGGCACGAGGCCGACCGTCACGTGAGCAAGGAGCAGGTGAGCGTCGCTCGATTGAGCTCACGTCCGGTGCCGCTCACCGCCTCCCCCCCCCCTCTCGCTCCCACGCACGTGGCGCTAGCTCACCGGCAGACAGTGCTGCCGTGATGACGCTGGCAACGGCGGCGGCGCTGCGGCCTCCGGGCCTGAAACCCGGTGCTCCCGTTGGCGATGCCGTCGGCAGAAGCACCGGCGACGAGAGCGGGGTCCGGCGCACGATCACCACCACGGAGGGGGGCAGCCGCGCCGCGTGCAGCAGCGTTAGCGCGTCGCCGTGCGAAGCGCCGGCCAGGGCGCGGCCCCCCACGCTCACAAGCTGGTCCCCCCGTCGGATGGAGCCCTCCCGCGCAGACACACCCTCGGAGAACACGCGGTGGACCTGCGGCGTCGTGGGCGGCACCAGCACGAACGTTAATGATCCACGGCGCCAGCCACAGGGACGTCCGCTATGAGCAGTGCTTAATCAAGGGTTCTTTTGCTCTTCCCGTTGGAGGCAGTCGCCCTCCAACAATGGAGGGTGGAGGAGGTGCTCACTCGCAGCATTTGCCCCAATACAGCCTGCTAAGGATAGACAGTGGATCTTTGCCTTTGTGTGTGTGCGTGTGTACGTATATGTGCGTGTATGTGTGCGTGTGTGCGTGTGCGTGTATGCGTGTGTGCGTGTATGCGTGTGGGTGTGTGCGCGTGCGTGTGAACGTGTGTGTGTGCGTGTGTGCGTGTGTGCGTGTGAACGTGTGTGTGTGCGTGTGTGTGTGCGTGCATGTGTTCGTGTGCGGATGCAAGCCCATGTCCTTGACACCAGGACCTACCGTGGAGCTGATCTGCCCATTGACCATCGACTAGTCATCTGTAAGATGCGCCTGCCATTCTTCCACTCCAGTGGTGGGTGTACACCCAGGACCCCATTCCAACCTAAAATGGCCTGGTCTCAGTTAGCTGATGAAAGTTGCAAGCGATAATTTAATCATCACTTGCAGCTGGGGTTAGCATCGTGCCCTCTCCTCCTGATGTTGAGGGCAAATGGGCAAGGTTTAGGACTGTGGCTCATGCAGCTGCAATGGCTGCTTTGGGTACACGGTCCAGACCACCCCAGAGACCCTGGCTGACAGAGGTGTTCAGGATGGCTGAGAAAAAGCGACAGGCCCACTCTCATTATCTACAGCATCCCACGTCAGAGAATGAGGAGGCTTACCACAGCCTTCGCTCGAAGGTTCGGAGAGCCGTGAGGTGCTGCAAGGATGGGTGGTGGTCACGGATTGCTGAGGAGATCTGCCTCAGTGGCCCGCGATCTCAAGTCGCTCTTTACTTCATCAAAAAAGTAACTTGCAGCACTACACCTATTACCATCATGAGGGGAAAGAATGGTGATCCAATCTCTGTCCCCCAGGAACAGGTTTGCAGATTTGCTGAGCATTTCTGTGAGGTCCTGGGGGAGCGGAAATCCCTCAGCCTGGAAATACATTGTGGGATAAAGTGGGGATGACCCTGCTGAGGCTGCGGTGCCTCTAATATTGGAAGAAGTAGTCACCCCCTATGAGTGGCTGGCTGAGGTGCCATCTGTTGAGGAAGTACTGAAGGCGATCTAGAGTCTTAGAACAGGAAAGGCACCGGGCAGAGATGATCTCCCAAGCAAAATGCTGAGGGAGGGTGGCGTTTGTGCACAGACTGCCCTACATGACATCATAACAATAGTCTCGACCACTGGACGGATTCCGTAGGATTGGAAGGATGCCCTGGTGGTCCCCTTTAAGAATGGTGACCGCACAGACTGTAACAACTACAGGGGCTCGATGTAAAGCTTTCGTGACTGCAGGGATCCATCTTCTTGGTTCTTTCGGTAAAGTCACGTAGAAGGGAAGTAATAAAATAATAAAAATAAAACATAATAAAATAAAATAATTCTCACGACGTTTCGGCTACAACGCAAGCAGCCGTCTTCAGCCGTCTTCACCTGAAGACGGCTGCTTGCGTTGTAGCCGAAACGTCGTGAGAATTATTTTATTTTATTATGTTTTATTTTTATTATTTTATTACTTCCCTTCTACGTGACTTTACCGAAAGAACCAAGAAGAACTACAGGGGCATCTCACTCCTCAGTATGCCGGGAAAGGTCCTGGCAAGAATTATTCAACATCGCCTTGCCAGGCACGCTGAGGAGAGGCTTGCGGAGCCCCAATGCGGTTTCAGGAAAGGGCGGTCCTGCACAGATGCCATATTTTCTGTCCACCTGCTACAGCAGAGGTGTAGGGAATTCCAACAAGACCTACATCTCTCCTTAAATTGACCTGGTCAAGGCCTATGATACCATCAGTAGGCCTGGGCTCTGGGTTGTTCTTCGTGCTTTCGGAGTCCCTGACCCTCTGCTCACGATCATTAAGGACCTTCATGATGGTGAGCGGGCCCGGGTAAAACTACGTGGCCGGGAGTCGGAGCCTTTCTCTGTACACCTTGGGGTGCGACAGTGATGTCCTCTGGCTCCCACATTATTTAACATCTATTTTGACCACGTAGTCTGTGAAGCCTTCAATAGCTGTACCGGGGGAATTTCCATTTGGTACAGATACAATGGGAGGCTGATCGATGCCCGGGTGCGATCAAGGGATGGCTCCCTATTGGTCAACCACGTTATGTATGCCGATGATTTGGTAATAGCTGCTCATTCAGAGGAGGAGTTGGAGACGCTGCTGCTGAGACTGGAGCGTGCCACTAAGAGGTGGGGCCTTACCATCAGCCCCACCAAAACTAAGCACCTGCCTGGGTATTTTGTACCATCGGACACTCCACCCCCACAACTCCCAATCGGTGATGGGGCAGTTGTGGAGAGAGTGGAGAGTTTCCCATACCTGGGCAGTGTGCTTATGACCGGCTCCAGTTTAACAGCAGAGGTCTCACTCTGAATCAGTCGAGCGGCAATATCTTTTCATCGTGTTGCGTAACGCTGTGTGGAAGCTACCTGGTCTGTCGCTCCGCACGAAGCTTCAGGTCTTCTCGGCCACAGTCATTCCCTCCCCTCTCTACGCTTGCAAAACGTGGACCCCCCTAATGGAGCATCTTCGCCGGTTAGAAACATTTAGGTTGGCCTGCCTACGACCCATCCTGGGTTTAACCAGGCTGGATTGTGTGAGGAGCTCACAAATCCTTGAAACATCTGGGCAAAGTCCCATCGGTGAGCTCCGGCAGGCAAGGCTGCGTTGGCTGGGTCATGTAGCCCGCATGCCCAGCCACCGCATGCCTAAACAGCTTTTGTTCGGCTAGATCGAGGGGGCTAAACGGGTGCGGCACGGGCTAGAGAAGAGATGGAGTGATGTGGTACAGGAGGACGTGGAGCTGAGTGGACTTGCCGATGACTGGTACCAGCGGTGTCAAGAACGGCCTCTGCGGAGGAGGCTCGTGAAGGACGCTACTGGGCAGTTGGAGGCAGTCGCCCTCCAACAACAACGGAGGGCGGAGGAGTGACGCTCACAACAACGAGCGGAGCGCCGGGTGGCTAAAGCACAGCAAGTTGGCACAGTAGGGAGCACAGGTGGTGCATCAGCCAGTCATCTCGGTCATCTCAGTCAGTCGACCCGTGGCACCTGGGTCTGCCCCGTGAGCTCCTGCCAGCGGGCGTTTGACACTTCACGTGGCCTCAAAGTGCACATGGCCTGGCACAAGCGTCGTGGTGACGTCACCGCCACTTAGTGGCGAATGGCGGTTGTTGTTGTGTGTGTGCGAGTGTGCGTGTGCGAGTGTGCGTGTGTGCGTACGTATGTGTGTGTACGTGCATGTGTGCGCGTGTGTGTGGTGTGTGTGTGCTCACAGTGATCAGTTTGGTCTCCATGTCGTGGCCCCCGGCGATGCTGAAGCCCAGCCCCGCCCCCTCCTCCTTGTGCAGAACCACGACCCTCGTGTCGGTCAACACCTGTCCACACACAGCCGCACACTCACAATACAACAACCACCACCACCACCACACTCACAATACAGCAACCACCACCACCACACTCACAATACACACTACAACAACCACCACCACCACACTCACAAGACACACTACAACCACCACCACACTCACAATACAACAACCACCACCACCACCACACTCACAATACAGCAACCACCACCACCACACTCACAATACACACTACAACAACCACCACCACCACACTCACAATACACACTACAACAACCACCACCACCACACTCACAATACACACTACAACCACCACCACACTCACAATACACACTACAACCACCACCACTCACAATACAACAACCACCACCACACTCACAATACACACTACAACAACCACCACCACACTCACAATACACACTACAACCACCACCACTCACAATACACACTACAACCACCACCACACTCACAATACACACTACAACCACCACCACTCACAATACAACAACAACCACCACCACACTCACAATACAGCAACCACCACTACCACACTCACAATACAGCAACCACCACCACCACACTCACAATACAGCAACCACCACTACCACACTCACAATACACACTACAACAACCACCACCACCACACTCACAATACAACAACAACCACCACCACACTCACAATACACACTACAACCACCACCACTCACAATACAACAACCACCACCACCACACTCACAATACACACTACAACAACCACCACCACCACACTCACAATACACACTACAACAACCACCACCACACTCACAATACACACTACAACCACCACCACTCACAATACAACAACAACCACCACCACACTCACAATACACACTACAACCACCACCACACTCACAATACACACTACAACCACCACCACACTCACAATACAACAACCACCACCACACTCACACTACAACAACCACCACCCCACTCACAATACACACTACAACAACCACCACCACCACACTCACAAGACACACTACAACAACCACCACCACACTCACAATACAACCACCACCACACTCACAAGACACACTACAACCACCACCACACTCACAATACACACTACAACCACCACCACCACACTCACAAGACACACTACAACCACCACCACACTCACAAGACACACTACAACAACCACCACCACACTCACAATACACACTACAACCACCACACTCACAAGACACACTACAACCACCACCACCACACTCACAAGACACACTACAACAACGACCACCACACTCACAATACACACTACAACCACCACCACCACACTCACAAGACACACTACAACAACCACCACCACACTCACAAGACACACTACAACAACCACCACCACACTCACAATACACACTACAACCACCACCACCACACTCACAAGACACACTACAACAACAACGACCACCACACTCACAATACACACTACAACCACCACCACACTCACAATACACACTACAACAACGACCACCACACTCACAATACACACTACAACCACCACCACCACACTCACAAGACACACTACAACAACGACCACCACACTCACAATACACACTACAACCACCACCACCACACTCAGAATACACACGACAACAACCACCACCACACTCACAATACACACTACATTCAACAACAGCCACCATTCGACAATGAGTGGCTGTGATGTCACCATGGCGCTTGTGCCAGGCTGGGTGCACTTTGAGGCCGTCGTGTGTGGAAGGCTCTCGTTGCTGGCAGGTCATGGGAGGGACTCAGGGGATACGGGAGATGACTGACAGATGCACCACCTGTGTATACATAGGTGAACATGAGGAGGTAGGTGGCCAGCACCATGCCTGCCCGCCTTTATCTCCCCAGTGCTGCTATTTACACAGCACACCAGGTATAAGATACATACAAATACAAGGGTTCCCCGTATAGCCTTTAACAGGCTGTTGGGGCAAGTGCTCTTCACGAGCACCAATGAAGGCCGGCAAGGCACACGAGGGGATGGTTGGCCAGCACAACGCCCGGCCGCATTTGTCTCCCCAGCCCCATTGCTGAAGTTTACATACTTTGCCAGGTACTCATTTAAGGTTGAGTCGACCTAGGGCAGGCCTAAGACTCGTTGAGATATTCACACTGTTATTTGTCGCGAGCGGGAATCGAATTCGGGTCACCGGATTCGTAGCGCAGTGTGCTAACCACTGCACCACCGCTCCCCCAAGACACGCACACCCATCCGCACCATCACCGACTGACACAAACACGCAGGGTCACTGTCCGGGACAGGGTGGTGTCGATTGGGCATGCCACTCCTCAGAGGTCATGGGGGGGTCACGAGCGTTCATGGGGGGGTCATAGGGGTCACGGGGGTGGCACCTGAGTGGCTCCGCACTCCTCGGCCTGTGCGATCAGCTGCTGCACGTGGTCCCATGGGACGAGCGACGTCACGAGTGCCCGGCGCCCCTCGTGTGGCGCACAACTCTCCAGCTCCAGCAGACTGGCACAACAACAACAACATTTAGCCTTCGTAGACTGTTGGGGCAAGTGCTGTTAGCAAGAACCTATGAGGCTGAGTTCACCTAGGGGAGGTCCAGGATCGGTTCAGAAAATCGTCAGTGGTGTTGGCCATGAGCAGGAATTTAACTCTGGTTGTCGGGTTCGTAGCACAGCGTGCTGACCACTGCACTACCGCTCCCCACAAAACAAAGATCCCTCATACAGCCTGAACAGACTTTTGCGGCAAGTGCTGTTAGCGAGCACTTATGAAGCCGGCACAGCACACGAGGGGGTGGGTGGCCAGTACCACGCCCGGCCGCCTTTGTCTCCCCAAGTGCTCGTTTACACATCGCATCAGGTACTGATTTTAAGGGCGAGTTGCCCTTGGGGAATTTCGGGACTGGTTCAGATAATCGTCAATGATGTTAGTCATGAAGAGTTTTCGAACTCGGATCACCGGCTTCGTAGCGCAGAATGCTAACCACCACGCCACAGCTCCCTAATTAACGCACACACACACACGCACGTAAACACACAGCACTTGCCCCAACCGCCTACATAGCCTTGACAGGGGGTTTTGTGTTGTCCATGTGTGATTGGGAGCACTGGGGCAGTGGGTAGTGCACCGCCCTATGAGCCGGACGACCGCTCGCGACCAACATCGGCGAAATCTGAGCCAGTGCCTGTCAATCGGTGAGGTCACCCAGACTTTCGGAACAGGTGGTCCCCGTTAGCATGGGACCGATCTGGTCACCGCTGGACAGCTTGCGCTCACCTCATGGACCAGCTCGGTTCCACCTCAGCGCCGCTGCTCCGTCCCACGTCGTACGCCCCGCTCCACCGCCAGTTCTTGCTGGGTCCCACGGTGGAGCTCCGCGTCAGGGCCCCTTCCGCCACGCTCCACCGCCAGCTCTCCCGCCTGCCGTCGCCCAAGCTGCCGGGCCCCGCCGCAGATCTCTGCGGGACGGCGGTCTCTGGCGCGGGCCTCCGGCCGGTGTCGGCGTCATCCAGCAAGCTGGGCAGGCTCTTGGCCCGTGTGGCGGCGCCGTGGTCGAACCCGAGGCTCCCAGTGAAACCCCTTCTCTCCCCGCCGCCAACTTCCACCTTCTGCTTCCCGCCCGCACGGCCGTCGCCATCAGCACCCCGCACGGCCGCCTCCTTCTCGACGATGACGACGGGCCGTGCGTGCACCACCAGCGTGTCGCCGTCCCGGGGCGGCCACGCCACCGTGCCGTCCGGCTTCGGTTTTCCTGCCGACCGGAAGATGTAGTTTCCAATTTTGGCCTCCGACTCTCGGCCATCTTTGCGGCCCGACTCGGCGGGGCCGGCACCGGCACCGGTGTGCGGGCGAGCGACCGGCGCCGGCCACGCCCCGGCCCGCGCCTCGTCGAGGGACAACGCCGGGCTGGTGGACCCACGCCCCAAGTCCACTGAGTCACCCGCCGCGCTCCCGCCGCTGCCATCCGGCTCGTCGATCGAGTCGCGGCGCTTGGGCGGCCAGACGCGACCGGCGGATGCGGCGGTGGCGTCCTTGGCACTGGGCCGGCGCGGCGCCGAGACGCCGAGGACCTCGTAGGAGCGGACCCTCTGCCACACCGACTGCGGGCGGTAGGCGGCTTCCTCCAACTCGAAGTCCGGGTCCGCGCCCTCGCCCCGCGTCTCGGGGAGATCGGCCGCGGCGCTCGGGGTCAGCCCCGCGGGCAGCGGAGGTCGGCGCCGAGGAAGCACCGGGGGCCGCTCGCTCGGAGCTGCTGGCTCCTGCGCCGTCCAGGTCGTCCCCGGAGGGCTGCCAAAGTGGGGGGCATCTCCCCCTCTAGCTGGCTTCGCCCCACGCTGCTTCCAGTCCACTTCGTCGTCGTCGTCGCCGCTGTGGCTGCCACCGGCTCTGGGCCTCGCGTCATGGATGACTGCGTCCGGAGCGGACGCCTCTTTAAAAGGGGAGGACGCCCGTGGCTTCTTCTCCTGGACCCGCACCTCCTGCTCCCCGGACGAGTCGCTCCCCGAGGAAGCCACGCGTTGGCCCGGTGACCGCGGTAACGATGGAAGTGACGAGGAAATGGTGGGTGGGCCCCGGGGGACCACGGCGCCATCGCGTTCCCAACGCTCCTGCGGTCGCGTCGACGTCACGGCGACCAGATCCTGGTCAGTGAACGGCGAGAGGCTGCGAGGGGGCGAGCCTGGTGGCGAGCCCCGAGGGGGGCTTGCGTGGAGGCCCCGAGAGAGGCTGGGCGGTGGTGAATGTGGGGGGCTGGGTGCGGGCCCTTGAGGAGTGCGGGACGGAGTACCGAACAGAGGCTCCTGCGGGAGAACCGCTGGAGGTGACCGCGGGGGGCTGTGTGGGAGGAGCGGGGGGCTTTGTGGGGGGAGCGGGGGGCTTTGTGGGGGGAGCGGGGGGCTTGTGGAGCGGGGGCTTTGTGGGGGGAGCGGGGGGCTGCGCGATTCCGGCTCGACCTCCCCTGCAGGGGACGCCCGGCCGTTGGGCGGAGATGCCGACGCATCGGAGTAGCCGTTGGACTCGCGCCGCTGCAGAGGGGGGCTCGGAGGGGGGCTGGGCGGAGGGCTGGGCGGGGGGCTGGGCGGGGGGCTGGGCGGGGGGCTGGGCGGGGGGCTGGGCGGGAGGCTCCTCGCCCCTCCACCGCTCGGCGAGTCGAGGCCGGGCATCGGCGTCGCCGCGTCGCCGCCGCTCGGCTCCGCGGCGCAGACGTCGTTTGGCGGCCGGCAAGGGTCGTGCTCCTCCCCGCGCTGCCCCTCCTCCAGGGACCCCCCTTCGTCGCCGGATCCACAGGCCCAATCGGTTTCCTCCACTGGCATGGGGCTACCTCTCCCATGCCCGGTTCCTTCCGGGATTTCGTCGGATTTGTCTCGGGGCGACACCGCCTCCTCGCTGCCGCCGCTCCCCGCGGACTCAGGTGGTTTCCCGCGGCCGTCCTCGTCCTCGTCCTCGTCGGAAGCGACGGAGAGCGGGGACGGCAGCCGTCGCGACAGCAGCTGCAGGGACGTGACGGGGCCCGGCAGAGATGGCGCCGGGGCCCTGGGGGCCACCGTGGGCCCCGCGCTCGGACCGCTCCTGATAGCGAGGCCTACAATACGACAGCAACAACAGAGGTGTCAACAACAGTGATGTTTCGAAAACAGCAACGCCACAGATCTCAGAATTCACAAGGGAGACATCTATACGACAACAAGAGGTTTAGGGAGAGCGTTCAGGAAGAGGGAGCAGCGAGATGGCTCGGGAGGTGGGCACGGTTAGGGCAGGGTTCTGCTCAAGGGTAGAGGAGGGAGCTGTAGGCGAGGCCAGGTGGTTTTGTTGGGAGGTGGGTGGGGGGTTAAGGTGTCGGGGGAGGGAGTTCCATCGCTCGGGGTGCAGATGAGGGAGATGGAGGAGGGAGGGAGGATTGAAATACTCAAAGGACGTTACTGCCCTTGAGGGGGTACCAACGGAGAGCAGCCAGAGCGAAATCTTGAACTCCAAGAGAAGCTCCAGAAACTGCATCTCTTTATTCCTTTCCAGAGAAGAATCCGATTGCATTTGTTTCTCGAGCCGCAACAGCGATGTTGTGCCAAATTGTATTGTACTCCAGATCTATGTTTGTTTCAATCCATACCAGAGGCAGCGAACTTATATACTTATTATTTAAAGGGCGCCACGGTGGTGTGATGTTATTTTCCTTGCCTGGTACATAGGAGGTAGGAGGTTCGATCCCGACACCTGAATATTTGCTATTTGCATCTTCTCCCCACGGTCGCGTGGGATTTTCTTCTCCGGGTCCTCCGGTTTTTCCCTCCACATTTAGAAACTTGCATTGATTTTTTTATTATTATTTTGGCTGACATACATTTCCACGTGATAAGCAACTTTGTTGAGCTATCATTTGTAAGCCAGGTCGCTTCTCTGAAAAATAAGTTAATACCTCAGTGGGCTTTAGCTGGTAAGAAAAAATATAGTTTAGTTTTAAGTGTATGTTTTGTTTACTTTTCGTGTGTTTTTCACTCCTGTCATGTTTTTGTATTGTTGTGACATTTTGACCCGCCTCCTACGGGACAGTTGTGAAAGAGCTTTATAGCTCATCAGATTCATCCACTATAAATATTCTGATTCTGACAAATCGCACGACGGCGGCTCACAAAGGGAGCCACGCTGCCCCGCTGCCGGGTGAAGGCCCCAACACAGGCTCCGTGTCAGACACGGGCGATCTTTGACCATACTTCACCGCGCTGGTCAGTGCGGTTTAGTGAGAGGGGCGTCTCTTACACCGCTCACCCTACGACAGGGCGGTGGCTCTTACCGCAAACCGGACTCTACTCGCCGGGTTCAGAGTTCAGCGCGCAAATCACCGAGCCACTGCTCCACCCTTCGGCGTAGCGGCGCCAACCCCCACGGGGGGTGGCGTTACAACCCCCACGAGGGGTGGTGTTACAACCCCCACGGGGGGTGGCGTTACAACCCCCACGAGGGGTGGTGTTACAACCCCCACGGGGGTGGTGTTACAACCCCCACGGGGGTGGTTACAACCCCCACGGGGGGTGGTGTTACAACCCCCACGGGGGGTTGCGTTACAACCCCCACGGGGGGTGGTGTTACAACCCCCACGGGGGGTGGCGTTACAACCCCCACGAGGGGTGGTGTTACAACCCCCACGGGGGTGGTGTTACAACCCCCACGGGGGTGGCGTTACAACCCCCACGAGGGGTGGTGTTACAACCCCCACGGGGGTGGCGTTACAACCCCCACGAGGGGTGGTGTTACAACCCCCACGGGGGTGGTGTTACAACCCCCACGGGGGTGGCGTTACAACCCCCACGAGGGGTGGTGTTACAACCCCCCCGGGGGTGGTGTTACAACCCCCACGGGGGGTGGCGTTACAACCCCCCCGGGGGTGGTGTTACAACCCCCACGAGGGGTGGTGTTACAACCCCCACGAGGGGTGGTGTTACAACCCCCACGAGGGGTGGTGTTACAACCCCCACGAGGGGTGGTGTTACAACCCCCACGGGGGGTGGTGTTACAACCCCCACGGGGGTGGTGTTACAACCCCCGGGGGTGGCGTTAGAACCCCCGGGGGTGGCGTTACAACCCCCAGGGGTGGTGTTACAACCCCCGGGGGTGGCGTTAAAACCCCCGGGGTGGTGTTACAACCCCCACGGGCGGTGGCGTTAAAACCCCCGGGGTGGTGTTACAACCTCCGGGGTGGTGGCGTTAAAACCCCCGGGGGTGGTATTACAACCCCCGGGGGTGGTGTTATAACCCCCGGGGGTGGTGTTACAACCCCGGGGCTATAACTATGGGTAAGCTGAAGCGGTGATATTCTCCAGCGGTGCAGTGTTAGCCGCTTGTTGCAGTGGTTTGTGACTGCTACTGTGCGTATCAACTGTAAGCTACCACTACTTCGCGCTATCCACTTCACAGTGGACGTTACAGATCCCGCGACGTCGTTTGCAACAAGCAGGCAACTTTGTGCCACCGGTGTCACGGTCCAAAATTTGCCACATTAGAAAAATTACACCGCAAGTCACTCAGTTGGGATCCCACTCAGCAGCAGCAGCAGCAGCGTCGCCGCCTGCTTCGAGACCACAGCAGCGCCTTTCCTACGATCGGCCTGCGCTATGAGAGCGATAGTGCTCGTAGCGCACGCGCTAAACTACACCAATTACAATGAACCACTCTGACCGTGCATGGCTGCATGAAGATCAGGACTCGGAGGAGGCGTGGGCTAGGGGATGAGGCAGGGAAGAGGTGCAGCACGGACAGAGCGAGTGAGAAGTGGGGAAGAACTTTGTTAATGTTCCGGTGGAAGAGGAGGCGCCATCATATATCCAAGTGCAGCACACCACATCCAGTATGACCCGCCCTCTATGGCCATGGTCACGAGACGCGTGCCACCCACTCCAGTGTGCGCGTGTGGTGTGATGTTTGCTACGATTGCAATCCGCGCTGCACGTTGTGCCGTCACTTCAGGCTTCACGTTTGTTTTGTTTATCGAGGTGAGACATCACAGAGACCAGGGTGAGTCTCTTTTGCAAGAGTGACCAAGGGTCACTACAAGGACAAAAGCGCTGCAAGTAAAATCCAGTACAGCAATGAGCCCAACACCAATCCGAGACTCTGCCTAGCATCACGAGCACCGCCACATCAGCCGCAATGATTGTGAATCAATAAAGATGTCATCATTGTCATCAGCCCGTGGTCAATCCACTGCTGGATGAAGGCCTCCCCAAGCAGTCGCCACATCATACGATCCTGCGATGCAACGATCCACACAGCCACCACACGCCGACCTCATCGTCGCTCCATCTCCTCAAGGGGTGGCCATCCCCTAGGACTCCGCGTTCCATCCCTCAGCTGCCACTTCGTCGTTCGTCTCGATCAGCGGCCATCATCGTGCCGCCTTCTGGCCATGATGCATCCTGCCCAAGCCTCACTCACTTCACAGTTTGGATGATGTCATTAAACTAAAAGCTATTCTTTATTTTACCAGGTAAGGCCTACTGAGCGATATAACTCTTTTTCAGAAGCGACCTGGCCACAAATGATAGCTCCACGAAGTGGCTTATCATGTGGAAATTTATAGCAGCCAAATACTCTAAACGCATGCTTCTAAATGTGGAAGGAAAAACTCAAAAAATCCACGCGACCGTGGGGAGAGAGAGGAAAACTCCAAATATACAGGTTTCGTCAGGATCGGGATGAAACCCACGACCTCCTGTATCCCACCGTGGCGAGATGTGCATTCTGTAATCCACGCAAACCTCTTTCCACCTCTCAATGGAATTCCATTCCGCCGTCTCTGCGTGCCTCTGCCTGCACTGACCAGCGTTCGTTCTGTCACGTCGCTGCTGGTGGCACGCGCGCGCTCATCGGAAACTTTCTTCGTTGTGCCCTTGCGTTGTCATGCTACGGCCGCTGTCGCTGCACCAGTTGCGGCGGCAGAACACCGAGGCGCCCACCGACCACCCGGCTGTTACCGGCGTCGGGCAAGGGTCACACTTTGCATGAATTCCAAAAATGCGAGGTTTATTGCGGCGGCTCTAGTGGTGTCGTAAACCAAGCGGCTCGCGGTGCCAAAATGCCGAGAGGGCCAGCAGGGCGAGCGAATCGCGGCGAACCCCGACACGCAGACCGGGCGAGCGGAGCGCCGTTACCTTTCAGCTTGGACATCTCGATTCCGTCCGCCTTGGCCCGTGCCACGGTGCCACCGCCGCCGCTCGCTTCTGGCACTCGAACGTTCACCGCCGCCGTCACCGCCGCAGCGCCCGTGTGCCCGCCGCCTCCGCTAGGCGACGACAGAGTCTCTCGTTCGGGGAGACTCTGACCCTGGGGCGGCACTGCCGGGCCCCCTCCGCCCATTTCGGTTAATGAGTTACCCTCCACCGGCGGCGGCGGCGGCGGCGATGACGGAGCACCCCGGACCGCCACGACCGGCGATAACGAAGCCAGCGACGACGAGGTGGAGGAGGTGGAGGAGGAGGAGGAGAGGCGGGGTGAGAGCAGCAGGTGGAGCTGAGCGGGTGTCGGGAAAGAGCCGGGCCCGTTGGCCGCGCTGGACCCCGACACGGGCGCCGCCACAGGGCAGCAAAGCTCCAGCTCGTCATCGTCATTGTCGTCATCGTCGTTGTCGTCGTCGCTGCTCTCGGTGCTGTCCACGGCGTTGGCATACATGGCCGCTACCGCCGGCCCATCCCGCGGTCCCGGCTGCCCGGGGGCTGCTGGGCCCACCGGCGGGCGCCCGTGGTCCGAATCCGAGTCCGAGTCGCTGGACTCCTCCGGTTCGGATTTTGCAGATCTTGGTCCAGCTTCCCTGGAACTGAAATCAGACCACGAGCTGCGATCCCTCCCTTTTAAGAGTTCCAGCTCCAAAAGTTCCTCTTCAAAACGTTCCCTCTCCACACGCTCCCTCTCCACACGCTCCCTCTCCACACGTTCCCTCTCCACACGCTCCCTCTCCACACGCTCCCTCTCCACACGCTCCCTCTCCACACGCTCCCTCTCCACACGCTCCCTCTCCACACGCTCCCTCTCCACACGTTCCCTCTCCACACGCTCCTTCTCCACACGCTCCCTCTCCACACGCTCCCTCTCCACACGCTCCCTCTCCACACGTTCCCTCTCCACACGCTCCCTCTCCACACGTTCCCTCTCCACACGCTCCCTCTCCACACGTTCCCTCTCCACACGCTCCTTCTCCACACGTTCCTCTTCCTCAAAGCGTTCCTTCTCCAAACGTTCCCTCTCCACACGTTCCCTCTCCACACGCTCCCTCTCAACACACTCCCTCTCCACACGTTCCCTCTCCACACGTTCCTCTTCCTCGAAGCGTTCCTTCTCCAAACGTTCCTCTTCCTCTAAGCGTTCCCTCTCCACACGTTCCCATTCCAAACGCTCCCTCTCCACACGTTCCTTTTCCTCGAAGCGTTCCCTCTCCAAACGTTCCAATTCCACACGTTCCCTCTCCAAATGTTCCTCTTCCTCTAAGCGTTCCCTCTCCAAACGTTCTTCTTTCAAGCGTTCCCTCTCCAAACGTTCTTTGATCAAACGTTGTTCTTCAAAGCGTTCCCTCTCCAAACGTCTCTCTTCCTCGAAGCGTTCCTGCTCCAAACGTTCTTCTTCTAAGCGTTCCCATTCCAAACGTTCTTCTTCCTCTTCTAAGCGTTCCCTCTCCAAACATTCCTGTTCCATGCGTTCTTGGTTCAAACGTTCCTCTTCTTTATTCAAGTGTTCTTGTTCCAAACGTTCCCTCTCCAAACGATCCCTCTCCAAACGTTCCCTCTCCAAACGTTCCCTTTCCAAACGCTTCTGTTCCTCTTTCAGGCTTTCCCTCTGCAAACGCTCCTTTTCTAAGCATTCCCACGTTAAACATTCCCTCTCCACACATTCCTCTTCCAAACGTTCCTCTTCGCTGTCCGAGCTATCCTCTTCCCGGCGTTCCCTTTCTCGGTGTGGATGAGCCGGGCCCACGTGCGTACCCTCCGGGCGTTCCCCCCTCGCCACGCGCTCCTGTTCCTCCTCATCCCTCTCCAAACGTTCCCTTTCCAAACGCTTCTGTTCCTCTTTCAAGCTTTCCCTCTGCAAACGCTCCTTTTCTAAACGTTCCAATGTTAAACATTCCCTCTCCACGCATTCCTCTTCCAAACGTTCCTCTTCGCTGTTGGAGCTTTCCTCCTCCCGGCGTTCCCTCTCTCGCCGTGGCCGAGCCGGGCCCACGCGCGTGCCCTCCGGGAGTTCCCCCCTCCCCCCGCGCCCCCGTTCCTCCTCCTCTTCCCGTTCCGAACGTTCCCGTCCCGATCGTCCAGACGCGAGCGACTCCCCCTCCGAGTCGGAGGTCGGGTCGGAAGACCCCGAGCCCCGCCGGCCGCCGGCACTGCTCCCCCCGGGGGGCACCGCCGCCACCCCCGGCGGCGCTCCCTCGGCCCTCGCCGCCCTCACCGCTCCCCCTCTCCCGGGTGACGCGCCCCTCTCTACAGCGACGTCGCTGTCGTCGCTTTCGCCGTCGCTGCCGATGCTCCCGCCGCTGCTGCCGGTGGTCGTGGTGCCGGCGGGAGACCGACGCGCCAGCGCCCAGGAGCCGGGCGGTACGGCGCGCTCCGACGCCGGATCGCTGCTCGCGCTGCTCACGCTGCCCACGCTGCCGGCACTGCCGGCGCTGCCGGCGGCGCCATTGTGCGCTCGCGGTCCCGCGTCCGGCGAGTCACCCGCGCTGCGGCCGGTGGGGCCGGCGGCCACCGGCACGGGCGGCGCCGGTCTCCGCACGCCTCCGACTCCTCGTGCGAGAGACAATGCAGGCGGAACTCGCGTCACGGCCACAGCAACGTTACATGTCAATTGCTGTGTCAGTGAGCTGTTGTGTCAGTGGGCTGGTGTGTCAGTGAGCTGCTCTGTCAGTGAGCTGCTATGTCAGTGAGATGGTGTTTCAGTGGCCCGCTAGGCTGGTGAGCTGCTGTGTCAGTGAGCTGCTGTCTCGGTGAGATGGTGTGTCAGTGGCCCGCTAAGCTGGTGAGCTGGTGTGTCAGTGGCCCGCTAAGCTGGTGAGCTGGTGTGTCAGTGGCCCGCTAAGCTGGTGAGCTGGTGTGTCAGTGGCCCGCTAAGCTGGTGAGCTGTACAAGTGCGCTGCTCTACTGGTGAGCTGCAGGTGAGCCTCACCTGGCGCGCTGGAGGGCCGCAGAGGGGCGGTGGTGGTGGCGCTGGGCGTGCGCTTGGTCAGCACCAGCGTGGTGGAGTGCGCCAGGTGCGCCAGGTGCTGCCGCGCCTCCTGGTACGAGAGCGTCTCCACGGCGATGCCGTTTGCCACCACGATCTCGTCTCCTGGCAGCAGCCGCCCGCCCACCTCCTGCGAGGACCGCGTCGCCACGGCGACCAGCAGCCACGCATAACGGAGGGTAGGGATTAATCTCGCCCCGGCACACCGCATCCAGTGTCCATCTCACTATGGCAGTAGAAACAGTACTGCATTGGGAACGATCGCAGCAGAGGGAGCCGGTGAGTGGTGGGAACGTAGAGTCTCAAGACACCTTTTCAGGAGGGTCCTGCCAAGTGTTTGCAGTGCGAGGCGGCAAAGTTGCGGCTGCTGCTGCTATGAAAACCCTATTGAGTGATTTGCAGCAGATTGTTTCTCAGCACTGGGGATGTGGTTGGTGACCCAGCTCTGACCTTGCGCGTTGACCTGCAAACTATTTGCCAAACCTTCTGACCCTCGTGATAAGCCCTGTGCTACACCTGTGTGGCTGCCTGTCTGTGGTGGCGGTGGTGGCGGTGGTGATGAGGAGTGGTGGTGTAGGGGTTTGCGCGTTGCGCTACAAACCGTTCACGGCCAACACCAGTGACGATTATTTGAACCGGTCCTGGGCCTCCCCTAGGTCGACTCAGCCTCAAATGAGTACTTGAAGCAGTGTGGGGAGACAAATGCGGCCGGGCGTGGTGCTGGCCACCCACCCCCTCGCGTGCCGTGCTGGCCTTCATAGGTGCTCGCTAACAGCACTTGCCCCAACAGTCTATTCAGGCTATACGGGAGATCTTTGTCTTTGGTGGTGATGATGATGGCGGTGGTAGCTGCTGTATTGGTGGTGACGGTGATGGTGGTGGCGGTGATGGTAGTGGTGATGGTGGCGGTGGTGGTGGCGGTAGCGGCGGCGGTTATGATGGTGGTGGTGGCAGTAGTAGTAGCGGTGATGGTGGTAGCGGTGGTGGTGATGGTGGCAGGCCACGTGGGCCTCAGTGACCCCGCATGAGGACGCTGCCTCCTCGCTTCCGTGGG
Organism: Lethenteron reissneri; assembly: GCF_015708825.2. Lineage (NCBI taxonomy): Eukaryota > Metazoa > Chordata > Hyperoartia > Petromyzontiformes > Petromyzontidae > Lethenteron > Lethenteron reissneri. The sequence goes on along the minus strand of NC_083796.1, from coordinate 699,547 downwards.
CCTCACGCTGGCACCGGGGACCTCGCGTAACCGGTCCGACGGGTGGGGGCCAACCGGTCGGCACGGCTCCGAGCCGGCTTCTCCCACCCGGCTCCTACCCGACTCCCACCAGGCTAGAGGTTTCACCTGTCCTGGTTGTCCCAGGATCGTCCTCTTGCTAAGTAATGACGTAGCTGTCGTTCTGGAGTCTCCCTGGAGACATCACGAGTGCCGGCTTTTGTCGGCGTCGTAACAACGACGACACACCAGCGCTCAGGGCACGTTCACTGCTCATTCCCACCTCTTCTGCTATTGCCAGATATTGCTCTTCTTCCCATGTTGCGTCCCAGTTTTGTTGTAATTCCAGAGTTGAGAACCCTGCAAATTACTCTAACCCATGCTCTCACCCGACTCTCCTTACTTCCACTCAGCGCCCTTGAGGGTTCCTCTTGGCTTCCACCAGGCTCCCTCCTGACCTTCACCAGGCTACCTCGTTACTTCCTCCTGGCTCCCTTCTGGCTTCCACCAAGCTTCCACCTCTCTTCCTCCTGGCTTCTTCCAGGCTTCCACCTGGATCTTGTCAGGATTTATGAACAGAGCTGCCCTGCCCGGGTAATGCAATGCAGCTGTCACAAGTCCATGAGTGTGGAACGTCTCGTTTGCAGGGGTGTCGAGTGACACAATGCACATATTATTATTTGCATAAATTAAATTCCTTCAAAGAATCTGGCATTCACTCCCTCCCAGCTACCCTCTCCTCCCACCCAGCTCCCCCTGCTCCCACCCAGCTCCCACCCAGCCCCCCCTCCTCCCACCCAGCTCCCCCTGCTCCCACCCAGCCCCCCCTGCTCCCACCCAGCCCCCCCTCCTCCCACCCAGCTCCCCCTCCTCCCTCCCAGCCCCCCCTGCTCCCACCCAGCTCCCCCCTCCTCCCACCCAGCTCCCACCCAGCTCCCACCCTGCTCCCTCCCAGCCCCCCCTGCTCCCACCCAACTCCCCCTGCTCCCACCCAGCCCCCCCTCCTCTCACCCAGCCCCCCCTCCTCCCACCCAGCCCCCCCTGCTCCCACCCAGCCCCCCCCTCCTCCCACCCAGCCCCCCCCTCCTCCCACCCAGCCCCCCCCTGCTCCCACCCAGCCCCCCTCCTCCCACCCAGCCCCCCCTGCTTCCACCCAGCCCCCCTGCTCCCACCCAACCCCCCCCCTGCTCCCACCCAGCCCCCCCTGCTCCCACCCAGCCCCCCCCCTCCTCCCACCCAGCCCTCCCTGCTCCCACCCAGCTCCCCCTGCTCCCACCCAGCTCCCCCTGCTCCCACCCAGCCCCCCCCCCTCCTCCCACCCAGCCCCCCCTCCTCCCACCCAGCTCCCCCTGCTCCCACCCAGCCCCCCCTGCTCCCACCCAGCTCCCCCTGCTCCCACCCAGCCCCCCCTCCTCCCACCCAGCTCCCCCTGCTCCCACCCAGCTCCCCCTGCTCCCACCCAGCCCCCCCCTGCTCCCACCCAGCTCCCCCTGCTCCCACCCAGCCCCCCCTGCTCCCACCCAGCTCCCCCTGCTCCCACCCAGCCCCCCCTGCTCCCACCCAGCCCCCCCTGCTCCCACCCAGCTCCCCCTGCTCCCATCCAGCCCCCCCTGCTCCCACCCAGCCCCCCCTGCTCCCACTGCTCCCACCCAGCTCCCCCTGCTCCCACCCAGCTCCCCCTGCTCCCACCCAGCCCCCCCTGCTCCCCCACCGACAGGACGAGACGGCGGGTGCAGGGAGCGGTGGGGGTGAACAGTGCGTGCCGCAGACAGTGAGGGATTAGCAGCATGAAGGAGACAAAGGGGGGGGGGGGGGGGGCTACCACTGTGAGCACGCGTCTCAAAATGGTGAGAAGGCACGGGAATTAGCGCACTGCGCTAGAACCCGGCGACCAGAGTTTGATTCCTGCTCACAACCAATAACCATGGCGAATTTCTGAACCGGTCCTGGGCCTCCTCTAGGTCAGTTCGGCCTTAAATAAATACCTGCTATGGTGTATTTAAATATCAGCATTGGAGAGACAACGGGGACCTTGCGTGCGTGGTGCTGGCCACCCACCCCCTCGCGTGCCATGCCGCAAGTCATAGGTGTTACACATTCCCTAATAGCGATCCTACAGTCTGGTAAAAGCTTTGTCTTTGCGTATGTAGATTTGTGCACGTGTGCGAGTGGGAGCGATGTGCAAAGAGTGCGTGCCAGTGAGCGCGTGGATTGAATGGCGGTGGGACCGAGTGAGAGAGTACGTGAGACGGTGAGTGTGTGCGTGCGAGGGAGCGAGTGAATGCGTGAGCAAGTGATTGATCGAGCAAGCGAGAGAGAGACAGAGAGCAGCACAGACAGCACGCGCGAGGAGCGAGAGGGCGAGTAATTTAGCGAGCGAGAGCCGGTGCGAGCGAGGGAGGGCGAGCGTGGGCGACTCACGCGCTCGGCCACCCCCCCCAGGTGGAGGTTCACGACGAGGACCCGCACAGGCCGCGACGACTTCACCTCCACGTCCAGGCCAAAGCTCTCGTCCTCTTGCCGCGTGATGCGCACGCTCTCCGCGCCCGGCCACGCCGCCGCCGCCCCCCGCGGAGAAGACGGCCGCTCGGCGACCTCCGCGTACCGGCGCTCCGAGACGACCTCCGAGCGGCGGCGCCCGGCGGCGACGTCGCCCGGCCACGCCGGCCCCCCCCCACCGGGGGGCTTCACGTCCAGCGAGCGGCGGTGACGGTCGTCCGCGGCGCTCGCCCGGGGGACGGCCTTCTCCTTGCGCTTCTTGGCTTTGGTTTTTCCCACGGCCTTGGCCTCCCGGCCCTCCTTGCCGTCTTTGCGCGGCGCGCTAGGCTGGCTGCCCATGCTGCCGCCGGGGCTCGCAGGGCCGCAGGCGGCGCCCGGGAGAGAGGGAGGAGGCGGAGGAGGAGGAGGAGAGGCGGATGGAGGAGGATGGCCCCGCAGAGTGGAGCGGTTGTCCGGGGAGACGGTTGCTAGGCGACGAGGATGAAGCGGCAGGAGCTGGGAGTGAGGGGCGGCCTCCTGCAGGGAGGGAGACACCGAGAGGGGCGTGAGGGACGGCGTGCCGCTGCTGCCGCTGCTGCTGCACACCGCACGCACCGCACGCACCACACACGCACGCAAACCCATACACTCACACACCACGCACCATACCCCCCACGAACCCATACACTCACACACCACGCACACACCCCCCACGAACCCATACACTCACACCCTCACACACCACGCACCACACGAACCCATACACTCACACACCACGCACCACACCCCCCACGAACCCATACACTCACACACCACGCACCACACATGCACAGCGCGCACATCCCACGCACATACCCCCCGCAAACCCATACACTCACACCCTCACACACCACGCACCACACGCACACACCCCCCACGAACCCAGACACTCACACACCACGCACCACACGCACACACCCCCCACGAACCCAGACACTCACACACCACGCACCACACGCACACACCCCCCACGAACCCAGACACTCACAGACCACGCACCACACCCCTCACGAACCCAGACACTCACACACCACGCACCACACGCACACACCCCCCACGAACCCAGACACTCACACACCACGCACCACACGCACACACCCCCCACGAACCCAGACACTCACACACCACGCCCCACACCCCCCACGAACCCAGACACTCACACACCACGCACCACACGCACACACCCCCCACGAACCCAGACACTCATACACCACGCACCACACCCCTCACGAACCCAGACACTCATACACCACGCACCACACCCCCCACGAACCCAGACACTCACACACCACGCACCACACCCCTCACGAACCCAGACACTCACACACCACGCACCACACGCACACACCCCCCACGAACCCAGACACTCACACACCACGCACCACACGCACACACCCCCCACGAACCCAGACACTCACACACCACGCACCACACGCACACACCCCCCACGAACCCAGACACTCACAGACCACGCACCACACCCCTCACGAACCCAGACACTCACACACCACGCACCACACGCACACACCCCCCACGAACCCAGACACTCACACACCACGCACCACACGCACACACCCCCCACGAACCCAGACACTCACAGACCACGCACCACACCCCTCACGAACCCAGACACTCACACACCACGCACCACACGCACACACCCCCCACGAACCCAGACACTCACACACCACGCACCACACGCACACACCCCCCACGAACCCAGACACTCATACACCACGCACCACACCCCTCACGAACCCAGACACTCATACACCACGCACCACACCCCCCACGAACCCAGACACTCACACACCACGCACCACACGCACACACCCCCCACGAACCCAGACACTCACACACCACGCACCACACGCACACACCCCCCACGAACCCAGACACTCACACCACGCACCACACCCCTCACGAACCCAGACACTCATACACCACGCACCACACGCACACACCCCCCACGAACCCAGACACTCACACACCACGCACCACACGCACACACCCCCCACGAACCCAGACACTCACACACCACGCACCACACGCACACACCCCCCACGAACCCAGACACTCACACACCACGCACCACACCCCTCACGAACCCAGACACTCACACACCACGCACCACACGCACACACCCCCCACGAACCCAGACACTCACACACCACGCACCACACGCACACACCCCCCACGAACCCAGACACTCACACACTCACACACCACGCACCACACGCACACACCCCCCACGAACCCAGACACTCACACACTCACACACCACGCACCACACGCACACACCCCCCACAAACCCATACACTCACACACCACGCACCACACGCACACACCCCCCACAAACCCATACACTCACACACCACGTACCACACGCACACACCCCCCACAAACCCATACACTCACACCCTCACACACCACGCATCACACCACACTCCACCACCTCATTCACGACGTTCACCCGACACCATAAACACATGCATTTCACGCACACCCTCACACACCACGCACAGGCCAACACTCAGCACGTACACACCATGTCCGCTGTGTGTATCTTGGTGATATCTGTCTGCTTATATGTCTGTCTATAATTTGTCTATAATTTTTTCTGGTTAGATTTTATGTCGCTATTTCATTATACCTGATGATGATTGCTTGTGTTGCAATCGAAACGTCGTATGTTATTATTTCATTTATTATTTTTTATTTATACGTGACTTTACCGAAAGAACCAAAGAATAATTCCTGCAGTCACGAAAGCTCCAAAGTTAAAACCTCAAACACACACAAACTTACACACACCACACTAAACCTCAAACACACACACACAAACTTACACACCACACACCACACTAAACCTTACCTCACACACACACACATTTACACACACACCCCATACTAAACCTTACCTCTCACACACACACACACCCCACTAAACCTCAACCACACACACACAAACTTACACACACACACCACACTAAACCTCACCTCACACACACAAACTTACACACACACACCACACTAAACCTCACCTCACACACACAAACTTACACACACCACACTAAACCTCAACCACACACACAAACTTACACACACACACCACACTAAACCTCAACCACACACACACAAACTTACACACACCACACTAAACCTCAACCACACACACACAAACTCACACACACCACACTAAACCTCAACCACACACACAAACTTACACACACACCACACTAAACCTCAACCACACACACACAAACTTACACACACCACACTAAACCTCAACCACACACACGCAAACTCACACACACCACACTAAACCCCAACCACACACACACAAACTCACACACACCACACTAAACCCCAACCACACACACACAAACTCACACACACCACACTAAACCCCAACCACACACACGCAAAAACTTACACACACACACCACACTAAACCCCAACCACACACACGCAAAAACTTACACACACACCACACTAAACCTCAACCACACACACACAAACTCACACACACACACCACACTAAACCCCAACCACACACACGCAAAAACTTACACACACACACCACACTAAACCTCAACCACACACACAAACTTACACACACACACCACACTAAACCTCAAACACACACACAAACTTACACACACACCACACTAAACCTCAACCACACACACACAAACTTACACACACACACCACACTAAACCTTACCACACACAAACTTACACACACACACCACACTAAACCTTACCACACACACAAACTTACACACACACCACACTAAACCTCAACCACACACACAAACTTACACACACACACCACACTAAACCTCAAACACACACACAAACTTACACACACACCACACTAAACCTCAACCACACACACAAACTTACACACACACACCACACTAAACCTCAACCACACACACACAAACTTACACACACACACCACACTAAACCTTACCACACACACAAACTTACACACACACCACACTAAACCTCAACCACACACACAAACTTACACACACACCACACTAAACCTCAACCACACACACAAACTTACACACACACACCACACTAAACCTCAACCACACACACAAACTTACACACACATCACACTAAACCTCAACCACACACACACAAACTTACACACCACACCACACTAAACATTACCACACACACACAAACTTACACACACATCACACTAAACCTCAACCACACACACAAACTTACACACCACACCACACTAAACATTACCACACACACACAAACTTACACACACACACACCACACTAAACCTTACCACACACACAAACTTACACACACACACCACACTAAACATTACCACACACACACAAACTTACACACACACACACCACACTAAACCTTACCACACACACAAACTTACACACACACACCACACTAAACCTTACCACACACACAAACTTACACACACACACAACACTAAACCTCAAACACACACACACACAAACTTACACACCACACCACACTAAACCTCAACCACACACAAACTTCCACACCACACTAAACCAAACTTTACCACACACACACCAAACCTTACCACAACCTCACACCAAACCTTACCACAACCACACACCCCAAACCTTACCACAACCACACCAAACCTTACCACACACACCAAACCTTACCACAACCACACCAAACCTTACCACAACCACACCAAACCTTACCACAACCACACACACCAAACCTTACCACACACTCCAAACCTTACCACACACACCAAACCTTACCACAACCACACCAAACCTTACCACACACTCCAAACCTTACCACACACACCAAACTTTACCACACACACTAAACTTGACCACAAACACACACACACACCAAACCTCACCACACACACTAAACTTGACCACAAACACACACACACACCAAACATCACCACACACACAAAACTTGACCACAAACACACACACACACCAAACCTCACCACACACACTAAACTTGACCACAAACACACACACACACCAAACCTCACCACACACACTAAACTTGACCACAAACACACACACACACCAAACATCACCACACACACTAAACTTGACCACAAACACACACACACACCAAACATCACCACACACACTAAACTTGACCACAAACACACACACACACCAAACATCACCACACACACAAAACTTGACCACAAACACACACACACACCAAACATCACCACACACACAAAACTTGACCACAAACACACACACACACCAAACCTCACCACACACACTAAACTTGACCACAAACACACACACACCAAACCTCACCACACACACTAAACTTGACCACAAACACACACACACACCAAACCTCACCACACACACTAAACTTGACCACAAACACACACACACACCAAACATCACCACACACACTAAACTTGACCACAAACACACACACACACCAAACATCACCACACACACTAAACTTGACCACAAACACACACACACACCAAACATCACCACACACACTAAACTTGACCACAAACACACACACACACCAAACCTCACCACACACACTAAACTTGACCACAAACACACACACACACCAAACATCACCACACACACTAAACTTGACCACAAACACACACACACACCAAACATCACCACACACACTAAACTTGACCACAAACACACACACACACCAAACCTCACCACACACACTAAACTTGACCACAAACACACACGCACACCAAACATCACCACACACACTAAACTTGACCACAAACACACACACACCAAACATCACCACACACACTAAACTTGACCACAAACACACGGACACACCAAACATCACCACACACACTAAACTTGACCACAAACACACACACACACCAAACATCACCACACACACTAAACTTGACCACAAACACACACACACACCAAACATCACCACACACACTAAACTTGACCACAAACACACGGACACCAAACATCACCACACACACAGCCCACGCTCCCTCACCTGCCCCACTGCGTATCACCCCCCGAGCCCGCGCGGGGGGCCCGCGGGCCCCGCGTCGCCTCTACCCCCCCCCCCCCCGCATGTCCCCGCTGCTCGGGGCTCCCGAGGAGGGCCCGAGGAGGCCCGAGGAGGGCCCCAGAGAACCCCGAGGAGGGCCGAGTGGGCCCGAGTGAACCCGAGTGGGCGAGTCGCGAACCCCGCGGGAGGGCCCCGCGGCTCTCCCTGCGCGAGGGGGAGGGGCCCGAGGGGCCCGAGGGGGCGGGGCCCGAGGGGGAGGGGGCGGGGCCCGAGGGGGAGGGGCTCGAGAGGGAGGGGCCCGAGGGGGAGGGGGCGGGGCTCGAGGGGCCCGAGGGGGAGGGGGCGGGGCCCGAGGGGGAGGGGGCGGGGCTCGAGGGGCCCGAGGGGCCCGAGGGGGAGGGGCCCGAGGGGGCGGGGCCCGAGGGGGAGGGGGCGGGGCCCGAGGGGCCCGAGGGGGAGGGGCTCGAGAGGGAGGGGCCCGAGGGGGAGGGGGCGGGGCTCGAGGGGCCCGAGGGGGAGGGGGCGGGGCCCGAGGGGGAGGGGGCGGGGCTCGAGGGGCCCGAGGGGGAGGGGCCCGAGGGGCTCGAGGGGGAGGGGCCCGAGGGGAGGGGGCAGGGCTCGAGGGGGCGGGGCTCGAGGGGGAGGGGCCCGAGGGGGAGGGGTCACGTGGTGTGTGTGCTTTGGATCTGTGTGGGAGGAATTGATATCTGGTGTTGATACAATGGGAGGCTGATCGATACCCGGGTGCGGTTGAGGGATGGCTCCCTATTGGTCAACCATGTAATGTATGTCGGTCATCTGTGTGATTGCTGCTCACTCAGATGAGGAGTTGGAGGCGCTGCTGCCGAATCTGACTGGAGTGTGCCACTAAGAGGTGGGTTCTTAACCATCAGCCCCACCAAAACTAAGCACCTGCCTGGGTATTTTGTTCCACCAAACACGCCACCCCTCCCCCTTTGGTGATGGAGTAATTGTGGAGAGAGCTTCTAATACATGGGCAGTGTGCGTATGACCAGCTCCGGTTTGACAACAGATGCCTCACTCCGAATCATTCGGTCTATGCTGTGTGAAAGCTACCTGGTCTGTCGCTCCGCACAAAGCTTCGGGTGTTCTGGGCCACAGTCATTCCCTCCCTTCTCTACGCTTGTGAAACATGGACCCCTCTCATGGAACATCTGCGCCAGTTAGAAACACTCAGGCTGCCATGCCTACGTTCCATCCTGGGTTTAACCAGGCTGGATTGTGTGAGGAGCTCACAAATCCTTGACATATCTGGACAAATTCCCATCAGTGAGCTCCTCCGGCAGGCAAGGCTGCGTTGGCTGGGTCATGTAGCCCGCATTCCCAGCCACCGCATGCCTAAACAGCTTTTGTTCGGCCGCATAGAGGGGGCCAAACGGACACGACATGGGCTAGAGAAGAGATGGAGTGATGTGGTACAGAAGGACATGGAGCTGAGTGGACTTGCCGATGACTGGTACCAGCGGTGTCAGGATCGGCCTCTGTGGAGGAGGCTCGTGAAGGACGCTGCTACTGGGCAGTTGGAGGCAGTCGCCCTCCAGCAACAACGGAGGGCGGAGGAGCGACGCGCCAACAACAAGCGGGGCACTGGGCCGATAAAGCGCAGCAAGTTGGCACAGTAGGGGGTACAGGTGATGCAATTACCAGTCATCTCAGTCAGCCAACCCATGGCACCTGGGTCTGTCACTCTGTCCTGAAACATGCCAGCGAGCCCTCGACACTTCACGTGGCCTCAAAGTGCACCTGGCCTGGCACAGACGCCGTGGTGACTTCACCGTCACTGAGTGGCGAATGGCGGGGTGTTGGTAATGGACCCTCAAAGTGAACCTAGCCTGGCACAAGCACTGACACGTGCGGGTGGGGAGCGGTCGTGGAGCGGTTTGCGCGTCACCCGGGTTCGATTCCTGCTCAGGGCCAATAAGAGTGACGATTATCTGAACCGGTCCTGGGCCTCCCCGAGGTCGACTCAGCCTCAAATGAGTACCTGGTGCAGTGTGTTAAATATCGCCGCTAGGGAGACAAAGGCGGTCGGGCGTGAGGCTGGCCACCAACCCCTTCATAGGCGCTCGCTCACAACACTTGCCCCAAAAGTCTGTTAAGGCTACACGGGGGATCTTTGTCTTGTGCGTGGGTAGAGGTGTGAGGGTGCGTGGGCGTGCGACCGTGTGTGCTCAACAGGTGTGTGTGTTAAACAGGTGGAGGTGTTATACAGGTGAGTGTTAAACAGGTGTAGGGGTGTGTGTATTAAACAGCTGTACGATGTGTGTGTGTGTATTAAACAGCTGTAGGTGTGTGTGTGTATTAAACAGCTGTAGGTGTGTGTGTATTAAACAGCTGTAGGTGTGTGTGTATTAAACAGCTGTAGGTGTGTGTGCTCAACAGGTGAGTGTTATACAGGTGTGTGTGTTATACAGGTGTAGGTGTTTGTGTGTGTGTGCTATACAGCTGTAGGTGTGTGTTAAACAGGTGTATGTGTGTGTTAAACAGGTGTAGGTGTGTGCTCAACAGGTGTGTGTTAAACAGGTGTAGGTGTGTGTGTGTGCTAAACGTGTGTTAAACAGGTGTAGGTGTATCCACAGGTGTGTTACCCAACTCGACGGATGTGGCGGTGTCCGAGTTTAATGGTCTGATAAGGACGTGGGTATACGTAAGGTTGCGTGTATAACAGTACACGTGGTGTGACAGTACAGGGGGTGTGACAGTACAGTGTGTGGCAGTACACGTGGTGTGACAGTGGAGGCAGTCGTCATGTGACCTTTGATTCCCCCCCCCCCCTCCAGCGTGCCTGGTTGCCATGGCGACCGCGCTCCCCGCCTGAGCGACCATGGCGGAACCCAATCACAGCTCCCGCTCACCACCACTCACCACTCTCCTCACCCCTCACTCCTCACCACTCACCACTCACTCCTCACCCCTCACTCCTCACCCCTCACCCCTCACTCCTCACCACTCACCACTCACTCCTCACCACTCTCCTCACCACTCACTCCTCACCACTCACCCCTCACTCCTCACCACTCACCACTCACTCCTCACCACTCACTCCTCACCACCACTCACCACTCTCCTCACCCCTCACCCCTCACTCCTCACCACTCACCACTCTCCTCACCCCTCACCCCTCACCACTCACCCCTCACCCCTCACTCCTCACCACTCACCACTCACTCCTCACCACTCTCCTCACCACTCTCCTCACCACTCACCACTCACTCCTCACCACTCACTCCTCACCACTCACTCCTCACCACTCACCACTCACTCCTCACCACTCTCCTCACCACTCACTCCTCACCACTCACCCCTCACTCCTCACCACTCACCACTCACTCCTCACCACTCACTCCTCACCACTCACTCACTCCTCACCACTCACTCCTCACCACTCACCACTCACTCCTCACCACTCACTCCTCACCACTCACTCCTCACCACTCTCCTCACCACTCACTCCTCACCACTCACCCCTCACTCCTCACCACTCACCACTCACTCCTCACCACTCACTCCTCACCACTCACTCCTCACCACTCACTCACTCCTCACCACTCACTCCTCACCACTCACTCCTCACCACTCACTCCTCACCACACACTCCTCACCACTCACTCCTCACCACTCACTCCTCACCACTCACTCACTCCTCACCACTCACTCCTCACCACTCACTCACTCCTCACCACTCACTCCTCACCACTCACTCCTCACCACTCACTCACTCCTCACCACTCACTCCTCACCACTCACTCCTCACCACTCACTCCTCACCACTCACCACTCACTCCTCACCACTCACTCCTCACCACTCACTCCTCACCACACACTCCTCACCACTCACTCCTCACCACTCACTCCTCACCACTCACCACTCACTCCTCACCACTCACTCCTCACCACTCACTCACTCCTCACCACTCACTCCTCACCACTCACTCCTCACCACTCACCACTCACTCCTCACCACTCACTCCTCACCACTCACTCCTCACCACTCACTCACTCCTCACCACTCACTCCTCACCACTCACTCCTCACCACTCACTCCTCACGACTCACTCCTCACCACTCACTCCTCACCACTCTCCTCACCACTCTCCTCACCACTCACCACTCACTCCTCACCACTCCTCACCACTCACTCCTCACCACTCACCACTCACCTCCTCACCACTCACCTCTCACTCTCCTCACCACTCACTCCTCACCACTCACCTCCTCTCACTCTCCTCACCACTCACCACTCACCTCTCACTCCTTTCCTCACCTCTCATCACCACCTTTCACCCCCATCACTCTGACTTCTCACTCGCCTCACCTCTCACTCATCGTCACTCACCTCTCACTCTGACTCGTTACTCACCACTCACTCACCACTCACTCACCACCACTCACTCCTCACCACTCACCTTTCACTTATCACCACTCACCTCTCACTCATCCCAACTCACCTCTCACTCTGACTCGTCACTCACCTTTCACTCACCACCACTCACCTCTCACTCACCACCACTCACCTCTCACTCATCGTCACTCACCTCTCACTCTGACTCACCACCACTCACCTCTCACTCATCCCAACTCCCCTCTCACTCTGACTCGTCACTCACCTTTCACTCACCACCACTCACCTCTCACTCACCACCACTCACCTCTCACTCACCACCACTCACCTCTCTGACTTGTCACTCACCTTTCACTCACCACCACTCACCTCTCACTCACCACCACTCACCTCTCTGACTTGTCACTCACCTTTCACTCACCACCACTCACCTCTCACTCACCACCACTCACCTCTCACTCACCACCACTCACCTCTCACTCTGACTCATCACCTCTCACTCACCACCACTCACCTCTCACTCTGACTCATCACCTCTCACTCACCACCACTCACCTCTCACTCTGACTCATCACCTCTCACTCACCACCACTCACCTCTCACTCTGACTCATCACCTCTCCTCTCACTCTGACTTCTCAGTCCTCAGCTCTCATTCCCCACCAAACTTCCCCCCCTCTCACTCACACACACCTCAACACAATCACACCCAAACAACCCATCTCACACACACCTCAACACAATCACACCCAAACAACCCATCTCACACACACCTCAACACAATCACTCCCAAACAACCCATCTCACACACCCCGTCTAGCACCCTGAAATACCCCCCCCCCCCGCTCGCCGTGATATCTACCATCTCATACACCCCCATACCACAAAACCATCACACGCACACACCTCCCCCGACAGATACAATCACACACACAGCCCAACAGATACAATCACACACACACACCAACAGATACAACCACACACACACACCAACAGATACAACCACACACACACCAACAAATACAATCACACACACACACCAACAGATACAACCACACACACACCAACAGATACAATCACACACACACACCAACAGATACAATCACACACACAGCCCAACAGATACAATCACACACACACACCAACAGATACAACCACACACACACACCAACAGATACAACCACACACACACACCAACAGATACAATCACACACACACCCCAACAGATACAACCACACACACACACCAACAGATACGATCACACACACACCCCAACATATACGACCACACACACACACCAACAGATACAATCACACACACACACCCCAACAGATACAACCACACACACACACCAACAGATACAATCACACACACCCCTACAGATACAATCACACACACACACCAACAGATACAATCACACACACACACCAACAGATACAATCACACACACACACCCCAACAAATACAATCACACACAAACCCCAACAGATACAATCACACACACACACCCCAACAAATACAATCACACGCACACCCAAACAGATACAATCACACACACCCCAACAAATACAATCACACACACACCCCGACAGATACAATTACACATGCACACCCAAACAGATACAATCACACACACCCCGACAGATACAATCACACACACACACCCCGACAGATACAATTACACACACGCTAACACCATCCCTGGCCCACACCCCTAACAGCAATATCCGCCATTCACATATAACTAATGGTGACGTCACCACAGGTGTTTGTGCCAGGCTAGGTACACTTTGTAGTCAAATGAATGCTCGCCGACAACACACACCATCACGCACACACCATCACACACACACCATCATACACACACCATTACACACACACCATCAAACACCATCACGCACACACACACCATCACACACACACACAAACCATCACACACCATCACGCACTCACACACCATCACGCACACACACACCATCACGCACACACACGCCGTCACGCACACACCGTCACACACACACCGTCACACACACCATCACACACACACACACCATCACACACACCGTCACACACACCATCACACACCATCACACACACCATCACACACACACGCCATCACACACACACACAAATGATCACACACACACACACAAACCATCACACACACACCATCACACACCCACACACACACCATCACACACACACTATTACGCACACAGACCATCACACACCCACACACACACCATCACACACACAGACCATCACACACACACCATCACACACACAGACCATCACACACCCACACACACACACCATCACACACACAGACCATCACACACCCACACACAGACCATCACACACCCACACACAGACCATCACACACCCACACACAGACCATCACACACACACACAGACCATCACACACACACTATCACGCACACCATCACACACACACACCATCACACACACCATCACACACACACCATCACACACCCACACACAGACCATCACACACCCACACACAGACCATCACACACCCACACACAGACCATCACACACACAGACCATCACACACACACACTATCACGCACACCATCACACACAAACACCATCACACACATACACACCCACACACAGACCATCACACACCCACAGACAGACCATCACACACACACACACAGACCATCACACACACACACCATCACACCCACACACACACCATCACACACACACACACGCCCACACACACACACCCACACACACACACCATCACACACACACACACCATCACACACACACACCATCACACACACACACCATCACACACCATCACACACACACACACCCACACACACACACCATCACACACACACCATCACACACACACACCATCACACACACACACCATCACACACCATCACACACACACACCATCACACACACACACCATCACACACACACACACCATCACACACCATCACACACCATCACCCACACACACACAGACCATCACATACACACGCACCATCACACACACACCATCACACACACACACCCACCATCACACACACACCATCACACACACACCATCACACACACACCATCACACACACACACCATCACACACACACACACCATCACACACCATCACACACCATCACACACACACACCATCACACACACACACCATCACACACACACACACCATCACACACCATCACACACCATCACCCACACACACACAGACCATCACATACACACGCACCATCACACACACACACACCATCACACACACACACCCACCATCACACACACACCATCACACACACACACCATCACACACCCCATCACACACACACCATCACACACACACTATCACACACCATCACACACACACCATCACACACACACCATCACACACCATCACACACACGCACATCACACACAACAACAACAACAACCGCCATTCGCCACTAAGTGGCGGTGACGTCACCACGATGCTTGTGCCAGGCCAAGTGCACCTTGAGGCCACGTGAAGTGTCGAAAGCCCGCTGGCAGGAGGTCACGGGGCAGACCCAGGTGCCACTGGTCGACTGACCGAGATGACCGAGATGACTGGCTGATGCACCACCTGTGCCCCCTACTGTGCCAACTTGCTGTGCTTTAGCCACCCGGCGCTCCGCTCGTTGTTGTGAGCGTCGCTCCTCCGCCCTCCGTTGTTGTTGGAGGGCGACTGCCTCCAACTGCCCAGTAGCGTCCTTCACGAGCCTCCTCCACTGAGGCCGATCTTGACACCGCTGGTACCAGTCATCGGCAAGTCCACTCAGCTCCACGTCCTCCTGTACCACATCACTCCATCTCTTCTCCAGCCCGTGCCGCGCCCGTCTAGCCCCCTCGATCCGGCCGAACAAAAGCTGTTTAGGCATGCGGTGGCTGGGCATGCGGGCTACATGACCCAGCCAACGCAGCCTTGCCTGCCGGAGGAGCTCACTGATGGGACTTTGCCCAGATCTTTCAAGGATTTGTGAGCTCCTCACACAATCCAGCCTGGTTAAACCCAGGATGGATCGTAGGCAGGCCAGCCTAAATGTTTCCAACCGGCGAAGATGCTCCACCAGGGGGGTCCACGTCTCGCAAGCGTAGAGAAGGGAGGGAATGACCGTGGCCGAGAAGACCTGAAGCTTCGTGCGGAGCGACAGACCAGGTAGCTTCCACACAGCGTTACGCAACCGATGAAAAGATATTGCCGCTCGACTGATTCGGAGTGAGACCTCTGCTGATAGACTGGAGCCGGTCATAAGCACACTGCCCAGGTATGGGAAACTCTCCACTCTCTCCACAACTGCCCCATCACCAATTGGGAGTTGTGGGGGTGGAGTGTCCGATGGTACAAAATACCCAGGCAGGTGCTTGGTTTTGGTGGGGCTGATGGTAAGGCCCCACCTCTTAGTGGCACGCTCCAGTCTCAGCAGCAGCGCCTCCAACTCCTCTTCTGAATGAGCAGCTATTACCAAATCATCGGCATACATAACGTGGTTGACCAATAGGGAGCCATCCCTTGATCGCACCCGGGCGTCGATCAGCCTCCCATTATATCTGTACCAAACGGAAATTCCCCCGGTACAGCTATTGAAGGCTTCACGAACTACGCGGTCAAAATAGATGTTAAATAATGTGGGAGCCAGAGGACATCCCTGTCGCACCCCAAGGTGTACAGGGAAAGGCTCCGACTCCCGGCCACGTAGTTTTACCCGGGCCCGCTCACCATCATGAAGGTCCTTAATGATCGTGAGCAGAGGGTCAGGGACTCCGAAAGCACGAAGAACAACCCAGAGTCCAGTCCTACTGATGGTATCATAGGCCTTGACCAGGTCAATAAAGCAGAGATGTAGGTCTTTTTGGAATTCCCTACACCTCTGCTGTAGCAGACGGACAGAAAATATGGCATCTGTGCAGGACCGCCCTTTCCTGAAACCGCATTGGGGCTCCGCAAGCCCCTCCTCAGCGTGCCTAGCAAGGCGATGTTGAATAATCCTTGCCAGGACCTTACCCGGCACACTGAGGAGTGAGATGCCCCTGTAGTTGTTACAGTCTGTGCGGTCCCCCTTCTTAAAGAGGGGGACCACCAGGGCATCCTTCCAGTCCTGCGGAACCCGTCCAGTGGTCCAGACTGTTGTTATGATGTCATATAGGGCAGTCTGTGCACAAACGCCACCCTCCCTCAGCATTTCGCTTGGGAGATCATCTCTGCCCGGTGCCTTCCCTGGTCTCAGACTCCGGATCGCCCTCAGTACTTCCTCAACAGCTGGAACCTCAGCCAGCCACTCACAGGGGGTGACCTCTTCCAATATTTGAGGCACCGCAGCCTCAGCAGGGTTATCCCCACTTTGTGCCATGATGTTTTCCTGGCTGAGAGAATTTCCCTCCCCCAGGACCTCACAGAAATGCTCAGCAAATCTGCAAACCTGTTCCTGGGGGTCGGAGATTGGATCACCGTTTTTTCCTCTAATGATGGTAATAGGTGTGGCGCTGCAGGTTACTTTTTTGATGGAGTTAAATAGTGATTTGTGATCACGGGCCACTGAGGCAGACTCCATCTCCTCAGCAACCCGCGACCACCACCCATCCTTACAACGCCTTACGGCTCTCCGAACTTCCGAGCGAAGGCTGCGGTAAACCTCCTCATTCTCTGACGTGGGATGCTGTAGGCGATGAGAGTGGGCCTGTCGCTTTTTCTCAATTAACCTGAACACCTCCTCTGTCAGCCAGGGTTTCTGGGGAGGTCTGGACCGCGTACCCAAAGCAGCCATTGCAGCTGCATGAGTCACAGTCCTAAACCTCGCCCATTTACCCTCGACATCAGGTGGAGTGGGGGACGATGCCAACCCCAGCTGCAAGCGATGATGAAATTCTCGCTTGCAACTTTCATCAGCTAACACACACACACCATCACACACACACCATCACACACACACACACCATCACACACACACTATCACACACACACACCATCACACACACACTATCACACAAACACACCATCACACACACACACACCATCACACACCATCACACACACACACCATCACACACACACACCATCACACACACACACACCATCACACACACACACCATCACACACACACACTATCACACACACACACACCATCACACACACACACCATCACACACACACACACACCATCACACACACACACACACCATCACACACACACCATCACACACACACACTATCACACACACACCATCACACACACACCATCACACACACACACTATCACGCACCTGGTCGCAGTGTAGAACCCCCTGCCAGCCGCGGGTTGGATCCGGTCGTGAGTGTGGAACTGGGAGGCCATGGGAGACCAGGGGCAACACAAATGAGAGGATGAGAGAGACACACGGGGACGGCAGGAGGAGGTGAGAGACGCAGAGGTAGGAGGAGGGAGGTACGGGGTGAGGAGACAGAGACAGGGGAGCAGGGAGGAGGAGGGGGTGGTGGTGGGGACGGGGGCAGCAGAAGGAGTGAAGGTGACGAGTCGGGGAGAGGAGGAGGAGGAGGGACCACGGGGAGCCAAAGGTAGGCAGATGAGTGAGAAGAACGGCAGGCGATGTGTCAGAAGGTCGTCAGGTGAGAAAGAACAGATAAGGGGGTGGTGGAGGAGGAGGAGAGCGGGGAGTGTTTGACAATGTGGGGCGATGGAGGAGGCGACGGCAGGGAGATGTGGAGGACCGGGGAAGGAGGCAGGGAGATTCGGGGCGGGTGGGACGGAGAGAGAACGTCCAGAGAGGAGACGACAACACGAGGAGGACGAGGAGGAGGGTGACGAGGAGGTCGAGAGACGAGGAGGAGAGTTCGGGTTAGAAAGGAGGAACGCAGAAGGGGAGACGAGATACCCGGTGAAGCACAGGTGCACACACGAACACGAACACACGAACACACACACACGAACACACACACACGAACACACACACGAACACACACACACACGAACACACACACACACGAACACACACACACGCACTTGTACAAGACTCCCCCTCCTCCCTTGTACAGCGCACGCAGTGGGAACAGGGTCTCAGGCTGAGCCATAAAGGCGCCGGGTTAACGAGTAACTAGTGAGGAGCCCCCCCCCCCTCCTCACCCCTCCCCCCCTCCTCACCCCTCCCCCCCTCCTCACCCCTCCCCCTTCCTCCTCACCCCCCCCCCCCCTCCTCACCCCTCCCCCCTCCTCACCCCTCCCCCTTCCTCCTCACCCTCTCCCCCTCCTCACCCCTCCCCCCCTCCTCACCCCTCCCCCTTCCTCCTCACCCTCTCCCCCTCCTCACCCCTCCCCCTTCCTCCTCAATCCTCCTCCTCACCCCTCCCCCCTCCTCCTCACCCCTCCCCCTTCCTCCTCAACCCCCCTCCCCCCTCCTCCTCCTCCTCCTCACCGCCCCACGCCTCCACCTCGGCCCCCAGCGCCGCAGAGCTGGCACCGGGGCGCAGGATGGCTTCGTGCATGGCTCGCTCCGACACCTGCGCGTCACACAGAGTGTGTCACAGTGTGTTAGTGTGTGTGTGTCACAGTGTGTGTGTGTCACAGTGTGTGCGTGTCACAGTGTGTTAGTGTGTGTGTGTCACAGTGTGTTAGTGTGTGTGTGTGTCACAGTGTGTTAGTGTGTGTGTGTCACAGTGTATTAGTGTGTGTGTCATAGTGTGTGTGTGTCAGTGTGTTAGTGTGTGTCACAGTGTGTTAGTGTGTGTGTCACAGTGTGTGTGTCACAGTGTGTGGGTTGTGTGTCACAGTGTGTTAGTGTGTGTTAGTGTGTGTGTCACAGTGTGTGTGTCACAGTGTGTTAGTGTGTGTGTCACAGTGTGTTAGTGTGTTCGCCCTTTCGGTGTCAACAAGAATCAACAACCGCTCACAAACGGACACGAGCGGAATGTCCCATTCACACCACGCTGCGTGTGACGCGTCACACGCGGACAAAGGTCCCCCAGGTAGCCTACACAGGCTGATGGGGCAAGTGCTGCTGCGAGCATCAGGCAAAGGTCCCCCGGGTAGCCTACACAGGCTGATGGGGCAAGTGCTGCTAGCGAGCATCAGGCAAAGGTCCCCCGGGTAGCCTACACAGGCTGATGGGGCAAGTGCTGCTAGCGAGCATCAGGCAAAGGTCCCCCGGGTAGCCTACACAGACTGATGGGGCAAGTGCTGCTAGCGAGCATCAGGCAAAGGTCCCCCGGGTAGCCTACACAGGCTGATGGGGCAAGTGCTGCTAGCGAGCATCAGGCAAAGGTCCCCCGGGTAGCCTACACAGGCTGATGGGGCAAGTGCTGCTAGCGAGCATCAGGCAAAGGTCCCCCGGGTAGCCTACACAGGCTGATGGGGCAAGTGCTGCTAGCGAGCATCAGGCAAAGGTCCCCCGGGTAGCCTACACAGGCTGATGGGGCAAGTGCTGCTAGCGAGCATCAGGCAAAGGTCCCCCGGGTAGCCTACACAGGCTGATGGGGCAAGTGCTGCTAGCGAGCATCAGGCAAAGGTCCCCCGGGTAGCCTACACAGGCTGATGGGGCAAGTGCTGCTAGCGAGCATCAGGCAAAGGTCGTCGGGAGCAGCGACAATGGCGCGGACGAGGGGCTGGTGTGGCCTGCACCAAGCCCGCGTGCTGCAGCTTACTACGCACAGCACACGGTACTACTCATTTAAGGGGCCGTCCATAAATGACGTCACGCGATTTTGAAATATTTTTTACCCCCGCCCTCGTCACACGGCGTCACAAAGTCAGACCCCCCCCTCAAATATGACGTCACAAAGTTCTGCCCGCCCCCCCAAAAAAATAAAGCATGCTTCAAATAGTTTTAAACTATTGTCATTGTAGTGCGTATTTAATGTGGCACTGCACTCTGATGTTGTAGGAGAAAACATTTATTAATTAAGTAGAACGTGTTGTCTATATTTATTTAAAGTTACGCATTTTGATGTGACGTCACATCTATCAAACTCCCCCCCCCCTCGTCACACATCGTCACAAATGTCTGACCCCCCCCCCCCCAGGTGCGTGACGTCATTTATGGACGGCCCTTTTGTCCTGAACTCCGAAACCATACGGGAGTTACGCAACAAGAAATTGCGGACGTTAGGCGAGGATTCAGGGGCGGTCGAGACCACTCATACGTAGACTGTCACAGTAAAAGAAACATACAACTTTGAATAAATTAACATAAACAGGACCCTGCGGGGTGGGCTGGTAGGAACGAACAATTGAATGGCTATAATAAAATGAAATGGCAAAAAATGGGTGCCAATAAGTGGATGGAAACGTAGACGTAGTGGAACATAGGAAACAATAAAGTAGTAGTAACCGTTGTGCAAAAAATAATAGTATTGCACAAGTATGTACCTACGTGAGTGCAGCTTGGAGCAGACACAGTGAGTAGTAACAATCTGCACGATATGCAGCGCTGTCGTTTGGTGTGTACCACCCAGTGAAGTCGAGGGGGCCAAGAGGTGGGTGCAATCCCACAAGTGAAGCGGCATTCTGGACGCAATGTTTGGTGTTGAGAAGCTCGGTGTCCCCGGCCCCAGCTCGTTGCCCCGCCCCTTACCGCCGTAACCCCGCCCCAACCCCGCGTAGCCCCGCCCTCCACCTCGTGCCCACGCCCCCTGCTGCCGTTGCCCCGCCCAGCCCCGCGTAGCCCCGCCCCCTGCCGCTGTACCCCCGCCCAATACACCCCTAGCGGGGGAGAGATTCCCAGGCCTGGCTCTAGGCTGGAGAGCCGCCGACGAGGGGGGGGGGGTAGGGAGTTGTTTTTAATGTAAAAGCTTTAAATGTAAATGTTTCTATTAAAAAACATCAGGGAATGTAACATTGTTAAACATTAACTCCCTTTCACACACGCGGGGGTACGATACGAAGGGAGAGTTTGAGGCCTAGGTCTAGGCTTTAGGCCTAGCTGTAGGCTTTAGGCCGCCGTGAGTTAATTTTTAATTTAACTGTTTTTATTATTCATGTAAAAGCTTTAAATTTAAATGTTTCTATTTAAAAGCATCAGGGAATGTAACATTGTAAAACATTAACTCCCTTTCACACACGCGGGGGTACGATACGAAGGGAGAGTTTGAGGCCTAGGTCTAGGCTTTAGGCCTAGCTGTGAGTTAAATTTTAATTTACAAGTTTTAATTAAAAGCTATCTCAGGGAATTATAAGGGAATGTTACACTTGTTTAGCCAGGAAAGCCTCATTAATTTAAATATTTTAATTAAAAGCTATCTGAGGGAATTATAAGGGAATGTTACACTTGTTTAGCCAGGAAAGCCTCATTAATTTAAATATTTTAATTAAAAGCTATCTGAGGGAATTATAAGGGAATGTTACACTTGTTTAACCAGGAAAGCGTCACTGAGTCTAAAGGTTTTTGTAGGGTCATGCCAAGTGTTTGCAGTAGGGGGCGATGTTGCTACACGGATGGACGGATGGACGGACGGACAAACGGACGGACGATATAATCTATTGTAGGCTGGTCCACTTCGTTCCTACCAGTATAAATACACGACTGATCTCAGCGGCAGACCAGCTCATGCACATGGAGAGATGACGTCGCGGCAGCCATGTTGCGTGGGGACTTCACAGCGGCCATGTTGCATGGGGGGTTATCTTCATGGCGGCTGATTGGCTGGTGTAGTGAGTGACGCACAATGAGTACTTGACGCGTCACCGACACTGCTTCGGATCCAGTGACGATCGCTACCGATCGGATTTTCTTTACTCGGAACCTCCAGATCTCAAACGCTGAGCAGGATTGAGCGCGGATCGTGTTTGGATGTGCGACCACCACCATGCATACCACAGGTGCCATCGTCGGCTGCCGATGGGCTACGCTGCCGTGAGCAGGGGGCTCGTGTGCCAAGTGCGTTGTCAAGTTGAGTCTGTGCAAGCCGGTGGGAACTCGAGAGACCAGGACGAGTCTCATTTGCAAGACGGACCTCGGTCACCACAATGACAATGGCGTGCCAGTGCGGGCGTGTGTGTTAGTTCAGGCTTCACCGTGGGGTCGGTGTGCCAGTGCAGGCCTCACCGCGGGGTCGGTGTGCCAGTGCGGGTCTCACCGTGGGGTCGGTGTGCCGGCTCACGAGGATGGTCACGGGCCCTGGCTCTCGCTCGCTCAGCAGCGCAAATGCCTCGGCCAGACCACGGCCGGCACGGCACAGACTGCGGCCGGCCACCTCCAGCACCTGGTCACCACGCCTGGCACCGCACCGCGCACCACACACGCACCACACACGCACCACACACGCACCACACACGCAACACGTAGGCACCACGTACACACCACGTACGCTCCACGTACACACCACACATACACACCACACACACACACCACACCACACACTCACATGCCACACAACCCACATACACACCACACACACACACCACATATACACACTACACACACACCACACATACACACCACACACACCACACATACACACCACACATACACACCACACACACTCCACACATACACACCACACATACACCACACACACCACACATACACACCACATACCACACATACACACCACACACACACCACACACACCACATACACACCACACATACACACCACACATACACACCACACACACCACACACCACATACACACATGTAAGTGCTGTTAGCAAGCACTTATTAAGGCCAGAACAGCGCTCAATTGCGTGGTGTAGCCAACATTGCGCCTGACTGCCTTAATCTCCTCATTCTTTATATGTATACACAGCAACAGGTACTTATTTAAGGCTGAGTTTACTTAGGGGAGGCCCAGGACCGGTACAGGTCATCACCACTGATGTTGGCCGGGAGCTGGAATCGAAAAAAGATTGCCGGGTTCATGGCGCATTGCGCTAACCGCTGCGCCACCGCTCCCTGCTATACAAATATGCACTCCAAAGACACACACACTTACATGTGCACACATACGTACACACATACATCCACACCAATGTAAACACATTCACCCACATGCGCACTTATACCCACATGCACTCATTCACACGCATACATTCACATACACACCTACCAACACGGTCTCGCCTGACCTCTGACCTTTACCATTCACATCGCCCACCTGCTCTCTCACCTGCTCGCTCACCTGCACACTCACCTGAAACTCACTCACCCTCAAGCTCACCTCGCTCACACCCTCGCAATCTCTTCCACCTGCAAGGGGTTGAGGAGTGGGAGCAGGCGACCTCTGCGTGACCCCAGTGACCTCCGCCCTCACCTGAGTCGCCCGCTGAGCTGAGCGGCGGAGCCCGGAGCGAGGGAGAGGATGAACACCCTGGGGGGCCCTGCTGCCCCTCGTGGCCCCCGCGGGCTCCTCTCGGGGTCGGCTGCCCCCGTGCCCCTCTCAGCTGAGACACAGCACACGCCGATCCCGAGACCCACGCCTCGCTCTGTGGGGGGAGGGTGGGGGGGGGGCATGCTACTCACCTGCACGCTCACCTGCTCACTCATATGCAGTATTGTAGGTACCCACATGCTGACCTTTACACCTGCATGCGCTCTCTCTCTCTGCTCACCTGTCTGTTCACCTGCACACTCTATGCTCACCTGTACGCTCACCTGAATGCTCACCTGCACACTTGCATGTACACTCACCTGTAAGGTCACCTGCATACTCACCTCTTGCCAGGCGAGTGACCACTCAACCCATGTTTGCATGACCCCTCCACTGCCCTTTCGCCCCCATCCCACCGCTCCCCCCCCAGCCCCGTGTATTTGACCCTAAAACTCTGTGATGACCCTTGACCTTTCATAAGCGTGACCTCCACGACGATCTGGTCCATGGGGTCGCTCGCTTTCCCAGTCACATGACCGGAGCTCGGGGTGAGGCCAAAGGTCACGTCGAAGGCGAGGTCAAAGGTGGCGGCGCCGCAGAAAGGAGCGCGCACAGCCAACGTCACCACGCCGCGGGGCAGCCGCTAGGGGTCACAGGGTCAGGGGTCAGCGACAAGGGGGCAGCGCCTCAACCACGTGGCACCCACCGTTTGTATTGTTCAGTTCTGTCTCCTATGTTCTGACCAGTTTTTTTTAATAGTCCAACCTGCAGCACCACCACCATGTCCTCCACATTGAACTCACGAATCGTGACCCTGAGAATCGATCTCGCCCGCCTGCATTTCGCCATGCTCACCTTGAAAGTGGCGATGGCCTGCAGGTGGGTGAGGCCGCGCACGGGCTCCCCGTTCACCTCCAGCAGCTCATCGCCTGCCAGAGAAGCGCACAATGACAAAGTTCTGTTGGGGCAAGTGTTGTGAGCGAGTAGCACCTATTTAAGGCCGGAACGAGGGGCTGGGTGGCCAGAACTACGCCCGTCCGCCTTTGTCTCCAGAGTGGCGATGTTTGCACACCGCACCAAGTATTCATTTGAGGCTGAGTCGATCTAGGGCATGCCAAGGCCGATTTATATAATCGTTGCTGGTCGTAGCCGTGAGCGAGAAATCGAACTTGGGTCACCAGGTTCGAAGCGCAGTGCGTTAACCACTGCACCACCGCTCCCTATCATCCACTCAATCACCTACCCACCTACCCACTCATCCATTCACTCACTCACCCGCCCACTAACTCAGCCACCCACTCACCAAGACTTACAAATGTCCCGGGTGGAGCCAGGACAGGTGGCAACTCGAGACCACCTTCACTGCTGCGATTGCGCTCGAAAGGGGCAGCGCGTGTCAGGCCCTCACCATCACCATCACCCTCACCATCACCCTCACCATCACCCTCACCATCACCATCACCCTCACCATCACCATCACCCTCACCATCACCCTCACCATCACCCTCACCATCACCCTCACCATCACCATCACCCTCACCATCACCATCACCCTCACCATCACCCTCACCCTCGCCATCACCATCACCATCACCCTCACCATCACCATCACCCTCGCCATCACCCTCACCCTCACCATCACCATCACCCTCACCATCACCATCACCCTCACCATCACCATCACCCTCACCATCACCATCACCATCACCCTCACCATCACCATCACCATCACCCTCACCATCACCATCACCATCACCCTCACCCTCGCCATCACCCTCGCCATCACCCTCACCCTCACCATCACCATCACCCTCGCCATCACCCTCACCATCACCCTCACCATCACCCTCACCATCACCTTCACCATCACCATCACCATCACCCTCACCATCACCATCACCCTCACCATCACCATCACCCTCACCCTCACCACACCCTCACCATCACCCTCACCATCACCCTCACCACACCCTCACCATCACCATCACCATCACCCTCACCATCACCCTCACCATCACCATCACCATCACCCTCACCCTCACCATCACCCTCACCATCACCCTCACCATCACCATCACCCTCACCACACCATCACCCTCACCATCACCCTCACCATCACCCTCACCATCACCATCACCATCACCACACCCTCACCATCACCCTCACCACACCATCACCATCACCCTCACCCTCACCATCACCCTCACCATCACCCTCACCATCACCATCACCCTCACCATCACCATCACCCTCACCATCACCCTCACCATCACCCTCACCATCACCCCCACCATCACCCTCACCATCACCCTCACTATCACCATCACCCTCACCATCACCCTCGCCATCACCATCACCCTCACCATCACCATCACCCTCACCATCACCCTCACCATCACCCTTACCCTCACCATCACCCTCACCATCACCCTCGCCATCACCATCACCCTCACCATCACCATCACCCTCACCATCACCCTCACCCTCACCATCACCATCACCCTCACCATCACCATCACCCTCGCCATCACCATCACCATCACCCTCACAATCACCCTCGCCATCACCATCACCATCACCCTCACAATCACCCTCACCATCACCATCACCCTCGCCATCACCATCACCATCACCCTCGCCATCACCCTCACCATCACCCTCGCCATCACCATCACCATCACCCTCGCCATCACCATCACCCTCACCCTCACCATCACCCTCACCATCACCCTCGCCATCACCATCGCCCTCGCCATCACCATCACCCTCACCATCACCATCACCATTACCCTCACCCTCACCATCACCCTCACCCTCACCATTACCATCACCATCACCCTCACCATTACCATCACCCTCGCCCTCACCATCACCATCACCCTCGCCATCACCATCACCATCACCCTCGCCATCACCATCACCATCACCCTCACCATTACCCTCACCCTCACCATCACCCTCACCCTCACCCTCACCATCACCATCACCCTCACCATCACCATCACCCTCACCATCACCATCACCCTCACCATCACCATCACCCTCACCATCACCCTCAACCTCACCATCACCATCACCCTCACCATCACCCTCACCCTCACCATCACCATCACCATCACCCTCACCCTCACCATCACCATCACCATCACCATCACCCTCACCATCACCATCACCCTCACCATCACCCTCAACCTCACCATCACCCTCACCATCACCATCACCCTCACCATCACCCTCACCATCACCCTCACCCTCAACCTCACCATCAACCTCACCATCACCATCACCATCACCCTCACCCTCACCATCACCATCACCCTCACCATCACCCTCAACCTCACCATCACCCTCACCATCACCATCACCCTCACCATCACCCTCACCATCACCCTCACCCTCACCATCACCCTCACCATCACCATCACCCTCACCATCACCCTCAACCTCACCATCACCCTCACCATCACCCTCACCCTCACCATCACCCTCACCCTCACCACACCATCACCATCACCCTCACCATCACCATCACCCTCACCATCACCCTCACCATCACCATCACCCTCACCCTCACCATCACCCTCACCCTCACCATCACCCTCACCCTCACCATCACCATCACCCTCGCCATCACCCTCGCCCTCACCATCACCCTCACCCTCACCATCACCATCACCCTCACCATCACCATCACCCTCACCCTCACCATCACCCTCACCCTCACCATCACCATCACCCTCACCCTCACCATCACCATCACCATCACCCTCACCATCACCCTCACCATCACCATCACCCTCACCCTCACCATCACCCTCATCCTCACCATCACCCTCACCATCACCCTCACCCTCACCATCACCCTCACCATCACCATCACCCTCACCATCACCCTCACCATCACCCTCAACCTCGCCCTCACCATCACCCTCACCATCACCCTCACCATCACCATCACCCTCGCCATCACCATCACCCTCACCATCACCCTCACCATCACCCTCAACCTCACCATCACCATCACCCTCACCATCACCCTCACCATCACCCTCACCCTCACCATCACCCTCACCATCACCCTCAACCTCACCATCACCCTCACCATCACCCTCACCCTCACCATCACCCTCACCATCACCATCACCCTCACCATCACCATCACCCTCACCATCACCCTCACCATCACCATCACCCTCACCATCACCCTCACCATCACCATCACCCTCACCCTCACCATCACCCTCACCATCACCCTCACCATCACCATCACCCTCACCCTCACCATCACCCTCACCCTCACCATCACCCTCACCCTCACCATCACCATCACCCTCACCATCACCCTCGCCCTCACCCTCACGCAGCCGGCCATCCATGGCAGCGGCCCCCCCGGGGAAGACGGTCTTCACGAAGATTCCCATGACGCCGCGTGTCGAGTCGCGCCCGCCCACGATGCTGAAGCCCAGGCCCTGGAGACGATGACACGCGTTAGTGTGGGCCACGATGACACGTTAATGTGGGCCACGGTGACACGTTAGTGTGGGCCACGATGACACATTAATGTGGGCCACGGTGACACGTTAGTGTGGGCCACGATGTCACGTTAGTGTGGGCCTCGATGTCACGTTAGTGTGGGCCACGGTGTCACGTTAGTGTGGGCCACGGTGACACGTTAGTGTGGGCCACGATGTCACGTTAGTGTGGGCCACGGTGACACGTTAGTGTGGGCCTCGATGTCACGTTAGTGTGGGCCACGATGTCACGTTAGTGTGGGCCACGGTGACACGTTAGTGTGGGCCACGATGTCACGTTAGTGTGGGCCACGGTGACACGTTAGTGTGGGCCTCGATGTCACGTTAGTGTGGGCCACGGTGACACGTTAGTGTGGGCCTCGATGTCACGTTAGTGTGGGCCTCGATGTCACGTTAGTGTGGGCCATGGTGACACGTTAGTGTGGGCCTCGATGTCACGTTAGTGTGGGCCACGATGGCACGTTAGTGTGGGCCTCGATGTCACGTTAGTGTGGGCCATGGTGACACGTTAGTGTGGGCCTCGATGTCACGTTAGTGTGGGCCTCGATGTCACGTTAGTGTGGGCCACGATGTCACGTTAGTGTGGGCCATGGTGACACGTTAGTGTGGGCCTCGATGTCACGTTAGTGTGGGCCTCGATGTCACGTTAGTGTGGGCCTCGATGTCACGTTAGTGTGGGCCTCGATGTCACGTTAGTGTGGGCCATGGTGACACGTTAGTGTGGGCCTCGATGTCACGTTAGTGTGGGCCTCGATGTCACGTTAGTGTGGGCCTCGATGTCACGTTAGTGTGGGCCTCGATGTCACGTTAGTGTGGGCCACGATGTCACGTTAGTGTGGGCCACGGTGGCACGTTAGTGTGGGCCTCGATGTCACGTTAGTATGGGCCACGATGGCACGTTAGTGTGGGTCACGGTGGCACGCGTTAGTGTGGGCCACGATGTCACGTTAGTGTGGGCCACGATGACACGTTAGTGTGGGCCACAGTGGCACGTTAGTGTGGGCCACGATGTCACGTTAATGTGGGCCACGGTGGCACGTTAGTGTGGGCCACGATGTCACGTTAGTGTGGGCCACGATGACACGTTAGTGTGGGCCACGGTGGCACGTTAGTGTGGGCCACGATGACACGTTAGTGTGGGCCACGGTGGCACGTTAGTGTGGGCATCGATGTCACGTTAATGTGGGCCACGGTGGCACGTTAGTGTGGGCCACGATGGCACGTTAGTGTGGGCCACGGTGGCACGTTAGTGTGGGCCACGATGTCACGTTAATGTGGGCCATGGTGGCACGTTAGTGTGGGCCACGATGACACGTTAGTGTGGGCCATGGTGGCACGTTAGTGTGGGCCACGATGACACGTTAGTGTGGGCCACGATGTCACGTTAGTGTGGGCCACGATGACACGTTAGTGTGGGCCACGATGACAAGTTAGTGTGGGCCACGGTGGCACGTTAGTGTGGGCCACGATGGCACGTTAGTGTGGGCCACGATGTCACGTTAGTGTGGGCCACGATGAGACGTTAGTGTGGGCCACGATGACACGTTAGTGTGGGCCACGGTGACACGTTAGTGTGGGCCACGGTGACACGTTAGTGTGGGCCTCGATGTCACGTTAGTGTGGGCCTCGATGTCACGTTAGTGTGGGCCACGATGGCAAGTTAGTGTGGGCCACGATGTCACGTTAGTGTGGGCCTCGATGTCACGTTAGTGTGGGCCACGGTGGCACGTTAGTGTGGGCCACGGTGACACGTTAGTGTGGGCCATGGTGACACGTTAGTGTGGGCCACGATGGCACGTTAGTGTGAGCCTCGATGTCACGTTAGTGTGGGCCTCGATGTCACGTTAGTGTGGGCCACGGTGGCACGTTAGTGTGGGCCATGATGACACGTTAGTGTGAGCCACGGTGACACGTTAGTGTGGGCCTCGATGTCACGTTAGTGTGGGCCTCAATGTCACGTTAATGTGGGCTACGGTGACACGTTAATGTGGGCCACGGTGACACGTTAGTGTGGGCCTCGATGTCACGTTAGTGTGGGCCACGGTGGCACGTTAGTGTGGGTCACGGTGGCACGCGTTAGTGTGGGCCACGATGACACGCGTTAGTGTGAGCCACGATGGCATGTGTTAGTGTGGGCCACGGTGGCACGCGTTAGTGTGGGCCACGGTGGCACGCGTTAGTGTGGGCCACGATGACACGCGTTAGTGTGAGCCACGATGGCATGTGTTAGTGTGGGCCATGATGGCACACGTTAGTGTGGGCCACGATGGCACGTTAGTGTGGGCCTCGATGTCACGTGTTAGTGTGGGCCACGATGACACGTTAGTGTGGGCCACGATTGCACGTTAGTGTGGGCCACGATGGCACGTTAGTGTGGGCCACGATGACACGTTAGTGTGGGCCACGATGACACGTTAGTGTGGGCCACGATGACACGTTAGTGTGGGCCACGATGACACGTTAGTGTGGGCCACGATGGCACGTTAGTGTGGGCCACGATGACACGTTAGTGTGGGCCACGATGGCACGTTAGTGTGGGCCACGATGACACGTTAGTGTGGGCCACGATGACACGTTAGTGTGGGCCACGGTGGCACGCGTTAGTGTGGGCCACGGTGGCACGCGTTAGTGTGGGCCACGGTGGCACACGTTAGTGTGGGCCACGATGGCACACGTTAGTGTGGGCCACGATGGCACGTTAGTGTGGGCCTCGATGTCACGTGTTAGTGTGGGCCACGATGACACGTTAGTGTGGGCCACGATTAAACGTTAGTGTGGGCCACGATGACACGTTAGTGTGGGCCTCGATGTCACGTTAGTGTGGGCCACGATGACACGTTAGTGTGGGCCACGATGACACGTTAGTGTGGGCCACGATGACACGTTAGTGTGGGCCACGATGGCACGTTAGTGTGGGCCACGATGACACGTTAGTGTGGGCCACGATGGCACGTTAGTGTGGGCCACGATGGCACGTTAGTGTGGGCCACGATGACACGTTAGTGTGGGCCTCGATGACACGTTAGTGTGGGCAACGGTGACACGTTAGTGTGGGCCACGATGACACGTTAGTGTGGGCCACGATGACACGTTAGTGTGGGCCACGATGACACGTTAGTGTGGGCCACGGTGACACGTTAGTGTGGGCCACGATGACACGTTAGTGTGGGCCACGATGACACGTTAGTGTGGGCCACGATGGCACGTTAGTGTGGGCCACGATGACACGTTAGTGTGGGCCACGGTGACACGTTAGTGTGGGCCTCGATGTCACGTTAATGTGGGCCACGGTGGCACGTTAGTGTGGGCCACGATGACACGTTAATGTGGGCCACGGTGGCATGTGTTAGTGTGGGCCGCGATGTTACACGTTAATGTGGGCCACGGTGGCACGCGTTAGTGTGGGCCACTATGGCACGCGTTAGCGTGGGCCACGGTGGCACGCGTTAGTGTGGGCCACGATGGCACGCGTTAGTGTGGGCCACGATGGCACGTTAGTGTGGGCCACGATGACACGTTAGTGTGGGCCACGATGACACGTTAGTGTGGGCCATGATGTCACGTGTTAGCGTGGGCCACGATGACACGTTAGTGTGGGCCACGGTGGCATGCGTTAGCGTGGGCCACGGTGGCACGCGTAAGCGTGGGCCACGGTGGCACGCGTTAGCGTGGGCCACGGTGGCACGCGTTAGCGTGGGCCACGGTGGCATGCGTTAGCGTGGGCCACGATGGCACGTGTTAGTGTGGGCCGCGATGGCACGTTAGTGTGGGCCACGATGACACGTTAGTGTGGGCCACGGTGGCATGTGTTAGTGTGGGCCGCGATGTTACGCGTTAGTGTGGGCCACGGTGACACGCGTTAGTGCGGGCCACTATGGCACGCGTTAGCGTGGGCCACGGTGACACGCGTTAGTGTGGGCCACGATGGCACGCGTTAGTGTGGGCCACGATGGCACGTTAGTGTGGGCCACGATGACACGTTAGTGTGGGCCACGATGACACGTTAGTGTGGGCCATGATGTCACGTGTTAGCGTGGGCCACGATGACACGTTAGTGTGGGCCACGGTGGCACGCGTTAGCGTGGGCCACGGTGGCACGCGTTAGCGTGGGCCACGGTGGCACGCGTTAGCGTGGGCCACGATGGCACGTGTTAGTGTGGGCCGCGATGGCACGCGTTAGTGTGGGCCGCGATGTCACGTGTTAGCGTGGGTCACGATTTCACGCGTTAGTGTGGGCCACGATGACACGCGTTAGTGTGAGCCACGATGGTATGTGTTAGTGTGGGCCACGGTGGCACGCGTTAGTGTGGGCCACGGTGGCACGCGTTAGTGTGGGCCACGATGGCACACGTTAGTGTGGGCCACGATGGCACACGTTAGTGTGGGCCACGATGGCACGTTAGTGTGGGCCTCAATGTCACGTGTTAGTGTGGGCCACGATGACACGTTAGTGTGGGCCACGGTGGCACGTTAGTGTGGGCCTCGATGTCACGTTAGTATGGGCCACGATGGCACGTTAGTGTGGGTCACGGTGGCACGCGTTAGTGTGGGCCACGATGTCACGTTAGTGTGGGCCACGATGACACGTTAGTGTGGGCCACAGTGGCACGTTAGTGTGGGCCACGATGTCACGTTAATGTGGGCCACGGTGGCACGTTAGTGTGGGCCACGATGTCACGTTAGTGTGGGCCACGATGACACGTTAGTGTGGGCCACGGTGGCACGTTAGTGTGGGCCACGATGACACGTTAGTGTGGGCCACGGTGGCACGTTAGTGTGGGCATCGATGTCACGTTAATGTGGGCCACGGTGGCACGTTAGTGTGGGCCACGATGGCACGTTAGTGTGGGCCACGGTGGCACGTTAGTGTGGGCCACGATGTCACGTTAATGTGGGCCATGGTGGCACGTTAGTGTGGGCCACGATGACACGTTAGTGTGGGCCATGGTGGCACGTTAGTGTGGGCCACGATGACACGTTAGTGTGGGCCACGATGTCACGTTAGTGTGGGCCACGATGACACGTTAGTGTGGGCCACGATGACAAGTTAGTGTGGGCCACGGTGGCACGTTAGTGTGGGCCACGATGGCACGTTAGTGTGGGCCACGGTGGCACGTTA
Organism: Lethenteron reissneri; assembly: GCF_015708825.2. NCBI lineage: Eukaryota > Metazoa > Chordata > Hyperoartia > Petromyzontiformes > Petromyzontidae > Lethenteron > Lethenteron reissneri. The sequence goes on along the minus strand of NC_083796.1, from coordinate 664,640 downwards.
GTGTGGGCCACGATGTCACGTTAGTGTGGGCCACGATGAGACGTTAGTGTGGGCCACGATGACACGTTAGTGTGGGCCACGGTGACACATTAGTGTGGGCCACGGTGACACGTTAGTGTGGGCCTCGATGTCACGTTAGTGTGGGCCTCGATGTCACGTTAGTGTGGGCCACGATGGCAAGTTAGTGTGGGCCACGATGTCACGTTAGTGTGGGCCTCGATGTCACGTTAGTGTGGGCCACGGTGGCACGTTAGTGTGGGCCACGGTGACACGTTAGTGTGGGCCATGGTGACACGTTAGTGTGGGCCACGATGGCACGTTAGTGTGAGCCTCGATGTCACGTTAGTGTGGGCCTCGATGTCACGTTAGTGTGGGCCACGGTGGCACGTTAGTGTGGGCCATGATGACACGTTAGTGTGAGCCACGGTGACACGTTAGTGTGGGCCTCGATGTCACGTTAGTGTGGGCCTCAATGTCACGTTAGTGTGGGCTACGGTGACAAGTTAATGTGGGCCACGGTGACACGTTAGTGTGGGCCTCGATGTCACGTTAGTGTGGGCCACGGTGGCACGTTAGTGTGGGTCACGGTGGCACGCGTTAGTGTGGGCCACGATGACACGCGTTAGTGTGAGCCACGATGGCATGTGTTAGTGTGGGCCACGGTGGCACGCGTTAGTGTGGGCCACGGTGGCACGCGTTAGTGTGGGCCACGATGACACGCGTTAGTGTGAGCCACGATGGCATGTGTTAGTGTGGGCCATGATGGCACACGTTAGTGTGGGCCACGATGGCACGTTAGTGTGGGCCTCGATGTCACGTGTTAGTGTGGGCCACGATGACACGTTAGTGTGGGCCACGATTGCACGTTAGTGTGGGCCACGATGGCACGTTAGTGTGGGCCACGATGACACGTTAGTGTGGGCCACGATGACACGTTAGTGTGGGCCACGATGACACGTTAGTGTGGGCCACGATGACACGTTAGTGTGGGCCACGATGGCACGTTAGTGTGGGCCACGATGACACGTTAGTGTGGGCCACGATGGCACGTTAGTGTGGGCCACGATGACACGTTAGTGTGGGCCACGATGACACGTTAGTGTGGGCCACGGTGGCACGCGTTAGTGTGGGCCACGGTGGCACGCGTTAGTGTGGGCCATGGTGGCACACGTTAGTGTGGGCCACGATGGCACACGTTAGTGTGGGCCACGATGGCACGTTAGTGTGGGCCTCGATGTCACGTGTTAGTGTGGGCCACGATGACACGTTAGTGTGGGCCACGATTAAACGTTAGTGTGGGCCACGATGACACGTTAGTGTGGGCCTCGATGTCACGTTAGTGTGGGCCACGATGACACGTTAGTGTGGGCCACGATGACACGTTAGTGTGGGCCACGATGACACGTTAGTGTGGGCCACGATGGCACGTTAGTGTGGGCCACGATGACACGTTAGTGTGGGCCACGATGGCACGTTAGTGTGGGCCCCGATGACACGTTAGTGTGGGCCTCGATGACACGTTAGTGTGGGCAACGGTGACACGTTAGTGTGGGCCACGATGACACGTTAGTGTGGGCCACGATGACACGTTAGTGTGGGCCACGATGACACGTTAGTGTGGGCCACGGTGACACGTTAGTGTGGGCCACGATGACACGTTAGTGTGGGCCACGATGACACGTTAGTGTGGGCCACGATGGCACGTTAGTGTGGGCCACGATGACACGTTAGTGTGGGCCACGGTGACACGTTAGTGTGGGCCTCGATGTCACGTTAATGTGGGCCACGGTGGCACGTTAGTGTGGGCCACGATGACACGTTAATGTGGGCCACGGTGGCATGTGTTAGTGTGGGCCGCGATGTTACACGTTAATGTGGGCCACGGTGGCACGCGTTAGTGTGGGCCACTATGGCACGCGTTAGCGTGGGCCACGGTGGCACGCGTTAGTGTGGGCCACGATGGCACGTTAGTGTGGGCCACGATGACACGTTAGTGTGGGCCACGATGACACGTTAGTGTGGGCCATGATGTCACGTGTTAGCGTGGGCCACGATGACACGTTAGTGTGGGCCACGGTGGCATGCGTTAGCGTGGGCCACGGTGGCACGCGTAAGCGTGGGCCACGGTGGCACGCGTTAGCGTGGGCCACGGTGGCACGCGTTAGCGTGGGCCACGGTGGCATGCGTTAGCGTGGGCCACGATGGCACGTGTTAGTGTGGGCCGCGATGGCACGTTAGTGTGGGCCACGATGACACGTTAGTGTGGGCCACGGTGGCATGTGTTAGTGTGGGCCGCGATGTTACGCGTTAGTGTGGGCCACGTTGACACGCGTTAGTGTGGGCCACTATGGCACGCGTTAGCGTGGGCCACGGTGACACGCGTTAGTGTGGGCCACGATGGCACGCGTTAGTGTGGGCCACGATGGCACGTTAGTGTGGGCCACGATGACACGTTAGTGTGGGCCACGATGACACGTTAGTGTGGGCCATGATGTCACGTGTTAGCGTGGGCCACGATGACACGTTAGTGTGGGCCACGGTGGCACGCGTTAGCGTGGGCCACGGTGGCACGCGTTAGCGTGGGCCACGGTGGCACGCGTTAGCGTGGGCCACGATGGCACGTGTTAGTGTGGGCCGCGATGGCACGCGTTAGTGTGGGCCGCGATGTCACGTGTTAGCGTGGGTCACGATGTCACGCGTTAGTGTGGGCCACGATGACACGCGTTAGTGTGAGCCACGATGGTATGTGTTAGTGTGGGCCACGGTGGCACGCGTTAGTGTGGGCCACGGTGGCACGCGTTAGTGTGGGCCACGATGGCACACGTTAGTGTGGGCCACGATGGCACACGTTAGTGTGGGCCACGATGGCACGTTAGTGTGGGCCTCGATGTCACGTGTTAGTGTGGGCCACGATGACACGTTAGTGTGGGCCACGATTACACGTTAGTGTGGGCCACGATGACACGTTAGTGTGGGCCTCGATGTCACGTTAGTGTGGGCTACGATGACACGTTAGTGTGGGCCACGATGACACGTTAGTGTGGGCCACGATGACACGTTAGTGTGGGCCACGATGGCACGTTAGTGTGGGCCACGATGACACGTTAGTGTGGGCCACGATGGCACGTTAGTGTGGGCCACGATGACACGTTAGTGTGGGCCTCGATGACACGTTAGTGTGGGCCACGATGACACGTTAGTGTGGGCCACGATGGCACGTTTGTGTGGGCCACGATGACACGTTAGTGTGGGCCACGATGACACGATAGTGTGGGCCACGGTGACACGTTAGTGTGGGCCACGATGACACGTTAGTGTGGGCCACGATGACACGTTAGTGTGGGCCACGATGGCACGTTAGTGTGGGCCACGATGACACGTTAGTGTGGGCCACGGTGACACGTTAGTGTGGGCCTCGATGTCACGTTAATGTGGGCCACGGTGGCACGTTAGTGTGGGCCACGATGACACGTTAATGTGGGCCACGGTGGCATGTGTTAGTGTGGGCCGCGATGTTACGCGTTAGTGTGGGCCACGGTGACACGCGTTAGTGTGGGCCACGGTGGCACGCGTTAGTGTGGGCCACTATGGCACGCGTTAGCGTGGGCCACGGTGGCAGGCGTTAGTGTGGGCCACGATGGCACGCGTTAGTGTGGGCCACGATGGCACGTTAGTGTGGGCCACGATGACACGTTAGTGTGGGCCACGATGACACGTTAGTGTGGGCCATGATGTCACGTGTTAGCGTGGGCCACGATGACACGTTAGTGTGGGCCACGGTGGCACGCGTTAGCGTGGGCCACGGTGGCACGCGTAAGCGTGGGCCACGGTGGCATGCGTTAGCGTGGGCCACGGTGGCACGCGTTAACGTGGGCCATGGTGGCACGCGTTAGCGTGGGCCACGATGGCACGTGTTAGTGTGGGCCGCGATGGCACGTTAGTGTGGGCCACGATGACACGTTAGTGTGGGCCACGATGACACGTTAGTATGGGCCACGGTGGCATGTGTTAGTGTGGGCCGCGATGTTACGCGTTAGTGTGGGCCAAGGTGACACGCGTTAGTGTGGGCCACTATGGCACGCGTTAGCGTGGGCCACGGTGGCACGCGTTAGTGTGGGCCACGATGGCACGCGTTAGTGTGGGCCACGATGGCACGTTAGTGTGGGCCACGATGACACGTTAGTGTGGGCCACGATGACACGTTAGTGTGGGCCATGATGTCACGTGTTAGCGTGGGCCACGATGACACGTTAGCGTGGGCCACGGTGGCACGCGTTAGCGTGGGCCACGGTGGCACGCGTTAGCGTGGGCCACGGTGGCACGCGTTAGCGTGGGCCACGATGGCACGTGTTAGTGTGGGCCGCGATGGCACGCGTTAGTGTGGGCCGCGATGTCACGTGTTAGCGTGGGTCACGATGTCACGTGTTAGTGTGGGCCACGATGACACGTTAGTGTGGGCCACGATTACACGTTAGTGTGGGCCACGATGACACGTTAGTGTGGGCCTCGATGTCACGTTAGTGTGGGCCACGATGACACGTTAGTGTGGGCCACGATGACACGTTAGTGTGGGCCACGATGACACGTTAGTGTGGGCCACGATGGCACGTTAGTGTGGGCCACGATGACACGTTAGTGTGGGCCACGATGGCACGTTAGTGTGGGCCACGATGACACGTTAGTGTGGGCCTCGATGACACGTTAGTGTGGGCCACGATGACACGTTAGTGTGGGCCACGATGGCACGTTAGTGTGGGCCACGATGACACGTTAGTGTGGGCCACGATGACACGTTAGTGTGGGCCACGGTGACACGTTAGTGTGGGCCACGATGACACGTTAGTGTGGGCCACGATGACACGTTAGTGTGGGCCACGATGGCACGTTAGTGTGGGCCACGATGACACGTTAGTGTGGGCCACGGTGACACGTTAGTGTGGGCCTCGATGTCACGTTAATGTGGGCCACGGTGGCACGTTAGTGTGGGCCACGATGACACGTTAATGTGGGCCACGGTGGCATGTGTTAGTGTGGGCCGCGATGTTACGCGTTAGTGTGGGCCACGGTGACACGCGTTAGTGTGGGCCACGGTGGCACGCGTTAGTGTGGGCCACTATGGCACGCGTTAGCGTGGGCCACGGTGGCACGCGTTAGTGTGGGCCACGATGGCACGCGTTAGTGTGGGCCACGATGGCACGTTAGTGTGGGCCACGATGACACGTTAGTGTGGGCCACGATGACACGTTAGTGTGGGCCATGATGTCACGTGTTAGCGTGGGCCACGATGACACGTTAGTGTGGGCCACGGTGGCACGCGTTAGCGTGGGCCACGGTGGCACGCGTTAGTGTGGGCCACTATGGCACGCGTTAGCGTGGGCCACGGTGGCACGCGTTAGTGTGGGCCACGATGGCACGCGTTAGTGTGGGCCACGATGGCACGTTAGTGTGGGCCACGATGACACGTTAGTGTGGGCCACGATGACACGTTAGTGTGGGCCATGATGTCACGTGTTAGCGTGGGCCACGATGACACGTTAGTGTGGGCCACGGTGGCACGCGTTAGCGTGGGCCACGGTGGCACGCGTAAGCGTGGGCCACGGTGGCACGCGTTAGCGTGGGCCACGGTGGCACGCGTTAGCGTGGGCCACGGTGGCACGCGTTAGCGTGGGCCACGATGGCACGTGTTAGTGTGGGCCGCGATGGCACGTTAGTGTGGGCCACGATGACACGTTAGTGTGGGCCACGATGACACGTTAGTATGGGCCACGGTGGCATGTGTTAGTGTGGGCCGCGATGTTACGCGTTAGTGTGGGCCACGGTGACACGCGTTAGTGTGGGCCACTATGGCACGCGTTAGCGTGGGCCACGGTGGCACGCGTTAGTGTGGGCCACGATGGCACGCGTTAGTGTGGGCCACGATGGCACGTTAGTGTGGGCCACGATGACACGTTAGTGTGGGCCACGATGACACGTTAGTGTGGGCCATGATGTCACGTGTTAGCGTGGGCCACAATGACACGTTAGCGTGGGCCACGGTGGCACGCGTTAGCGTGGGCCACGGTGGCACGCGTTAGTGTGGGCCACGGTGGCACGCGTTAGCGTGGGCCACGATGGCACGTGTTAGTGTGGGCCGCGATGGCACGCGTTAGTGTGGGCCGCGATGTCACGTGTTAGCGTGGGTCACGATGTCACGCGTTAGTGTGGGCCACGATGACACGCGTTAGTGTGAGCCACGATGGCATGTGTTAGTGTGGGCCACGGTGGCACGCGTTAGTGTGGGCCACGGTGGCACGCGTTAGTGTGGGCCATGATGGCACACGTTAGTGTGGGCCACGATGGCACGTTAGTGTGGGCCTCGATGTCACGTGTTAGTGTGGGCCACGATGACACGTTAGTGTGGGCCACGATTACACGTTAGTGTGGGCCACGATGACACGTTAGTGTGGGCCTCGATGTCACGTTAGTGTGGGCCACGATGACACGTTAGTGTGGGCCACGATGACACGTTAGTGTGGGCCACGATGACACGTTAGTGTGGGCCACGATGGCACGTTAGTGTGGGCCACGATGACACGTTAGTGTGGGCCACGATGGCACGTTAGTGTGGGCCACGATGACACGTTAGTGTTGGCCTCGATGACACGTTAGTGTGGGCCACGATGACACGTTAGTGTGGGCCACGATGGCACGTTAGTGTGGGCCACGATGACACGTTAGTGTGGGCCACGATGACACGTTAGTGTGGGCCACGGTGACACGTTAGTGTGGGCCACGATGACACGTTAGTGTGGGCCACGATGACACGTTAGTGTGGGCCACGATGGCACGTTAGTGTGGGCCACAATGACACGTTAGTGTGGGCCACGGTTACACGTTAGTGTGGGCCTCGATGTCACGTTAATGTGGGCCACTGTGGCACGTTAGTGTGGGCCACGATGACACGTTAGTGTGGGCCACGATGTCATGTTAGTGTGGGCCACGATGACACGTTAGTGTGGGCCTCGATGACACGTTAGTGTGGGCCACGGTGACACGTTAGTGTGGGCCTCGATGTCACGTTAATGTGGGCCACGATGACACGTTAGTGTGGGCCACGGTGGCATGTGTTAGTGTGGGCCGCGATGTTACGCGTTAGTGTGGGCCACGGTGACACGCGTTAGTGTGGGCCACGGTGGCACGCGTTAGTGTGGGCCACTATGGCACGCGTTAGCGTGGGCCACGGTGGCACGCGTTAGTGTGGGCCACGATGGCACGCGTTAGTGTGGGCCACGATGGCACGTTAGTGTGGGCCACGATGACACGTTAGTGTGGGCCACGATGACACGTTAGTGTGGGCCATGATGTCACGTGTTAGCGTGGGCCACGATGACACGTTAGTGTGGGCCACGGTGGCACGCGTTAGCGTGGGCCACGGTGGCACGCGTAAGCGTGGGCCACGGTGGCACGCGTTAGCGTGGGCCACGGTGGCACGCGTTAGCGTGGGCCACGGTGGCACGCGTTAGCGTGGGCCACGATGGCACGTGTTAGTGTGGGCCGCGATGGCACGTTAGTGTGGGCCACGATGACACGTTAGTGTGGGCCACGATGACACGTTAGTGTGGGCCACGGTGGCATGTGTTAGTGTGGGCCGCGATGTTACGCGTTAGTGTGGGCCACGGTGACACGCGTTAGTGTGGGCCACTATGGCACGCGTTAGCGTGGGCCACGGTGGCACGCGTTAGTGTGGGCCACGATGGCACGCGTTAGTGTGGGCCACGATGGCACGTTAGTGTGGGCCACGATGACACGTTAGTGTGGGCCACGATGACACGTTAGTGTGGGCCATGATGTCACGTGTTAGCGTGGGCCACGATGACACGTTAGTGTGGGCCACGGTGGCACGCGTTAGCGTGGGCCACGGTGGCACGCGTTAGCGTGGGCCACGGTGGCACGCGTTAGCGTGGGCCACGATGGCACGTGTTAGTGTGGGCCGCGATGGCACGCGTTAGTGTGGGCCGCGATGTCACGTGTTAGAGTGGGCCACGATGGCACGCGTTAGTGTGGGCCGCGAAGTCACGTGTTAGCGTGGGTCACGATGTCACGCGTAAGCGTGAGCCACGGTGGCACGCGTTAGCGTGGGCCACGGTGGCACGCGTTAGCGTAGGCCACGGTGGCACGCGTTAGCGTGGGCCACGATGGCACGCGTTAGTGTGCACCGCGATGTCACGTGTTAGAGTGGGCCACGATGGCACGCGTTAGTGTGGACCGCGATGTCATGTGTTAGAGTGGGTCACGATGGCACGCGTTAGCGTGGGGCGCGATGTCACGTGTTAGTGTGGGCCACGATGGCACTCGTTAGTGTGGGCCACGATGTCACGTGTTAGAGTGGGTCACGATGGCACGCGTTAGCGTGGGGCGCGATGTCACGTGTTAGTGTGGGCCACGATGGCACGCGTTAGTGTGGGCCACGGTGGCACGCGTTAGTGTGGGCCACGATGACACGTGTTAGTGTGGGTCACGATGTCACGTGTTAGTGTGGGCCACGATGGCACGCGTTAGTGTGGGCCACGGTGGCACGCGTTAGTGTGGGCCACGGTGGCACGTCTTAGTGTGGGCCACGATGGCACGTGTTAGTGTGGGCCGCGATGTCACGCGTTAGAGTGGGCCACGATGACACGCGTTAGTGTGGGCCGCGATGGCACGTGTTAGTGTGGGCCACGATGGCACGCGTTAGCGTGGGCCCCGGCTCCAGGGTGGGCGGGAGCCCCCCTATCGCCGCTCGGCCTTGTCTACACAGCCCACGTCGACGTGGAGACGTCACGATAACAACACGTGTGGTTGATGCAGTGGCACGATTCCTTGCAAAAGCTTTCCGTTTGGTGTTTCAACATCTTAACACACCTGTTTTGTTGCCAGAAATGGTCAAACTTATTCTGATATTGTGATACTGGCAAGGGAGGTACTGTGATGGAGCTGCTCACGCCGAGTTCTCAATGTCCTGACGGTGGCTTTGTCCTTGTGCTGGTCGCCGTGTGGCGTCCTCTGGTCTAGCACTGTTTGAGACGAGGCTCTAAAGAAAGCTGTCTCTGGTGTGGACCAATCAGTTTCAAAGACAATGCTTCATCATATACTACCGGAGCGTGTTTTTTTAGTTGTTTTCATATTCACCACAAGTACCGTGTGTGGTTAATGCAGTGACATGATTCCTTGCAAAACGTTTCTGTTTGGTGTTTTAACATCTTAACTGTTTTATTGACATAAAGGATAAACCCTATTCTCATAACAATACGACTATTTACTATTTTTATTTTACCAGGTGAAGCCCACTGAGCTACAGTATGTAGTTCTTTTTTTCAGAAGCGACCTGGCCACACACGGTCGCTCAACGAAGTGGCTTATCGCGTGGAAATTCACAAGTCAAATAATCTAAATGCGTGATGTTGATTCTTAATGTGGAGGGAAAAACCGGAGGTCCCGGAGAAAAATCCACACGACCACGGAGAGAACATGCAAACTCCACGTGTTCAGTTTAATACGTAGGCTCTTGCGACCAACTAGCTTCATCAGGCTCTCGCTTGATGAATCGAGTTGTAATTACTGATGAAACGTCGTACTCAGATTGTAAATGTTGTGGCTTGGCTCTGCAACACACCGATGTGCTGTACCAGTGACGAATTGGCCACGTTCTGTTTACGTGACAGCCCTTACTAGTTGGCTGTGTCGGGTGGTGGCGGGTTTAAACGACACATTTATATATTTATGCGATCTAACCCAAAAAACCTACACATACTCAGGTGTCAGGGTCGGGATCGAACCCACGACCTCCTGTATACCAAGTGAGGCAGATGACATCTTGCCACCACGCGCCTATCGGTGGGCCCAATGCATCGCCCCCTCCCCCCCTGGCGTTGCGGGCCTCACCGTGCCGCGACCCTTGATGAGGACGACGGTGCTGACGACGGAGGCCCTTGCCGATCGCCACGGCGACGCGGGCAGCGCCACGCTGAGCGACCGCGTGCGGGGCCGCGGGCCCGCATCCTGCGGGGAGAGAGGGGCACGGCGCGGGAGGAGACGGAGCCACCTCTTAGATTCCTTCACCTCCCACGCCGAGGGGCATGGGCTACCGGACCCTGTCTCGTCTCCGCCACCACCACCACCACCACACTCGCTCACCTGCCAACCCAATCAAGCACTCGCTCACCTGCCAACCCACTCACTCACCCCCTCACCTACACACTCGCAGCACTGGCACACACAGCACTGGCACACACAGCAAAAAGATAAAAATGCAAAGATCCTCAGTATAGCCTGAACAGACTGTCGGGGCAAGTGCTGTTAGCGGTCACCTATGAAGGCCGGCACAGCACACGAGGGGGTGGGTAGCCAGCACCACGGCCGGCCGCACCACCCACTCAATCACGCACTCATTCAACACACTCACCCACTCACACACTCATCGCAATATTGCACCACCACACTGCAGGTCACCCACTCACCTCAAGGCGATTCGCTGCTCGACCTGGCCCTGAGGTTTGCTCTCTCACCGCTGAGCGAGCTGACACAACCGTGGCTGGTGGCGCGTCGTGACGACGCTTGCACACTACGCGACGATTTAATTTGTTTGACTGCGTCGGGTGGTGGAGGGTCTTACACAATGTTGGTCAGATCATCACGTGCCCTTATGCAAAAACTAAATTACGAATCATAATCATGGCTTGCGAAAACAAATATTATTCGTGTTCAGATAACGGCCACGATGTTAAATTGTGTTGCCTGTGGGATGGGCGGGGGAGCCGGGACGGGGAGTGAGAGGGGGAGCCAGGAGGGGGAGCCAGGAGGGGGAGCCAGGAGGGGGGGGGGGGAGCCGGGAGGGGGAGTTAGAGGGGGAGCCGGGAGGGGGAGTTAGAGGGGGAGCCAGGAGGGGGGGGAGCCGGGACGGGGAGTGAGAGGGGGAGCCAGGAGGGGGAGCCAGGAGGGGGAGCCAGGAGGGGGGGGAGCCGGGAGGGGGAGTTAGAGGGGGAGCCGGGAATGGGAGGGGGGAGGGAGAGCCGGGAGGGGGGAGTCGGGAGGGGGGTATCCTCACCTGCGTGGCGGGAACGTCGAGGAGCAGCTGCGGGGGGAGCGACAACTTCCTGGGGCCCTCAGCGCCCTCCCCTCTCCCCCCTCCTCCGCGTGGCGCCGCCGCCAGGGACCACGCCGGGGGCTGTCCACCGGCGTCAACCCCTCCTGCGGGAGGTCGGCAGGGGATCTGACCTGTGTCACTCTGTGTCACTCTGTGGGTCTCTGTGTCACTCTGTGTCACTCTGTGTGTCTCTGTGTCACTCTGTGTCACTCTGTGTCACTCTGTGTGTCTCTGTGTCACTCTGTGTGTCTCTGTGTCACTCTGTGTCACTCTGTGTCACTCTGTGGATCTCTGTGTCACTCTGTGGATCTCTGTGTCACTCTGTGTCACTCTGTGTCACTCTGTGGATCTCTGTGTCACTCTGTGTCACTCTGTGCATCTCTGTGTCACTCTGTGTCACTCTGTGCATCTCTGTGTCACTCTGTGTCACTCTGTGCATCTCTGTGTCACTCTGTGTCACTCTGTGCATCTCTGTGTCACTCTGTGGATCTCTGTGTCACTCTGTGTCACTCTGTGTCACTCTGTGCATCTCTGTGTCACTCTGTGTCACTCTGTGGATCTCTGTGTCACTCTGTGTCACTCTGCGTCACTCTGTGGATCTCTGTGTCACTCTGTGCCACTCTGTGTCACTCTGTGCATCTCTGTGTCACTCTGTGTCACTCTGTGCCACTCTGTGTCACTCTGTGGATCTCTGTTGATCTCTGTGGATCTCTGTGTCACTCTGTGGATCTCTGTGTCACTCTGTGGATCTCTGTGTCACTCTGTGGATCTCTGTGTCACTCTGTGGATCTCTGTGTCACTCTGTGCATCTCTGTGTCACTCTGTGGATCTCTGTGTCACTCTGTGTCACTCTGTGTCACTCTGTGGATCTCTGTGTCACTCTGTGGATCTCTGTGGATCTCTGTGGATCTCCTGTGGATCTCTGTCACTCTGTGGATCTCTGTGTCACTCTGTGTTACTCTGTGTCACTCTGTGTTACTCTGTGTCACTCTGTGTTACTCTGTGTCACTCTGTGGATCTCTGTGTCACTCTGTGTCACTCTGTGGATCTCTGTGTCACTCTGTGGATCTCTGTGTCACTCTGTGTCACTCTGTGTCACTCTGTGCATCTCTGTGTCACTCTGTGTCACTCTGTGGATCTCTGTGGATCTGATCTCTGTGTCACTCTGTGGATCTCTGTGGATCTCTGTGTCACTCTGTGTCACTCTGTGCATCTCTGTGTCACTCTGTGTCACTCTGTGGATCTCTGTGGATCTCTGTGTCACTCTGTGGATCTCTGTGTCACTCTGTGTCACTCTGTGTCACTCTGTGGATCTCTGTGTCACTCTGTGGATCTCTGTGTCACTCTGTGGATCTCTGTGTCACTCTGTGTCACTCTGTGGATCTCTGTGTCACTCTGTGGATCTCTGTGTCACTCTGTGTCACTCTGTGGATCTCTGTGTCACTCTGTGTCACTCTGTGCCACTCTGTGGATCTCTGTGCATCTCTGTGTCACTCTGTGTCACTCTGTGCATCTCTGTGTGACTCTGTGTCACTCTGTGGATCTCTGTGTCACTCTGTGTCACTCTGTTCGTCTGTGTGTCACTCTGTGGATCTCTGTGTCACTCTGTGTCAGTCTGTGGATCTCTGTGTCACTCTGTGGATCTCTGTGTCACTCTGTGCATCTCTGTGTTACTCTGTGGATCTCTGTGGATCTCTGTGTCACTCTGTGGATCTCTGTGTCACTCTGTGTCACTCTGTGTCACTCTGTGCATCTCTGTGTCACTCTGTGAATCTCCGTGTCACTCTGTGTCACTCTGTGTCACTCTGTGGATCTCTGTGTCACTCTGTGGATCTCTGTGTCACTCTGTGCATCTCTGTGTCACTCTGTGGATCTCTGTATCACTCTGTGTCACTCTGTGGATCTCTGTGTGACTCTGTGGATCTCTGTGTTACTCTGTGTCACTCTGTGTCACTCTGTGCATCTCTGTGTCACTCTGTGTCACTCTGTGGATCTCTGTGGATCTCTGTGTCACTCTGTGGATCTCTGTGGATCTCTGTGTCACTCTGTGTCACTCTGTGCATCTCTGTGTCACTCTGTGTCACTCTGTGGATCTCTGTGGATCTCTGTGGATCTCTGTGTCACTCTGTGGATCTCTGTGTCACTCTGTGTCACTCTGTGGATCTCTGTGTCACTCTGTGGATCTCTGTGTCACTCTGTGGATCTCTGTGTCACTCTGTGTCACTCTGTGGATCTCTGTGTCACTCTGTGGATCTCTGTGTCACTCTGTGTCACTCTGTGGATCTCTGTGTCACTCTGTGTCACTCTGTGCCACTCTGTGGATCTCTGTGCATCTCTGTGTCACTCTGTGTCACTCTGTGCATCTCTGTGTGACTCTGTGTCACTCTGTGGATCTCTGTGTCACTCTGTGTCACTCTGTTCGTCTGTGTGTCACTCTGTGGATCTCTGTGTCACTCTGTGTCAGTCTGTGGATCTCTGTGTCACTCTGTGGATCTCTGTGTCACTCTGTGCATCTCTGTGTTACTCTGTGGATCTCTGTGGATCTCTGTGTCACTCTGTGGATCTCTGTGTCACTCTGTGTCACTCTGTGTCACTCTGTGCATCTCTGTGTCACTCTGTGAATCTCCGTGTCACTCTGTGTCACTCTGTGGATCTCTGTGTCACTCTGTGAATCTCTGTGTCACTCTGTGCATCTCTGTGTCACTCTGTGGATCTCTGTGTCACTCTGTGTCACTCTGTGGATCTCTGTGTGACTCTGTGGATCTCTGTGTCACTCTGTGGATCTCTGTGTCACTCTGTGTCACTCTGTGGATCTCTGTGTCACTCTGTGTCACTCTGTGCATCTCTGTGTCACTCTGTGTCACTCTGTGTCACTCTGTGCATCTCTGTGTCACTCTGTGGATCTCTGTGTGACTCTGTGGATCTCTGTGTCACTCTGTGGATCTCTGTGTCACTCTGTGTCACTCTGTGCATCTCTGTGTCCCTTTGTGCATCTCTGTGTCACTCTGTGTCACTCTGTGCATCTCTGTTTCCCTTTGTGCATCTCTGTGTCACTCTCTGGATCTCTGTGTCACTCTGTGTCACTCTGTAGATCTCTGTGTCACTCTGTGCATCTCTGTGTCACTCTGTGTCACTCTGTGTCACTCTCTGGATGTGTGTGTCACTCTGTGGATCTCATATTCTTAGGTTTTTTTCGGTAAAGTCTCCATGCAACTCTATGTCCTATTTAACAGTGCAGCTCAACGCGGCCTTCCAATCTGGAATAATGACGCCTGAGTGTGAGCGTGAGGGGCAGCCGTAACGACGGCGTCTCCAGAACGCAGCGCTCTGGCCGCACGGCGAGGTTGGGGTTCATGGAGCTCGAGGTCACGGTTTCTGGGGTTAGGGCCGAGGGTTAGGGGTCACGGTTGTGGTCGTGGTTTGGGGGGAGGGGTGGTGTGAGTAGCCGCCCACCGAGTAGGGGTCACCTCGGGCAGCGCAGGGCGTGTGGCACGACCACAGGAGGTCGGGCAGCGACTGGGTCATCACGCGGTCGGCAAGGTCACAGAGGTCGTCGGGGTCAAGGAAGTTGAGGTCCACCCCCTGCAAAGCGAGAGATACAATGATCATCACGCACACATCATCACCGTCGTCATCATCGACATCGTCAAACGACTGCTGGCACCGCATGAGCTCGTGGGATTGAATCGGGGAGTCCAGCAGTGCCCGTGGTCAAACTGAGGCACAAAACAACACCCAACATCGCATGGCACGTGGTTCCGCGCTTAATTTGTCTAAACGCCAGCTCTGAGAGTTAAATAAAAGAATCGGGTTGGCTGTCATGCGACGAACATTCCTCTCATATGGCCTAGCAGGTGGGCAACTGCAGCCCCCTACTGTGTGCGGTCCAGAGGTGTCACCTGAAGAACGGAGCTCAGAGGTAGCTCTGCTACATCCGCTTCTGCGGGGCCGTTCTCTCGTGATGCGGAGGTGGATCGGACTGCTCTGCGAGATTTCCCAACGGATTCTGTGCCTCATAGCGTGGCGCGGTTAGTTACGAGGCCCAGTGGTGGAATATCCACATTCTTATGGCGGGGGCGAGTCTATCCATAAGATAATCACTCTTGTTGACTTCCCCGCAAAGTGGTACCTATTTTATGAGCTAAACTACCCCTCCCCACCCCCCCAACTAGGGTTTGAACTCGCAACCTTCCGATTGCGACGCGCTCACTCGGCCGATGAGCTGCCCGGAGTCTGCGTGTGCCGACCGCGTGTGTCACTCAGTGCGCCTCACCCTCCTGTGCAACGTTGCCACACCCTCGCGGGGGTCATCGGGGTCAAAGCTTGACCCTGCGTACGCTGCGAGCCACTGCGTCCCACCACCTACATCGTGATAACACAGCGCGCACAATCCATCCACTCACAATCCATCCACTCACAATCCATCCACTCACAATCCATCCACTCACAATCCATCCACTCACAATCCATCCACTCACAAGCCACAATCATCCACTCACAATCCATCCACTCACAATCCATCCACTCACAATCCATCCACTCACAAGCCACAATCATCCACTCACAATCCATCCACTCACAATCCATCCACTCACAATCCATCCACTCACAAGCCACAATCATCCACTCATAATCCATCCACTCACAATCCATCCACTCACAATCCATCCACTCACAAGCCACAATCATCCACTCATAATCCATCCACTCACAATCCATCCACTCACAATCCATCCACTCACAAGCCACAATCATCCACTCACAATCTATCCACTCACAATCCATCCACTCACAATCCATCCACTCACAATCCATCCACTCACAAGCCACAATCATCCACTCATAATCCATCCACTCACAATCCATCCACTCACAATCCATCTGTAATAAAGGACTCTTGCACCGGGTCTGTCTCCGTTGTCCTTTATTGGTTCGTACAATCTTGCCCGCACGGCATCCTCACTCAGTGTCTCCTCTGTCTCCCGCTCGGCAGCCACACCGCTGCCCGTCAGTCCTGCAGCCCCGTTGCTGCTCCACCATGCAGTCCCACTGCTGCTCGGTATGCAGCCTCACTGCTGCCCGTCTGCAGCCCCACTGCTGCCCAATGTGCAGCCCCACCGCCGCTCGCTATGCAGCCCCGCTGCTGGCTCTCTGTCGCCTCTCTGCCCGGACACCGCTGGCCGACGGTGCCGAGTCTCCGACTTGTGGCGATCGCACCACTTTCCTCCTCCTGCCCCGCGTGGCCTCCTTCTCTCTCTACTCTGACTCTCTCCTCGAACCCTTCCGGTTCCTGTCCTTAAAAGCTCTCTCCCCACGTGACCCTAACTCCTCCCACTTGTTACGTCACATCCAGCGAGCCCGTTTACGCTCGCATTACACCACCCTCCCCCGTAGAGAAAATTCCAGCCGTCCTCGGCTGAAACAGAACAAGTAATGCGAGCGACCTCCAACCATCAGCCGTGACCGGACAACGGAGAATATAACGATAATAACAACAAGAACAACAACGATCAATGAAAAGAAAGAGATTTTGAACGCGTGCGGGTCGCCTGCCCGTCCCGGACGAGCGGCGGTCCCCCTGCAGACCGAGAACGCGACGGCGTTTTAGGAGCGACGGGATTAAAACCGCCCGTCGCTATTGGAGGCCCGTCAACGCCAAGGTCCCGTTCCCCCGAAAGACCCGAGTCCGGGGTGTCCCGCAACCGTGTCCGTGGTGGGGTTGGAGGGGCGGCGGGGCCAGGTGTCCCCGCAGCCGTGGTAGGCCCACCCAGAGCAGGATTCACTGCCTCCGCCAGCGTCACGGCCGGTTCGTCTGTAGAAGGCACGACAGGCGCTCTTGCAGGGTCAACAGGTATAGGCAGAGGTGCGTCAGTAGCAACAGACATCGGCAAGGCAACATCAGGAGATGACGCATCCGTCCGTGGGGCCACGTAGGGTTTCAACCGAGACGTATGGACGTACCAGCGCCGAGATCCGAACCGAACGCGCGCGGACTGCGGGTTAGGAACCTCAATAAGCCGGACAGGCCCCTGCCATGGTTTATGCAGTTTAGGGGAGGTTCCTGCTCGCACCTGCGGGCAATGCAGCCAGGCCATGTCCCCCACCTTCCAGGGGCATTTCCCCCTCGAGCGTCGAGCGCAACGTTCGTTCCGGGCCTGGGTCTTGGCAGTAGCCAATCAGGCCTCCTCCCGCGCCTCGGCGACGTGGCGAACAGCGTCTTGAATGTAGTCGGGGAGAGGCTTAATAGGGTCTCTCGCCCCCGTTCCCAACTGCACGACCATTGGCGGCACGTTCTCGCGGCCGTACATGAGAAAAAATGGAGAATACCCTGTGGACGCGTGAGGCGTCATCCGGTATGCCGAGAGTACCCCAGGGATATGCAAATCCCAGTCAGCTTGCTTCTCATTAACCGTGTGACACAGCATGGCTGACAGCGTCCGATTTAGCCGTTCCACCATGCCATCCGTCTGCGGGTGGTAAAGAGATGCACGGATATTTTTAGTCCCCAGAGCAGCGCACACCTCGCCCAACAATTTAGAAGAAAAATTTCGGCCCTGATCCGTGAGCAGCCTCTCCGGCGCCCCTTTGTCCATGACATATCCAAATAGAAAGGCGTTCGTAATGGACGCCGCCGACTGGTCGGGCAAGGGCCAGGCCATCGGCCAGCGGGAGAGATACTCCACCTCAACTAGCAAGAATTTATTGCCCCTAGCGGATGGCGGGAAAGGTCCCAGAATATCCAACGCCACCAACTCGTTAATCCGAGACACCTGTATAGACTGCACTGGCGGCACATATGGGTGTTTAGGCGGCTTTCGCCGGGCACACTCGGGACACGCGCGAATGTGTCCGACGACATCCGTCGTCATGCCGTGCCAGAAGTAGTCTCGCTGCAACGTCAACAAGGTTTTCTGCACCCCCAGGTGTAATAGAGTGTTGCAATGCAGAGTCCTAATCAATTCGTACCGTAACGACGACAGGTACAACCAGACGCCAGCGATCATGTAACCCCTCCCTCCACATCAGCAGTCCGTCGCAAAGAGCGGCCCCCGGCGTCCCTCCGGAAAGCAGTCCCCCCCCCTCCTTTTGCAGCCCGACTCCGCAAAGCCCCCAACGAGTCATCAAGCATTTGTTCGCGAATCCACACCGATCGCGGCAGGTTCAGAACCCCATCGGCCGGTTCCGGGCACACTGGAGCCTCAGGCACCTCAACCGCTGACACAATAGGCCGAGGGGGTTGCTGAGCCAGTGTACACCTATGCGTACCCGACGCGCAAGCGCAAGGGAACCCTTGAGGTAACCTGGAGAGCGTGTCTGCATTCGCGTGCCGCGACCCCTTCCGATGCTGAATTTGGAAAGAAAACTCCTGCAGGGTGTCCAACCATCGTGCCAGTTGGCCAGATGGTTGGTCTACCCTCAGAGCATATTGTAAAGCCACATGATCCGTGTGCACAATAAACGAACGGCCGTAGAGATACGGCCGATATTGGTGGAAAAAAAAGACAATAGCCCAAAGTTCGCGGCGAGTAACGCAGTAGCGGGTTTCTGCAGGGGACAAGACGCGGCTACCGTAAGCTACCACGCGTTCTACACCGCCCTTGGACTGTGACAGAACGGCCCCGATGCCAGTGTCACTCGCGACCGTGTCCAGAATGAAAGGGTGATCGAAATCGGGATAGTCCAATGTTGGCGCCGTCGCCAAACGATCGCGTAGGCCCTTAAACGCCGCTTCCTCTGGCGGTCCCCAACTGAACTTCCGTCCTTTACCCATAAGGAGGTGCAGAGGCCGAGCGATCGTTGCAAAGTTGGGAACGAACCTACGGTAATATGAGGCAAACCCCAAGAAGGAGATGCACATCCCCCACCGTGGCCGGGGTTGGCCAGTCGCGGACGCACGCCGTCTTCTCCGGGTCCGTGGCAACCCCGTCGGCACTGACTATGTGTCCCAAATAGCGCACGGATCGTTGCAATAGGTGACATTTTTAGGTTTAAATTTTAGATTGGCGGAGCGCATCCTAGCGAACACCGCCTCCAGACTCTGTAGATGTTCGTCAAATGTGCGGCTAAAGACGATGACGTCGTCTAAATATATCAGACATGTCTCCCACTGCAACCCCGTTAATACCAGCTCCATCAACCTCTGAAATGTGGCGGGTGCAGCATTTAACCCCATCGGAAGACAATTAAATTGAAATAGGCCCTGCGGCGTACGGAAAGCAGTCTTTTCCCTCGATGGCTCATCCAGGGGAAGTTGCCAGAATCCCGAAGAGAGATCCAGCATTGAAAAGAACTTCGCACCCGACAAGGCATCGAGGGAATCATCCATACGCGGCAGGGGGTACGCATCCGCCACGGACACTTTGTTTAATTTGCGAAAATCGACGCAAAATCGCAGTTTGCCGTCTTTCTTTTTCACCAAGACTACCGGCGCGCCCCATGGGCTGTTAGACGGAGATATTATGTCTGCAGCCAGCATGTCTTCCACTGCTCCACGAACATGGTCCCGCTCCGCCGGGCTCATCCGATGCGAATTCAACCGAATCGGAGCAGCGTCCCCCGTGTCAATGTGATGGGAAAGCAGGGAGGTGCGTCCCAAGTCAAAATCATCCGAGCTAAACACATCGGAATAACTTAGCAACCGCGCGCGAAGCGCGGATCGCTGTTCCCCCATCAGGGATGAATTCTCCCCACACAACTCGGCAACCCATCGATCATCTTGGCCCGCAGGGCCCGAAACTCCGCCTACCACATCCCGGCGGCCCAGAACGTCATTGGCCATGAACGCCGTCGTGGCATGGCCCACGACCATTCCGTCCGGTACGCAAACATTCTCCGAACTCCCATTTAGCACCTGCAAAAACGGCGGCTGGCCCGGCCGGACAATAGTTTGCGCCCCAACCAATGCCGACCCACCCGCTATGGTTGCGGACGGTGATAACAAAACCCCAGGCGCTCCCTCTAGACCAGGCACCGGTTTCCGATATCGCAAAGGGATAAGCATCTGTGAACCAGGTGGAATGTCAACAGATACCTCGGACAGTGCCTGCACCTGGCAGACCGGAGCGGGCCGCCCCCAGGGCGACGGCAAAAATGAAATTTTTCGACCCCCCGGTAGTTCAATGCAATTTTGATTAACCCTTATTTGAATGGGCATTTTAGCCAGAAAATCGGTCCCCAACAAACACGGAACCGCAAGGGACCTCGAAATCAACACAGTTCCTGAGGCCGACACCCCCCCGATGGATATATTGGCGTCCACCTGGCCCACAATGCCCATACTTCCCCCGTTCGCTGCTATGCAGGAATCATAAACCGGCCACACTGCGTCCGGCGGGATGCCCAAAAGATGGAAAATGACATCTGAGATAATCGTCGCGGACGCACCGGAGTCTACCAAAATGCGCACGTCGACCCCTTGTATAGAACCCGGCACAGTGGACGAACCAGTAGTGGCCGCAACTACCCTCCGTGCCAATTTGCGCCACTGCGTTAACGAGCGACACAGGTCAGTCGGCGGCCTCCCGTTGTTAACGACACCCGGACCGCGCGGCGATGGTGATGAATGAGGTGACAAGCCTTGCCGGGTGTCTGGTGCGCACCGACTTGCCTGTCCTGGAGGGTCCTTCCGCGATATGTCCGTGATCGAGGCCTCCTGCTGGGGCGGTCCCGGGATACGGGCCCAACAATCCATGGCGAGGTGGCCTTTGCCAGCACTCCCTCTGTCCCGACGCTCCCGCGTCGGCGGTGCAGACCGCGGCCCCGGCCCTCCCCGGACAGGCCACCGCGCGGAGGCGGCCGTCAATTCCTGCGGGCCCCTGTCGTCAGGAATGTAGACCGCCTTCTTGGGATCCCAACCCGTGGCACCCCCTTCGACGATGGGCCCCCCCGTCCACGCTGTCACCTGTTTCCAACGGCGCAGATTAAACTGGGCATCCAAACACTTCGCAGCAGCACGTGACGTCAACTTCTCATGGCCGCACACCAGCATAGGGATCCCCAAGTCTCTCGATAGTTCCAGCATTTTGCCCAAAATAAGGGGTTCCAATAGGTCAGGCTCCGTCTCAGGGTATGCGGCCATGGCCAATTCCAGAACAGCACCCCTGTATGCCACCGGCGACTCTTCTGGTGCCCGCTGGCGCTGAACGAATCGTCGGTGAGCGTCATCCGGAGGCTCATACGCGTCCGCCATTTCGTCAAAGACCCCTTTCAGTGTCTTCTTCTTGTCAGCCTTGATGGAACGGAAGAACCTGACTGACTCATCGTCGAGAAGAGTTGGCAGGACTTCCAGGGCCTTTGCGTCAGTCCATTTGGCGGAGCGTACCGCCGCCAAAAATCGGCAGGCGAACGCACTCCAGTCCCCGCCAATTGAGAATTTCTTAACCGTCGTCAAATGACGGCTGCGGGTCCTCGCTCCGCTGTCCTCCGCAGGCGGCGAGTCGCGTGGCAGGTTCAAGATGGCGTCACACCGCAACGTGTCAAAGATGGCGGCTTCCCGCAGCGGAGGGCGCAAGATGGCGTCTTGCCGCGGTGGAGGGCGCAAGATGGCGGCTTCCCGCGGTTCTTCCCTCGCCACGCCCAAGATGGCGTCCTCGTGCTGCGTGGTGGAAAGGGCTGGCGGCGCAGGCAAGGCCCCGGTCTGTTGTTCACCCCCGGGCCTCCCCGAAACCGTCGCCGGCGTGACAAGGTCGCACAGCTGCGCCAAGACCGTCTTTAATGTCTCCAGCTGGGCCGCCATCTGTCGCCATCTCTGGTCAGCGTTCCCCAGCGCGGGTGGATCCACCGAAGCGGCCACCTCCTGCACCCCCGGGCCGTCACTCGTTCCTGCGTCGCTTCCTCCCTCCATCGTTGGCAGCGCCACCGCCTGAGGAAGGTCGTCGTCGTCGGTAGATGTAGCAGACGATGGTGCGGAGATATTCTTTGTTCTGAGCTGTTTTGACATGCCGTTTCACTTCTGACACCAGTGTAATAGAGGACTCTTGCACCGGGTCTGTCTCCGTTGTCCGTTATTGGTTCGTACAATCTTGCCCGCTCGGCGTCCTCGCTCAGTGTCTCCTCTGTCTCCCGCTCGGCAGCCACACCGCTGCCCGTCGCTCCTGCAGCCCCGTTGCTGCTCCACCATGCAGTCCCACTGCTGCTCGTTCTGCAGCCCCACTGCTGCCCAATGTGCAGCCCCACCGCCGCTCGCTATGCAGCCCCGCTGCTGGCTCTCTGTCGCCTCTCTGCCCGGACACCGCTGGCCGACGGTGCCGAGTCTCCGACTTGTGGCGATCGCACCACTTTCCTCCTCCTGCCCCGCGTGGCCTCCTTCTCTCTCTACTCTGACTCTCTCCTCGAACCCTTCCGGTTCCTGTCCTTAAAAGCTCTCTCCCCACGTGACCCTAACTCCTCCCACTTGTTACGTCACATCCAGCGAGCCCGTTTACGCTCGCATTACACATCCACTCACAAGCCACAATCATCCACTCACAATCCATCCACTCACAATCCATCCACTCACAATCATCCACTCACAATCCATACACTCACAAGCCACAATCATCCACTCACAATCCATCCACTCACAATCCATCCACTCACAATCATCCACTCACAATCCATCCACTCACAAGCCACAATCATCCACTCACAATCCATCCACTCACAATCCATCCACTCACAATCATCCACTCACAATCCATCCACTCACAAGCCACAATCATCCACTCACAATCCATCCACTCACAATCCATCCACTCACAATCCATCCACTCACAATACATCCACTCACAATCCATCCACTCACAAGCCACAATCATCCACTCACAATCCATCCACTCACAATCCATCCACTCACAAGCCACAATCATCCACTCACAATCCATCCACTCATAATCCGTCCACTCACAATCCGTCCACTCACAATCCATCCACTCACAATCCATCCACTCACAAGCCACAATCATCCACTCACAATCCATCCACTCACAATCCATCCACTCACAAGCCACAATCATCCACTCACAAGCCATCCACTCACAATCCATCCACTCACAATCATCCACTCACAATCCATCCACTCACAACCCATCCACTCACAATAATTATCATTGACCTATTCAGGGCCCTGCTGATTCATTGGGTTTTGATGCCAAGATGTTTTTATTATTCACGTGGGGGGAGGAAATCCGAGCACCCGGAGAGCGCCCACGGCTTGCGCGAGCAGCAGCAGCACTTGATCCCCGTTCACAAGGGCGACAAGTTCACACTTTGCCGCACTGGCGAACCGGGGTACGAACCGGGGTACGAACCGGGGCACGAACCGGGGTACGAACCGGGGTACGGCTCCTCCTCCTCGCTGCTGCTGCCGCCACCTCCACGCGCAGCGCTTGGAGGATCTGAGGCCGCCACGCGGCGCGTCGCTGCCGCCCGGCTCGCGGTCGCGCCCCGTTCAGGGAGATTTGGCCACAGGCCAAACCGTGCGCGTGATTCTAATTCGGCGATGATTCGGTTCGACGACAGAATGCATCACGCGCCGCTTGTCACGGAGTGGTCACGGCTCGGAGATGTTGACTACCTCGCTGTGTATACAGGAGGTCGTGGGTTCGATCCCAACCCTGACGCCTGCTGCTGTATGTTTGGAGTTTGCGTGTCTCTCTCTCTCCCCGTGGTCGCGTGGGTTTTTCTCCGGGGTTTTCCCTTCACGTTGAGAATCAACATCACGCCTTTCGAGTATTTGACTGCTGTACATTCCCACGTGACAAGCGAGTTCGTTGAGCTATCATTTGTGACCGCCAGGTCGCTTCTGAAGAAGAGCCATATCGCTCAGCGGGCCTTACCTGGTAGCGGCGGTGTCAACCGTGTCACCACAGCGACCTACGCACGCGCCGTCTGCTTCACTCACACGACGTGCAGCCGCCACGGTCCAAATGTTCACAGACGTGAAAAATGACGCCGCGAATGGCTCCGTTGGGATGCAGCCGCAGCAGCAGCGGCGGCGATCATCGCCCCCCACTGGCAGCAGGCGAATGGCCCCAAGGTAACCCGGTCACCGACTCGCTCGTCACATCATTCACTCACCCATTTACACACACACACTCATTCACTCACCCATTCACTCACCCATTTACACACACACTCAAATTCACTCACCCATTCACTCACCCATTTACACACACACACTCAATTCACTAACTCATTTACACACACTCAATTCACTCACCCATTCACTCACCCATTTACACACACACACTCATTCACTCACCCATTTACTCACCCATTTACACACACACACTCATTCACTCACCCATTTACCTCACCCATTTACACACACACACTCAATTCACTCACCCATTTACACACACACACTCAATTCACTCACTCATTCACTCACCCATTTACACACACACACTCATTCACTCACCCATTTACACACACACACTCATTCACTCACCCATTTACACACACACACACTCATTCACTCACACATACACACACACACTCAATTCACTCACCCATTTACACACACACACTCAATTCACTCACTCATTCACTCACCCATTTACACACACACACTCATTCACTCACCCATTTACACACACACACTCATTCACTCACCCCATTTACACACACACACACTCATTCACTCACACATACACACACACACTCAATTCACTCACCCATTTACACACACACACTCAATTCACTCACTCATTTACACACACACACACTGAATTAACTCACCCATTCACTCACTCATTTACACACACACACTCATTCACTCACCCATTTACACACACTCAATTCACTCACCCATTTACACACACACACTCATTCACTCACCCATTTACACACACACACTCATTCACTCACCCATTTACACACACACACTCATTCACTCACCCATTTACACACACACACTCATTCACTCACCCATTTACACACACACACTCAATTCACTCACCCATTTACACACACACACTCAATTCACTCACCCATTCACTCACCCATTTACACACACACACTCAATTCACTCACCCATTTACACACACACACACTCAGTTCACTCACTCATTTACACACACTCACTCATTCACTCACCCATTTACACACACACACTCATTCACTCACCCATTTACACACACACACTCATTCACTCACCCATTTACACACACACACTCAATTCACTCACCCATTTACACACACACACTCATTCACTCACCCATTTACACACACACACTCATTCACTCACCCATTTACACACACACACTCAATTCACTCACCCATTTACACACACACACTCAATTCACTCACCCATTCACTCACCCATTTACACACACACACACTCAATTCACTCACCCATTTACACACACACACACTCAGTTCACTCACTCATTTACACACACTCACTCATTCACTCACCCATTTACACACACACACTCATTCACTCACCCATTTACACACACACACTCAATTCACTCACCCATTTACACACACACACTCAATTCACTCACCCATTTACACACACACACTCATTCACTCACCCATTTACACACACACACTCATTCACTCACCCATTTACACACACACACTCAATTCACTCACCCATTTACACACACACACTCAATTCACTCACCCATTCACTCACCCATTTACACACACACACACTCAATTCACTCACCCATTTACACACACACACACTCAGTTCACTCACTCATTTACACACACACACTCAATTCACTCACCTATTCACTCACACACTGATCACCCACTTGCCCACCCACTCACCCACCAACCACTCATCCACCCTCCAACCTCACCCACCCACACATCCACTAACCCACTCACAAACACCGACTCACCCACTCACCGATCCAGTGCTGTTAGCGAACACCTATTTCAGGGCAGCACGACACACGAGGGGGGGGGGGGTGTGGCCAGCAACCAGCCCGGCCGCCTTTGTCTCCCTAGTGGCGATGTGTACACACCGCACTAGGTACTTATTTTAGGCTGAGTCTACCTAGGGGACGCCCAGGACCGATTCAGATAATCGTCACTGATGTTGGCCGTGAGCAGAAATCAAACTCGAGTCGCCAGGTTCGTAGCGCGGCGCGCTAACCACTACACGACCGCTCCCCGCTAGCCAACCCACCCACCCAACCACTCACCCACCCAACCACTCACCCACCCAACCACCCACCCAACCACCCACCCAACCACCCACCCAACCACTCACCCACCCACCCACCCAACCACTCACCCACCACCCACCCAACCACTCACCCACCCACCCACCCAACCACTCACCCACCCACCCACCCAACCACTCACCCACCCACCCAACCACTCACCCACCCACCCCAACCACTCGGCCACCTACCCACCACAAGTATGATTCTCTTGAATGCATAAACCCCCATCCCATGACGTGCACGCTCAGGCTGTGAGTAAACTTCTCGTCGACTCTGGTCTCAACATCGACAGCGGCCACTCGGCTCAAGCTTCTCTTCCTGCTGCTGCTCAACTGGGCATTGAGGCATTGGCGCTCATCTGCCGTCCACAGCCCTACGGAGCAATTCCACATTTCTATGGCGGGGGCGAGTCTTTCCATAACAATATTATGCATATCTTTGGGACCTTTTAGCCAGTGTCAAAATTATGAAAAGAGGAATAGGCGTTACCCTTTCTGGCAATAACCAAGACGTGTTAAGATGTTCAAACGCTAAATAGCTAGCTATTGATTTATTGCCAGAAAGGCTAAAGCCTGCTTTTTGAATAATATCGATGTCAGTGTATTTCTTTTCAACACGTAGTAGGTTTCCCATTCGGGTTCGTAAATACATTTTTAAGTTGAAGGATGGGGCGGTGGTGGAGGGTTTCACGACACAAAATCGGCCGGTTCATTACTTTGCCTACTCCGGGTATGAATCGTTGTTATTGGCGTTGTTACATCACCGCGGAGGAGGCTGGAGTCCAGGGTGCAGGCCCCTGGAGCTCCCGGCATCCACGTGGACGCGCCGAGGAGTTCGATCTCCCCCAGGGACGTCCCCTCGCCACCGCCACCCTCCTCCTCCTCCTCTCTGCCGCCGCTGCCCTCGTCCGGGCCGGGTGAGGGGCCGCGTGGCCTCCGCGAGGTGACGAATTCCTCGCCGGGGAGGCCCAGAAGAGCCACGCGCGGGGCCTTGACCGGGGCCCTCCCGGCGGCCCGGGCCCCAGCCCTCGCTGGCCCTCCCAGTGCCCCCGGGCCCGAGAGGCCCTCCGGCTCCTCCGGGGCCTCGGAGCCGCCAGCCACGGCCGGCTCCGAGGCCCTCCTCTTGATGTGTCGCAGCATGGAGACACGGGGACGCCTCCTCCTCCTCGTCCACCTCGTCCACCTCGTCCTTCTCCGCGTCCTCGTCTTCCTCCCCGTCTCCCAGTGTCACCCACGATCTGGAGGGCAGCATTGTCGGTGGCGTCGTGAGGAAGACACGGGGACACATCCTGACACCTCCTCCCCCTCGTCTCCCCGTGCCACTACCCACGTGAGGCTGACACAGCGACACGGAGATACCACCTCCTCCTCCACCTCTTCCTCCACCTCCTCCTCGTCTCTCAGTGCCGCTCACGGCCCCGAGGTTAAAGCAGCGGGGCCGGTGGTGCCCGGCTCGTCCCCCCCACGCCCCCCCCCAACGCCCCCGCTCGCCCCCCCCCACGCCCCCCCCCCCACGCCCCCCCTCACCCGCCCCCCCTCACCCGCCCCCCCTCACCCGCCCCACCCGCCCCACCCGCATTGTTGTTATGATCTCCAAGTGGCAGCGGCCGCCTGATTTCACGCAGCTAAACTCTCCCCCTCACCACACTCTCACACACAACACACTCACCACACTCTCACACACTCTCACACACACACTCACACACTCTCACACACAACACACTCACCCACACTCACACACTCTCACACACAACACACTCACCCACACTCACACACTCTCACACACACAACACACTCACCCACACTCACACACTCTCACACACACTCACACACACACCAACACCCTCACCACACTCTCACACACAACACACTCACCCACACTTACACACTCTCACACACACACCAACACACTCACCCACACTCACACACTCTCACACACACACCAACACGCTCACCACACTCTCACACACAACACACTCACCCACACTCACACACTCTCACACACACACACCAACACACTCACCCACACTCACACACTCTCACACACACCAACACGCTCCCTCACCACAATCTCACACACACACAAACACCCTCACCACACTCTCACACACAACACACTCACCCACACTCACACACTCTCACACACACACCAACACGCTCACCACACTCTCACACACACACCAACACTCTCCCCCTCACCACACTCTCACACACAACACACTCACCCACACTCACACACTGTCACACACACACAAACACGCTCACCCTCACCACACTCTCACACACACACTAACACCCTCACCACACTCTCACACACACACCAACACCCTCACCACGCTCTCACACACACACGAACACACTCACCACACCACACTCTCACACACACCAACACACTCAACCTCACCACACTCTCACACACACACCAACACACTCACCACATCACACTCTCACACACAACCAACACACTCACCCTCCCCACACTCTCACACACACACGAACACACTCACCACACCACACTCTCACACACACCAACACACTCACCCTCCCCACACTCTCACACACACACGAACACACTCACCACACCACACTCTCACACACACCAACACACTCACCCTCGCCACACTCTCACACACACACCAACACACTCACCACACCACACTCTCACACACACCAACACACTCACCCTCACCACACTCTCACACACACACCAACACACTCACCACACCACACTCTCACACACACCAACACGCTCACCCTCATCACACTCTCACACACACACCAACACACTCCCTCACCACACTCTCACACACACACCAACACACTCCCCCTCACCACACTCTCACACACACACCAACACACTCCCTCACCACACTCTCACACACACACCAACACACTCACCACAACTTTCACACACACACCAACACACTCCCTCACCACACTCTCACACACACACCAACACACTCCCTCACCACACTCTCACACACACACCAACACCCTCACCACACTCTCACACACACACCAACACCCTCACCACACTCTCACACACACACCAACACACTCCCTCACCACACTCTCACACACACACACCAACACACTCACCCTCACCACACTCTCACACACACACCAACACACTCCCCCTCACCACACTCTCACACACACACCAACACACTCACCCTCTCCACACTCTCACACACACACCAACACCCTCACTACACTCTCACACACACACCAACACGCTCACCCTCACCACACTCTCACACAAACACCAACACGCTCACCCTCACCACACTCTCACACACACACCAACACGCTCACCACACTCTCACACACACACCAACACAATCACCACACTCTCACACACACACCAACACACTCACCCTCACCACACTCTCACACACACGCCAACACCCTCACCACACTCTCACACACACACCAACACACTCACCCTCACACCACACTCTCACACACACCAACACACTCACCCTCACCACACTCTCACACACACACCAACACCCTCACCACACTCTCACACACACACCAACACACTCACCACAACTCTCACACACACACCAGCACACTCCCTCAACACACTCTCACACACACACCAACACACTCCCTCACCACACTCTCACACACACACCAACACACTCACCACAACTCTCACACACACGCCAACACGCTCTCCACACGCTCACACACACACCAACACACTCCCTCACCACACTCTCACACACACACCAACACACTCACCACAACTCTCACACACACACCAACACACTCCCTGACCACACTCTCACACACACACCAACACATTCCCTCACCACACTCTCACACACACACCAACACACTCCCTCACCACACTCTCACACACACCCCAACACACTCCCCCTCACCACACTCTCACACACACACCAACACACTCCCTCACCACACTCTCACACACACACCAACACACTCACCACAACTTTCACACACACACCAACACACTCCCTCACCACACTCTCACACACACACCAACACACTCCCTCACCACACTCTCACACACACAAACACACTAACCACAACTCTCACACACACACCAACACACTCCCTCACACACTCTCACACACACACCAACACACTCCCTCACCACACTCTCACACACACACCAACACACTCACCACAACTCTCACACACACACCAACACACTCCCCCTTACCACACTCTCACACACACACCAACACGCTCACCCTCACCACACTCTCACACACACACCAACACACTCACCACACTCTCACACACACACCAACACACTCACCCTCACCACACTCTCACACACACACCAACACACTCACCACACTCTCACACACACACCAACACACTCCCCCTCACCACCCTCTCACACACACACCAAGACCCTCACCACACTCTCACACACACACCAACACCCTCACTACACTCTCACACACACCAACACACTCACCACGCCACACTCTCACACACACCAACACGCTCACCCTCATCACACTCTCACACACACACCAACACACTCCCTCACCACACTCTCACACACACACCAACACCCTCACCACACTCTCACACACACCAACACGCTCACCCTCATCACACTCTCACACACACACCAACACACTCACCCTCACCACACTCTCACACACACCAACACACTCGCCCTCACCACACTCTCACACACACCAACACCCTCACCCTCACCACACTGTCACACACACACTAACACGCTCACCACACTCTCACACACACACCAACACACTCCCTCACCACACTCTCACACACACACCAACACACTCACCCTCACCACACTCTCACACACACGCCAACACCCTCACCACACTCTCACACACACACCAACACACTCACCCTCACACCACACTCTCACACACACCAACACACTCACCCTCACCACACTCTCACACACACACCAACACCCTCACCACACTCTCACACACACACCAACACACTCACCACAACTCTCACACACACACCAGCACACTCCCTCACCACACTCTCACACACACACCAACACACTCCCTCACCACACTCTCACACACACACCAACACACTCACCACAACTCTCACACACACACCAACACACTCCCTGACCACACTCTCACACACACACCAACACACTCACTCACCACACTCTCACACACACACCAACACACTCCCTCACCACACCCTCACACACACACCAACACACTCCCCCTCACCACACTCTCACACACACACCAACACACTCCCTCACCACACTCTCACACACACACCAACACACTCACCACAACTTTCACACACACACCAACACACTCCCTCACCACACTCTCACACACACACCAAAACACTCCCTCACCACACTCTCACACACACACAAACACACTAACCACAACTCTCACACACATACCAACACACTCCTTCACCACACTCTCACACACACACCAACACACTCCCTCACCACACTCTCACACACACACACCAACACACTCACCCTCACCACACTCTCACACACACACCAACACACTCCCCCTCACCACACTCTCACACACACACCAACACACTCACCCTCTCCACACTCTCACACACACACCAACACCCTCACTACACTCTCACACACACACCAACACGCTCACCCTCACCACACTCTCACACAAACACCAACACGCTCACCCTCACCACACTCTCACACACACACCAACACGCTCACCACACTCTCACACACACACCAACACAATCACCACACTCTCACACACACACCAACACACTCACCCTCACCACACTCTCACACACACGCCAACACCCTCACCACACTCTCACACACACACCAACACACTCACCCTCACACCACACTCTCACACACACCAACACACTCACCCTCACCACACTCTCACACACACACCAACACCCTCACCACACTCTCACACACACACCAACACACTCACCACAACTCTCACACACACACCAGCACACTCCCTCAACACACTCTCACACACACACCAACACACTCCCTCACCACACTCTCACACACACACCAACACACTCACCACAACTCTCACACACACGCCAACACGCTCTCCACACGCTCACACACACACCAACACACTCCCTCACCACACTCTCACACACACACCAACACACTCACCACAACTCTCACACACACACCAACACACTCCCTGACCACACTCTCACACACACACCAACACATTCCCTCACCACACTCTCACACACACACCAACACACTCCCTCACCACACTCTCACACACACCCCAACACACTCCCCCTCACCACACTCTCACACACACACCAACACACTCCCTCACCACACTCTCACACACACACCAACACACTCACCACAACTTTCACACACACACCAACACACTCCCTCACCACACTCTCACACACACACCAACACACTCCCTCACCACACTCTCACACACACACAAACACACTAACCACAACTCTCACACACACACCAACACACTCCCTCACCACACTCTCACACACACACCAACACACTCCCTCACCACACTCTCACACACACACCAACACACTCACCACAACTCTCACACACACACCAACACACTCCCCCTTACCACACTCTCACACACACACCAACACGCTCACCCTCACCACACTCTCACACACACACCAACACACTCACCACACTCTCACACACACACCAACACACTCACCCTCACCACAATCTCACACACACACCAACACACTCACCACACTCTCACACACACACCAACACACTCACCACACTCTCACACACACACCAACACACTCCCCCTCACCACCCTCTCACACACACACCAAGACCCTCACCACACTCTCACACACACACCAACACCCTCACTACACTCTCACACACACACCAACACACTCACCACACCACACTCTCACACACACCAACACGCTCACCCTCATCACACTCTCACACACACACCAACACACTCCCTCCCCACACTCTCACACACACACCAACACCCTCATCACACTCTCACACACACCAACACGCTCACCCTCATCACACTCTCACACACACACCAACACACTCACCCTCACCACACTCTCACACACACCAACACACTCACCCTCACCACACTCTCACACACACCAACACCCTCACCCTCACCACACTGTCACACACACACCAACACGCTCACCACACTCTCACACACACACCAACACACTCCCTCACCACACTCTCACACACACACCAACACACTCACCCTCACCACACTCTCACACACACGCCAACACCCTCACCACACTCTCACACACACACCAACACACTCACCCTCACACCACACTCTCACACACACCAACACACTCACCCTCACCACACTCTCACACACACACCAACACCCTCACCACACTCTCACACACACAACAACACACTCACCACAACTCTCACACACACACCAGCACACTCCCTCACCACACTCTCACACACACAACAACACACTCCCTCACCACACTCTCACACACACACCAACACACTCACCACAACTCTCACACACACACCAACACACTCCCTGACCACACTCTCACACACACACCAACACACTCCCTCACCACACTCTCACACACACACCAACACACTGCCTCACCACACTCTCACACACACACCAATACACTCCCCCTCACCACACTCTCACACACACACCAACACACTCCCTCACCACACTCTCACACACACACCAACACACTCACCACAACTTTCACACACACACCAACACACTCCCTCACCACACTCTCACACACACACCAAAACACTCCCTCACCACACTCTCACACACACACAAACACACTAACCACAACTCTCACACACATACCAACACACTCCTTCACCACACTCTCACACACACACCAACACACTCCCTCACCACACTCTCACACACACACCAACACACTCACCACAACTCTCACACACACACCAACACACTCCCCCTTACCACACTCTCACACACACACCAACACGCTCACCCTCACCACACTCTCACACACACACCAACACACTCACCACACTCTCACACACACACCAATACACTCACCCTCACCACACTCTCACACACACACCAACACACTCACCACACTCTCACACACACACCAACACACTCACCACACTCTCACACACACACCAACACACACCCCCTCACCACCCTCTCACACACACACCAAGACCCTCACCACACTCTCACACACACACCAACACCCTCACTACACTCTCACACACACACCAACACGCTCACCCTCACCACACTCTCACACACACACCAACACACTCACCACACTCTCACACACACACCAACACACTCCCTCACCACACTCTCACACACACACCAACACCCTCACCACACTCTCACACACACACCAACACCCTCACCACACTCTCACACACACACACCAACACACTCACCCTCACCACACTCTCACACACACACCAACACACTCCCCCTCACCACACTCTCACACACACACCAACACACTCACCCTCTCCACACTCTCACACACACACCAACACCCTCACTACACTGTCACACACACACCAACACGCTCACCCTCACCACACTCTCACACAAACACCAACACGCTCACCCTCACCACACTCTCACACACACACCAACACGCTCACCACACTCTCACACACACCAACACACTCACCCTCACCACACTCTCACACACACACACCAACACACTCACCCTCACCACAATCTCACACAAACACCAACACGCTCACCCTCACCACACTCTCACACACACACCAACACGCTCAACACACTCTCACACACACACCAACACACTCACCCTCACCACACTCTCACACACACACCAACCCCCTCACTACACTCTCACACACACACCAACACACTCACCACACTCTCACACACACACCAACACACTCTCACACACACACCAACACGCTCACCACACTCTCACACACACACCAACACACTCACCCTCACTACACTCTCACACACACACCAACACCCTCACCACACTCTCACACACACACCAACACACTCACCACACTCTCACACACACACCAACACAATCACCGCACTCTCACACACACACCAACACACTCGCCCTCTCCACACTCTCACACACACACCAACACACTCACCCTCACCACACTCTCACACACACACCAACACACTAACCCTCACCACACTCTCAAACACACACCAACACAATCACCACACTCTCACACACACACCAACACCCTCACCCTCACCACACTCTCACACACACACCAACACACTCATCCTCACCACACTCTCACACACACACCAACACACTCACCCTCTCCACACTCTCACACACACACCAACACACTCACCACACTCTCACACACACACCAACACACTCACCCTCACCACACTCTCACACACACTCCAACACACTCACCACACTCTCACACACACACCAACACACTCACCCTCTCCACACTCTCACACACACACCAACACACTCACCCTCACCACACTCTCACACTCACACCAACACACTCACCCTCACCACACTCTCACACACACACCAATACACTCACCCTCACCACAATCTCACACACACCCAACACACTGACCCTCTCCACACTCTCACACACACACCAACACCCTCACCCTCACCACACTCTCACACACACACCAACACACACACCAACACACTCACCCTCGCCACACTCTCACACACACACCAACACACTCACCACACCACACTCTCACACACACCAACACGCTCACCCTCATCACACTCTCACGCACACACCAACACACTCCCACCTTGTGCGAGTCTGTGTCACACCTCGTGTGAGTCTGTGTCACCCCGTGTGAGTCTGTGTCACACCTCGTGTGAGTCTGTGTCACACCTCGTGTGAGTCTGTGTCACCCCGTGTGAGTCTGTGTCACAACCTCGTGTGAGTCTGTGTCACACCTCGTGTGAGTCTGTGTCACCTCGTGTGAGTCTGTGTCACACCTCGTGTGAGTCTGTGTCCACCCCGTGTGAGTCTGTGTCACACCTCGTGTGAGTCTGTGTCACACCTCGTGTGAGTCTGTGTCACCCCGTGTGAGTCTGTGTCACACCTCGTGTGAGTCTGTGTCACACCTCGTGTGAGTCTGTGTCACCTCGTGTGAGTCTGTGTCACACCTCGTGTGAGTCTGTGTCACCCCGTGTGAGTCTGTGTCACACCTCGTGTGAGTCTGTGTCACACCTCGTGTGAGCCTGTGTCACACCCCGTGTGAGTCTGTGTCACTCCCCGTGTGAGTCTGTGTCAAACCTCGTGTGAGTCTGTGTCACCTCGTGTGAGTCTGTCACCCCGTGTGAGTCTGTGTCACCTCGTGTGAGTCTGTCTCCCCGTGTGAGTCTGTGTCACCTCGTGTGAGTCTGTGTCACCCCGTGTGAGTCTGTGTCACCCCGTGTGAGTCTGTCACCCCGTGTGAGTCTGTGTCACCTCGTGTGAGTTTGTGTCACCTCGTGCGAGTCTGTGTCAAACCTCGTGTGAGTCTGTGTCACCCCGTGTGAGTCTGTCACCCCGTGTGAGTCTGTGTCACACCCCGTGTGAGTCTGTGTCACCCCGTGTGAGTCTGTGTCACCTCGTGTGAGTCTGTGTCATCGTGTGAGTCTGTGTCACCTCGTGTGAGTCTGTGTCACACCTCGTGTGAGTCTGTGTCACCTCGTGTGAGTCTGTGTCACCCCGTGTGAGTCTGTGTCACCCGTGTGAGTCTGTGTCACCCCGTGTGAGTCTGTGTCACCTCGTGTGAGTCTGTGTCACCCGTGTGAGTCTGTGTCACCCCGTGTGAGTCTGTGTCACCTCGTGTGAGTCTGTGTCACCTCGTGTGAGTCTGTGTCACCCCGTGTGAGTCTGTGTCACCTCGTGTGAGTCTGTGTCACACCTCGTGTGAGTCTGTGTCACACCTCGTGTGAGTCTGTGTCCCTCGTGTGAGTCTGTGTCACACCCGTGTGAGTCTGTGTCACCTCGTGTGAGTCTGTGTCACACCTCGTGTGAGTCTGTGTCACCTCGTGTGAGTCTGTGTCACCTCGTGTGAGTCTGTGTCACCTCGTATGAGTCTGTGTCACCTCGTGTGAGTCTGTGTCACACCTCGTGTGAGTCTGTGTCACCTCGTGTGAGTCTGTGTCACCTCGTGTGAGTCTGTGTCACACCTCGTGTGAGTCTGTGTCACCTCGTGTGAGTCTGTGTCACCTCGTGTGAGTCTGTGTCACTTCGTATGAGTCTGTGTCACCCCGTGTGAGCCTGTGTCACACCCCGTGTGAGTCTGTGTCACTCCCCGTGTGAGTCTGTGTCAAACCTCGTGTGAGTCTGTGTCACCTCCTGTGAGTCTGCGTCACCCGTGTGAGTCTGTGTCACCCCGTGTGAGTCTGTGTCACCTCGTGTGAGTCTGTGTCACCTCGTGTGAGTTTGTGTCACCTCGTGTGAGTCTGTGTCACCTCGTGTGAGTCTGTGTCACCGTGTGAGTGTGTCACCTCGTGTGAGTCTGTGTCACTCGTGTGAGTCTGTGTCACCTCGTGTGAGTCTGTGTCACCTCGTGTGAGTCTGTGTCACCCCGTGTGAGTCTGTGTCACCCCGTGTGAGTCTGTGTCACCTCGTGTGAGTCTGTGTCACACCTCGTGTGAGTCTGTGTCACCTCGTGTGAGTCTGTGTCACCCCGTGTGAGTCTGTGTCACTCGTGTGAGTCTGTGTCACCCCGTGTGAGTCTGTGTCACCTCGTGTGAGTCTGTGTCACCTCGTGTGAGTCTGTGTCACCTCGTGTGAGTCTGTGTCACCTCGTGTGAGTCTGTGTCACTCGTGTGAGTCTGTGTCACCTCGTGTGAGTCTGTGTCACCTCGTGTGAGTCTGTGTCACCTCGTGTGAGTCTGTGTCCCCTGTGTGAGTCTGTGTCACTCCGTGTGAGTCTGTGTCCCCGTGTGAGTCTGTGTCACTGTGTGAGTCTGTGTCACCCGTGTGAGTCTGTGTCACCCGTGTGAGTCTGTGTCACCTCGTGTGAGTCTGTGTCATCTCGTGTGAGTCTGTGTCACACCTCGTGTGAGTCTGTGTCACCTCGTGTGAGTCTGTGTCACCTCGTGTGAGTCTGTGTCACCTCGTGTGAGTCTGTGTCACCTCGTGTGAGTCTGTGTCACCCGTGTGAGTCTGTGTCACCTCGTGTGTGTGTGTCACCTTGTGAGTCTGTGTCACCTCGTGTGAGTCTGTGTCACCTCGTGTGAGTCTGTGTCACCCGTGAGTCTGTGTCACCCCGTGTGAGTCTGTGTCACACCTCGTGTGAGTCTGTGTCACCCCGTGTGAGTCTGTGTCACACCTCGTGTGAGTCTGTGTCACACCTCGTGTGAGTCTGTGTCACCCCGTGTGAGTCTGTGTCACACCTCGTGTGAGTCTGTGTCACCCGTGTGAGTCTGTGTCACACCTCGTGTGAGTCTGTGTCACACCTCGTGTGAGTCTGTGTCACACCCCGTGTGAGTCTGTGTCACCCCGTGTGAGTCTGTGTCAACCTCGTGTGAGTCTGTGTCACCTCGTGTGAGTCTGTCACCCGTGTGAGTCTGTGTCACCTCGTGTGAGTCTGTCTCCCGTGTGAGTCTGTGTCACCTCGTGTGAGTCTGTGTCACCCCGTGTGAGTCTGTGTCACCCCGTGTGAGTCTGTCACCCCGTGTGAGTCTGTGTCACCTCGTGTGAGTCTGTGTCACCTCGTGTGAGTCTGTGTCAAACCTCGTGTGAGTCTGTGTCACCCCGTGTGAGTCTGTCACCCCGTGTGAGTCTGTGTCACACCCCGTGTGAGTCTGTGTCACCCCGTGTGAGTCTGTGTCACCTCGTGTGAGTCTGTGTCACTCGTGTGAGTCTGTGTCACCTCGTGTGAGTCTGTGTCACCTCGTGTGAGTCTGTGTCAACCCGTGTGAGTCTGTGTCACTCCCCGTGTGAGTCTGTGTCACCCGTGTGAGTCTGTGTCACCCCGTGTGAGTCTGTGTCACCTCGTGTGAGTCTGTGTCACCGTGTGAGTCTTGTCACCGTGTGAGTCTGTGTCACCTCGTGTGAGTCTGTGTCACCCGTGTGAGTCTGTGTCACCCGTGTGAGTCTGTGTCACCCCGTGTGAGTCTGTGTCACCTCGTGTGAGTCTGTGTCACACCTCGTGTGAGTCTGTGTCACACCTCGTGTGAGTCTGTGTCACCTCGTGTGAGTCTGTGTCACACCCGTGTGAGTCTGTGTCACCTCGTGTGAGTCTGTGTCACACCTCGTGTGAGTCTGTGTCACCTCGTGTGAGTCTGTGTCACCTCGTGTGAGTCTGTGTCACCTCGTGAGTCTGTGTCACCTCTGTGAGTCTGTGTCACCTCGTGTGAGTCTGTGTCACCTCGTGTGAGTCTGTGTCACCTCGTGTGAGTCTGTGTCACACCTCGTGTGAGTCTGTGTCACCTCGTGTGAGTCTGTGTCACCTCGTGTGAGTCTGTGTCACTCGTGTGAGTCTGTGTCACCCGTGTGAGTGTGTCACACCCGTGTGAGTCTGTGTCACCCCGTGTGAGTCTGTGTCACCTCGTGTGAGTCTGCGTCACCCCGTGTGAGTCTGTCACCCCGTGTGAGTCTGTGTCACCTCGTGTGAGTCTGTGTCACCTCGTGTGAGTCTGTGTCACCTCGTGTGAGTCTGTGTCACCTCGTGTGAGTCTGTGTCACCTCGTGTGAGTCTGTGTCACCCCGTGTGAGTCTGTGTCACCTCGTGTGAGTCTGTGTCACTCGTGTGAGTCTGTGTCATCGTGTGAGTCTGTGTCACCTCGTGTGAGTCTGTGTCACCCGTGTGAGTCTGTGTCACCCCGTGTGAGTCTGTGTCACTCCCCGTGTGAGTCTGTGTCACACCTCGTGTGAGTCTGTGTCACACCCCTTGTGAGTCTGTTTCACACCCCGTGTGAGTCTGTGTCACCTCGTGTGAGTCTGTGTCACCTCGTGTGAGTCTGTGTCACCTCGTGTGAGTCTGTGTCACCCCGTGTGAGTCTGTCACACCTCATGTGCGTCTGTGTCACTCACCGTGTGAGTCTGTGTCACCCCGTGTGAGTCTGTGTCAACTCGTGTGAGTCTGTGTCACACCTCGTGTGAGTCTGTGTCTTCTCGTGTGCGTCTGTGTCACCTCGTGTGAGTCTGTGTCACCTCGTGTGAGTCTGTGTCACCCGTGTGAGTCTGTGTCACCTCGTGTGAGTCTGTGTCACCTCGTGTGAGTCTGTGTCACCTCGTGTGAGTCTGTGTCACCCCGTGTGAGTCTGTGTCACCTCGTGTGAGTCTGTGTCACCTCGTGTCAGTCTGTGTCACCTCGTGTGAGTCTGTGTCACACCCCGTGTGAGTCTGTGTCACCTCGTGTGAGTCTGTGTCACACCTCGTGTGCGTCTGTGTCACCTCGTGTGAGTCTGTGTCACCTCGTGTGAGTCTGTGTCACACCTCGTGTGAGTCTGTGTCACCTCGTGTGAGTCTGTGTCACCCGTGTGAGTCTGTGTCACCTCGTGTGAGTCTGTGTCACACCTCGTGTGAGTCTGTGTCACCTCGTGTGAGTCTGTGTCACCTCGTGTGAGTCTGTGTCACCTCGTGTGAGTCTGTGTCACCTCGTGTGAGTCTGTGTCACACCTCGTGTGAGTCTGTGTCACCTCGTGTGAGTCTGTGTCACCTCGTGTGAGTCTGTGTCACCTCGTGTGAGTCTGTGTCACACCTCGTGTGAGTCTGTGTCACCTCGTGTGAGTCTGTGTCACCTCGTGTGAGTCTGTGTCACCCGTGTGAGTCTGTGTCACACCCGTGTGAGTCTGTGTCACCCCGTGTGAGTCTGTGTCACCTCGTGTGAGTCTGTGTCACCCGTGTGAGTCTGTGTCACCCCGTGTGAGTCTGTGTCACCTCGTGTGAGTCTGTGTCACCTGTGTGAGTCTGTGTCACCTCGTGTGAGTCTGTGTCACCTCGTGTGAGTCTGTGTCACCTCGTGTGAGTCTGTGTCACCTCGTGTGAGTCTGTGTCACCTCGTGTGAGTCTGTGTCACCTGTGTGA
This sequence comes from Lethenteron reissneri, assembly GCF_015708825.2. Taxonomy (NCBI): domain Eukaryota; kingdom Metazoa; phylum Chordata; class Hyperoartia; order Petromyzontiformes; family Petromyzontidae; genus Lethenteron; species Lethenteron reissneri. The sequence goes on along the minus strand of NC_083796.1, from coordinate 623,345 downwards.
GTCTGTGTCACCTCGTGTGAGTCTGTGTCACCTCGTGTGAGTCTGTGTCACCTCGTGTGAGTCTGTGTCACCCCGTGTGAGTCTGTGTCACTCCCCGTGTGAGTCTGTGTCACACCTCGTGTGAGTCTGTGTCACCCCTTGTGAGTCTGTTCACCCCCGTGTGAGTCTGTGTCACCTCGTGTGAGTCTGTGTCACCCCGTGTGAGTCTGTGTCACCTCGTGTGAGTCTGTGTCACCCCGTGTAGTCTGTCACCCTCTGTGGTCTGTGTCACTCCCGTGTGAGTCTGTGTCACCCGTGTGAGTCTGTGTCACCGTGTGGTCTGTGTCACACCTCGTGTGAGTCTGTGTCTCTCGTGTGCTCTGTGTCACCTCGTGTGAGTCTGTGTCACCTCGTGTGAGTCTGTGTCACTCGTGTGAGTCTGTGTCACCTCGTGTGAGTCTGTGTCACCCTCGTGTGAGTCTGTGTCACCACCTCGTGTGAGTCTGTGTCACTCCCGTGTGAGTCTGTGTCACCCTCGTGTGAGTCTGTGTCACCTCGTGTGAGTCTGTGTCACCTCGTGTGAGTCTGTGTCACACCTCTGTGAGTCTGTGTCACTCGTGTAGTCTGTGTCACACTCGTGTGAGTCTGTGTCACCTCGTGTGAGTCTGTGTCACCTCGTGTGAGTCTGTGTCACACCTCGTGTGAGTCTGTGTCACCTCGTGTGAGTCTGTGTCACCCGTGTGAGTCTGTGTCACCTCGTGTGAGTCTGTGTCACACCTCGTGTGAGTCTGTGTCACACCTCGTGTGAGTCTGTGTCACCTCGTGTGAGTCTGTGTCACCCGTGTGATCTGTGTCA
>NC_083796.1:575050-614729 GCF_015708825.2 Lethenteron reissneri | reverse complement strand
GGAGGGATAGGGAAAGAGAAAGGAAGCCCTGCACTGGGTAGGAAAGCCTGCATCCCGCAGTGGATTGGAAAATGTCTGTGCGTGTCAGTGTCTCTGTGTGTCAGCACGTCTCCCTACGTTTCTAAATGCCCACGTATCTGTGTCTCTCTGCATGTTTCTCCGTGACTCTACGGGTCTCTGCGTTCAGTTCGCCACTCTGCGCGTCACCGCGTCTTACCGCGTGTCTCCGCGTGTCTTCCCTGTGCGGTGCCTGCCCCCGCTGCCCCTCCTACGCGGCCCCAGCTGGACGACGGGGTGGACGAGCCGCGCTTCCTGGTGAAGGACGCTCGGCCCGGCGCGCCGCTGCTCGTCGAGGTGGCGGCGCGCGACCGCTACGTGGGCGAGTGGAGCGAGTGGAGCGGGTGGGGCGAGTGGAGCGGTGCCGGGAGCCCCTGGGTCGGTCAGTTCTGTCCCGGTGGAGACGCTCATCTGCGCCGCCGCGCTTGTAAATTTGGCAGGCCACCCCGATTAATACTCGAGTCCGTGTGTTGACCGTGACGTTAATACTTGCCACTCTTCGCTTGCGGGGGCGTTAAAGATCCCGTGACGTCGTTCCCGAGAGCGTCACAAATCGGAATTTGTACAAAGTCGAAGAGTTTGTACAAAGTCCAAGAGTATCTCTGAATTGGTATCGCACGCCTCGGCATCAACTGCACAGCGATGACGGTTGTGCTGCACAGGTTTAGCTGCCACTGGGGCGCCCTTGGAATGCTTTAGACATAATGTCAGGCTCTGCGAATAGCTGGAACCTTTCGGCCACGCCGTAAAGACGTAAGAGATTAGATTAGAATATAAAGGTCTCCGGTGTAGCCTGCACAGGCTGTGGGGACAAGTTCTGTTTGCGAGCAGCACCTACGAAGGCCGATTCGACTTAGGCGAGGCCTATGGCTGGTTCAGATCATTATCAATAGCCATGGCCAGGAATCGAACTCGGGCCACTATTATGACAGCACTACCACAAAACACACCGATACAAAGATCACCCGTGTGGTCTACACAGCTGTTTGAGGCAAATGCTGTGCGCGAGCACCGATGAAGGCCAGGATGGCGCACGAGGGGGCGGTGTGGCAGGCACCACACCCGACCACCTTCGTCTCCCTAGATTCTCAAATGCACGATCCACTGCGTGTTTTAGTGAGAGTCAAGAGTTTATCTGAATCCATGAATCAAGTTTTTACCCATCCTATCAGCCACACTGCCTCCCTACTGCAATTCCATAATCGCAGAAGTATCGGTGCAATATAGGAGTTCCCTCGGTTAACAGGGACATCGGTTAACGGTTTTTCCGGTTCACGTTTTGCTTCCCATAGGACCCCATGGTTTCGACTAACGTAACATTTGTCTAGCGGTAACGTGTTTACGTTATGCACGCGGGCGCCAATTTACAATCCGAGCGCTCGTACGTGGGCTGAGGATGCCTCAGCCAATCAGCGACGCCCATTGTGCCCGTTCAGACCTCGACTGGCTTTGTTTACATTACGTTTTCTGTTTTGGCAGTGGAAACAGTTATGTTGTGCAGACTCCCATATTGGATTAACCGTTATTTCGGTGAGCAGTAGTTTTCGTGGAACGGATTAAAAACGTTAACCGAGGGACTACATACAGGCAAATTCTGGACTGGTTTCCAGGTTCAGTGTCTCATCAGCAAAGCCGGGCTCACATCGGAACCAGTGCTGGTGGACTGCCAGATGTTATCGGCAAGGGCCTTCTCTGTGAGCTGTGCGCCATCTGGTGGTGGTGCTACGGATTTTTATTTTTATCAAAGTTGCCGAGCACGTACGTGGCCAGCAACAGACAGCGTTGAGCGAGGTTATTACAACAACTTGTGGGGTGGAAGAGATGAAGGGAGGAAATTCCAACGTGAAGCAGTGAAGGGAAGAAACGGAGAGAGAAGTGATGTTACCTGCAGTGTGGTGAGTGGGTGAGTGAGTTTGTTGAGTGAAGGCTCAGGGTATATGGATGAATCGTTGTCTGTGGTTGAGTTCAGTTTTGTAAAGTTGCATGTGGTTGCATGTAGTTGTATGAGGTTGCATGTGGTTGTGTAAGGTTGTGTGTGGTTGCGTGTGGTGGCACAGAAACCACCACCTCAGAAAATGTGACGACGGCCGGGATATTAACCGCATCGCCCAGCGGAGAGTGGGGGGAGTGCTTAACAACAGGTAACATATTTGATCATCGTTACTATCATCATTGTGACTATCATCATCGTCACAATCAGCATCATCACTGTCATCGTCACCATCAGCATCTCCATCTCCATCATCATCACCATTATCGTCACCATCGTCATCATGGGTGTGGATGATGTGGTTGATGAGTTGTGGTTGGTGCGGTGTGGTTTGTAAAGTGTGGTTGGTATGGTGTGGCCTGGTGTGGCAGGTCCTCCAAAGTGTACTAAACTCCTCTGCTCCAACCTCTTCATCCTCGCCACGTTCCTTGGCTTCCTGACCCTCATCACGGCCTCCGTGTTCCTCTACACTTGGTGAGGACGAGGACCTCACCTCATCACTCACACTTCATTACAAAGACAAAGATCACCCGTATAGCCTTAACAGACTGTTGGGACAAGTGCTGTTAGCGAGCAACTATGAAGGCCAGAATGGCACACGAGGGGGTGGGTGGATAGAACCATGCCCGGCCGCCTATGTCTCCCCAGTGGCGATGTTTACACACCATACTAGGTACTCATTTGAGGCTGAGTCGATCTAGGGGAGGCCCAGGATCGACTCAGATGATCGCAAATGATGTCGGCCGTGAGCGGGAATCGAACTCGGGTCGCCCGGTTCGCAGCGCAGCACGCTAACCGCACTCACACCTCGTCACACACTCACACCTCATCATACACCTCATCACACAACTCCATACCTTCATGACAAAGCCATGACTACATGACACCCGTTCACGTGACATCTCCCCCCCCCCCACCCCTGCTCCTTCTGCCAGTCGCCGCCGCCTCAAGTTCCTCGCTCTGCGGTTGCTCCGGGAAGGGGGGCTCCGCTGTGGGAGGAGGGGTGGAGGACCCCCCCTGCTCGACCCCTCTGGAGGGCGTCACGTGCTCTGGGGGGGGCGGGAGTCTGGGCTACCACGCGCTCAAGTCGCCCTCGGGGCCCGTACACTGACACCCCCCCTCGCCCACCCCCACGTGGTAGCCCTTCATCAGGGCGGTGGTGGAGGTGTTTGGGGGGGGGGTGACACCTCTCCCCACGCCCCGCAAATAACACGGGTGACGTCACGGAGTTGCGACATCCGAGTTAATTAATGCAGCGTACCAATTGACCACGCGTGCCGGCCGTGTCCGACTTCAACGTGCCGCTGATGTTGATGTTTAACGCGAATATTATGACGTTAAACATGATAATATTACTGATGATGATAATCGTAAAGATGTTCATGGTGATGATGTAACATGGTGATTAGTTATGACGTCACGGAGCCTAGGATGAGATTCCAGATTCGTGTTCTGATGCTGCCGCCTTACCTGGTCTCTCACTCCTTACCTTTGCCTCACCTGTGTCTCACCTGTTTCTCCTCACCTGGTGCCTCACCCCCACGCATCTCACCTGGTTCCACACCTTAATTCTCACCTGTGGCTTCACCCGATGCCCCATCTCTCGCCTGTTCCATACTCCTCACCTAGTCCATCACCTGTTGCCTCACCTCCCATGTATGGCCTCACCTGGTCCCTCACCTCAACGCTCTCCTGTGCCTCACTTGATTCCTCACCTCTCTCACCTCTCTCGTATCTCGCCTATTCCCCATGTCTTACCAGGACAGACCAAAGCAAATGAGAGAAACTGAATGCTCAAGGGTAACAATGCTACATTCATGTACAAAATGAACGTGGAATGATGGCTGCTGTCTGTGGAGCGTGAGGCCTAGAATTATAACAACCCAGTGGAACCAAACACAGACAAGGGATGGCGCTGGGCATCTTGACGTCCTTAATAAGTTGCCTTCAAGTACCTTTGCCCACCGCTCTGTAGAATCATGGAAGGGTCTTATTCTTGTTCCCAATGGCTACCATTAGAGGGTCTCCTCCAGACTCGGGAAACCCCTGCTCCGAGGCGTTTGGTGTGCCCTGGGCGCATGCAAGATACAGGCTGCTAGGCGGAGGACGGGGTCGGACACTGGACTAGGCTAGGCTAGGTCATACGGGGCCTGCAGAGACGAGTCCAGGCAAAGGACGAGGCTTCACCTCACGGTAGCTACCCCCCCCCCCCCCCCCAGGGCAGGCAGCTCCAGGTGAAAACCCAGGTAGTTTTAGACAGGTCTCTGTGTAGGTATAGGTAGGTCTATAGAGAGTTCCAGGCAAGTCTCTGGGTAAAGCTCACGTTAAAAGACGTCCAGAAGAATGTCTTCTGGAATGGGGGTTCCTCTTGGTTGGGAGGAGCCGTCCTCTGTGCCCTCAGGAGATGTCGTCTAAAAGTCAGGGATTAGTCAGCCTACTGAAAAAAGATATTGCCCGCGTCAGCTACTGATGTGATGATGGTAGACATCAGATTTAGGGACTTAATATGTAAAGCTGTTTGATTCGCATGTGGGTTAAAAGACAACGTCGTATCTACGGCTTATGATATCAATAAAAATCTATAAAAGGAGCTTGCCAAAAAATGTCTTAAATGTGACTCAGGGTGGAAACCCGCTTGCCTGCTGCCTGTGAACAGCACACGGGAAAAGTGTACAACGACTCGCGCGTTTGTGCTCTATGAACAATAACAACCCCATCAGCAGTGCCTCAAGAACTGCATTGTAGGCATCTTGCTAGGTCTCCACCACAATAAATGTGAGCGAATGTGACTGACTGACAGCAACAGCAGCAGGTGACGCAGTGGACCGGTTTCATCATCACCAGGACTCATCAGCACGGTACAGTCACCAATCCTCACTGCTGCAAAGTCTCCCTCTGGCAACCGTGTCCTGTCCGTTTAGAGTGCCCACATCCACTCTGAGACCCATGAGCTTGATGACAGCCAACAACAATCACAACATCTGCATTGACGAGAAAGCCCCACCACACCGTCACGGCGCACGCTGCTGGGATGAGTATCCCAGCACAACACAGAGTCGTGTGCGCACGGGCGAGCGGTGGTGGCCATGCTGCACGTGGCCTGTGACCCAGCACTGTGGAGGCGACGTCGAGGGTTGGTGGATCACACACAGATGGTGGGAAACTCCCTCCCCGTGGGTGGGCGTCGAGGAGGTTCCATACCCTGGCTCGCCAGCAGACAGCGGGACAGCAAGTGGGACTAATCGCCATCTGTTTCAATCCCTACGGGGATAGAGCGTTGCCCCCTCGCCCAAGCCCTGGTTTTTCTCCGGGTGCTCCGGGCTCCTACCTCCCCCCACGTGAATGATAAACACAACTCGTCATTGGTTGGCTGAACACAACTTAAAATACAAACTCAATTCAGGATCCTCCTTAAAAGGAGTCCTTTGACTCAGGGTGGTCTTCCTGAATAAATAAATACATTGTTTATAAGACAAGAGGGCCACAATGCAGTTGTTCAGGAAGTACCGATGGTTGTTTTGCATCGAGTACAAGAGCCGAGTGCTTTGTGTACACGAGTTCGTGTGTGTGCTGCTGCTGCTGTTGTTTATACTCGTGGTTTATGCAATAAACACCAAACAAAACTCAACACGGTGCCTGCCGATAACACCGCATGTGTGTGGCCTTAAAAGGAAACATTGGTGACGTTTCGGGCAATGGCCCTTCTTCACGGCACATAAAATAGTGATACCAGACACAGTGGACAAGAAGAGCTGGAGACAGCCCTTGTTTGTTTACACAAAGGGGGGAAGGGGGGCTGATGAGAACCACTCGAAACGTGTTTCCCGATCAATAGTTTTGTAAATAGGCAGGCACAGTGCTCGCATGAGAGGGTCTCCTCCAGACTCGGGCAACCCGAGTCGGTCCCCACGGTGGCTAGGAGATGTTAACTACCTCGCCTGCTATGCAGGAGGTCGTGGGTTCGATCCCGACCCTGACGCCTGCTGTCTATTTTGAGTTTGCGTGTCTCTCATCATCATCAAGGTGGCTAGATGTTAACTACCTCGCCTGCTATGCAGGAGGTCGTGGGTTCGATCCCGACCCTGACGCCTGCTGTCTATTTTGAGTTTGCGTGTCTCTCATCATCATCAAGGTGGCTAGATGTTAACTACCTCGCCTGGTACGCAGGAGGTCGTGGGTTCGATCCCGACCCTGACGCCTGCTGTCTATTTTGAGTTTGCGTGTCTCTCATCATCATCAAGGTGGCTAGATGTTAACTACCTCGCCTGCTATGCAGGAGGTCGTGGGTTCGATCCCGACCCTGACGCCTGCTGTCTATTTTGAGTTTGCGTGTCTCTCATCATCATCAAGGCGGCTAGATGTTAACTCCCTCGCCTGCTATGCAGGAGGTCGTGGGTTCGATCTCGACCCTGACGCCTGCTGTTTATTGTGAGTTTGCGTGTCTCTCATCATCATCAAGGTGGCTAGATGTTAACTACCTCGCCTGGTACGCAGGAAGTCGTGGGTTCGATCCCGACCCTGACGCCTGCTGTATATTTTGAGTCTGCGTGTCTCTAATCATCATCACGGTGGCTAGGAGATGTTAACTACCTTGCCTGGTACGCAGGAGGTCGTGGGTTCGATCCCGACCCTGACGATGCCTGCTGCTGTATTTAGAGTCTGCGTGTCTCTCTCTCTCATCATCATCACGGTGACTAGGAGATGTTAGCTACCTTGCCTGCTAGGCAGGAGGTCGTGGGTTCGATCCCGACCCTGACGATGCCTGCTACTGTATTTAGAGTCTGCGTGTCTCTCTCTCTCATCATCATCACGGTGGCTAGGAGATGTTGACTACCTCGCCTGCTAGGCAGGAGGTCGTGGGTTCGATCCCGACCCTGACGATGCCTGCTGCTGTATTTAGAGTCTGCGTGTTTCTCTCTCTCTCTCTCCCCGTGGTCGCGTAGCGTAGATTTTCTTCAGGTGCTGCGGGGTTTTTTTCTTTCCACGTTTAGAATACACATGCTTTCAGAGTATTTGCCTGCTATACATTTCAACGGGATACGCCACTTCGTTGAGCTATCGTTTGTGGCCCGGTTGCTTCTGAGAAAGAGCTCAGTGGGGGCTTACTAGGTAAAACTAAAACTAGTTTAATAGTAAGAGACACACCTTTCAATAATAGCCAAGATTAACTGAATAAGCTCAAAGGATTACAAAGTAAATACTACCGTGTAAGTGAACCTGCTGTGCAGGAGAAGTCGACCTGTCTGGGGTGTGACGTGGAGAGCCCGCGGGGACAACGTCGCGGATGTTTCTGGGGTTGAGTTGAGTTCGTGTGACCAGCGGAGACCTCAAGAGACCAGCATTGGTCTCATTTGCAAGGGTGAGTGGGTGGGTGAGTGGGTGGGTGGGTGAGTGGGTGGGTGGGTGGGTGAGTGGGTGGGTGAGTGGGTGGGTGGGTGGTGAGTGGGTGGGTGAGTAGGTGGGTGAGTGGGTGGGTGGTGAGTGGGTGGGTGGGTGAGTGAGTGGGTGGTGAGTGGGTGGGTGAGTGGATGAGTGAGTGGGTGAGTGGGTGGGCGGGTGGGTGAGTGAGTGGGTGTAGTGAGTGGGTGGGGTGGGTGGGTGGGCGGGTGGGTGGGTGGGCGGGTGGGTGAGCGAGTGGGTGGTGAGTGGGTGGGTGGGTGAGTGGATGAGTGAGTGGGTGGTGAGTGGGTGAGTGGGTGGGTGAGTGGGTGGGTGAGTGGGTGGGTGGGTGAGTGAGTAGGTGGTGAGTGGGTGGGTGAGTGGATGAGTGAGATAGGTGGGTGAGTGGGTGGGTGAGTGGGTGGGGGAGTGGGTGGGTGGGTGGGTGAGTGGGTGGGGGAGTGGGTGGGTGGGTGGGTGAGTGGGTGGGTGGGTGGGTGAGTGAGTGGATGGGTGAGTGAGTGGCTGAGTGGGTGGGTGGGTGAGTGGTGAGTGGGTGGGTGGGTGAGTGGTGAGTGGGTGGGTGGTGAGTGGCTGGGTGGTGAGTGGGTGGGTGAGTGGATGGGTGAGTGAGTGAGTGAGTGGGTGAGTGGGTGAGTGGGTGGGTGGGTGAGTGGATAGGTGAGTGGGTGGGTGGGTGAGTGGATAGGTGAGTGAGTGGGTGGTGAGTGGGTGGGTGGTGAGTGGGTGGGTGGTGAGTGGGTGAGTGGGTGGGTGGTGAGTGGGTGAGTGGGTGGGTGGTGAGTGGGTGGGTGGTGAGTGGGTGGGTGAGTGAGTGGGTGGTGAGTGGGTGGGTGAGTGAGTGGATGGGTGAGTGAGTGGGTGAGTGGGTGGTGAGTGAGTGGGTGGTGAGTGGGTGGGTGAGTGGGTGGGTGGGTGGTTGGTTGGATGGGTGGGTGAGTGGGTGGGTGGGTGAGTGAGTGGGTGAGTGAGTGGGTGAGTGAGTGGTTGAGCGAGCCAGTGAGTGTTCTGAGTAGGTGAGTGAGTGGGTGGATCCGAGTTCGACTCCCGCTCACGGCCACCAACACTCAGCCTCAAAATGAGTACCTGGTGCGGTGTGTAAACATCGCCGCTAGGGACACAAAGGCGTCCGAGCGTGGTGTTGGCCACCCACCCCCTCGTGTGCCATTCCGGCTTTCATAGGTGCTCGCTAACAGCACTTGCCCTCACAGTCTGTTAAGGCTATACGGAGGAGGGGGGGGGGGTCTCTGTCTTTTGGGTGAGTGGCTGCACTCAGTCAGTGCGCAAATGCGAAGGGGCCATTGCCCGAAACGTCGCTTATCAAGACATATAGCCTGACCAGACTGTTGTGGCAAGTGCTGCTAGCGAGCACCTATAGAGGCCGGCACGGCACACGAGGGGGTGCGTGGCCAACACCACGCTCGGACGCCTTTGTATCCCCGGTGGCGATGTTTACACACCGCACCAGGTACTCATTTGAGGCTGAGTCAACCTCGGGGAGGCCCAGGAACGGTTCAGATAATCGTCACCGGTGTTGGCCGTGAGCGGGCAGACAGACACACACAGACAGACACACACACAGACAGACACCCACACAGACACACACAGAAACACACACACGCAGACACACACAGACAGACACCCACACAGACACACACACTTCCCCCTCCCCCCGCTGCCAGGCCGCAGAAGCAATGGGGAGATTGCCGATCGGGTCGATCCCCGATTCTCGGAGACGGCGGGGCGTGTGAGTGGGGGGGGGGGTGAGCAGGCGGGGGGCCCGGATCGACTCGCTCGGCAGAGCCGCTGCCCCGCCTGGACGACGCCGCCGCTGCTGCCACATCCCGCGTGACGTCACGGCCGCCATGTTGTTGTCGGGCCGCTGAGCCGCGGCTCCTCGAGTCTCCTCCGCCGCCCGCGCCGTCCACCTCGTCCTCGTCCACCTCGTCCTCGTCCACCTCGTCCACCCTCCATCGTATCGCCTCATTCTCTCCTCCCACCCTCTCTCCGTCCCGTCTCCCATCTCGTCGCGGCCATGACGACCACGCTCACGCAGCGCAGCTCGGGGCTCGTGCAGAGGCGCTCGGCGGCCGCGGCCTCCTCCTCGGCGGGCGGCGGCGGCGGCGAGTCGGGCGACGAGGGCCCCGACGAGCTGACGGGCGCCGGCGGCGAGCAGCTCGGCGGCGGCGGCGGCGGGGCGCGCGACGCCGACGACAAAGGCGACAGCAAAGAGACGCGCCTCACGCTCATGGAGGAGGTGCTGCTGCTGGGCCTCAAGGATCGCGAGGTGAGGGGATGTGGCGGGGGGGGCACCCATGGGGGGGGGGGGGCACCCATGTGGGGGAGAGGTGGGTGGGGGATGTCACTCAACTTGGACCACCACCGCCGCCGTTTTCGTTTCTTGTTCGGAGCCCCCCTTTCCTCCTCACCTATACCCCAGCAGCCTCGTCCCCTCACCAGTCATGTGTATTTCCAGCGCCCCCCACCACCTTCCACATACCCTGAACCCCCCTCAACTGGAGGCCCTCGAATGGGGCCTATCACCCCCTCTCGCTTATGAAGGAGAAGCTGCTGCAGCTGTTATTGATGTGGCCCAAGAACTATGATATCCGGGGAGACATGGGAAGAAAGGTGTGGGGGGGTATGAAGGGGGTAGGGGGCAGAACCAGTTACAATGGCACACAACGTGGGTCCCCTTGACCCCTTCACGTGGGTCCCCTTGACCCTCACGCCTCGTCCCCCCACGCTCACTCGTATCCACTTCCTGCTTCCCCATGGCTCCCTCGGTCCTCTCGCCAGAGTTGCGTCACCCGCCTCAGCTGGGTCACCTGGGTCACCCACCCGAGGTCACACGGCTCAGCCGGGTCACCTCACCTGGCTTCTGCCACAGCAACTCCTCACCTAGGACCCCTTTACCTGGAATCCCTCACCCGGATTCCCCTCACTCGATCTACGTCATCTGCACCCACTTTACATAAACCCTCTTTACCTGTGTGCCCATGGCCAGGTTGGCAATGAGCATGTACACTATACACACGGTGGGGGTGGGGGGCAGTGTACACTAGGTACTATGTATACGCGTCCTTGTACATACCTGTGTGTACACATGGGTGTGGACGCGGACATGTGTATACACTGGCTGTGTAGCAGCGGACTTGGTAGACCTGCTTACACACGCGTTGTGAACGTGTCCTGGAGTCATGTTAAATTACAATCACAACCCTTTAGGAAACTGGCCAGTGCTGGTTGATGGACTGTTTCATGTATCACACGCGCCACTGATGTTAACCGTGGCCGAGAATCGAACTAAGCTGAGTTTTTAGTGCCGTATGCTCACCATCTCCGCCCCCTACTCCCCCTCTTCGGGGATCAAATGTTGGCGGATCTGGGTGTATGCGAGTGTGTGTTTGACGTGTTCACTGCCGTGTCTTGTGAGTGTGTAACGCAATATTTACGTACTGTGTGTGTGCGCGGGCTGTAAAAAGGCCAAGAGCACTGGCGTGACCGCGATTAAAACTCACCAGTTTATAAGGGGAGGAGTTGTGAAGTGAGCGGGTGGGATTAATACAGAGTTTGGATTGATGTCATTTACATGGTTGTGCAGTAAGGAGGGCCAGAGATTGTGGAGAGAGTGGCTGAGATTCTTTTGGAGGATCCTGGAGTTTTAATAAAAAGGCCTGGTTAATATAGAGGCAGTGTGGAATTGTGATTTGATATAGGGCATGAGATTTTAATGTGAATAGCCAAAATTTGAAAGCGTATCAGTGTAAAAGTGGGCCTGATATTTCTAATGTCAGTTTCTGGGATTGTAATGTCATAGAGTGGAATAATTTTAAACAGACGCCCATGGATTCGCGAAGACAGCTGCTGGGATTATCACTAGACAACCAGGTGCTGAACGAGAGATCGGGATTGTAAAGTGAGTGAGATTGTTTCGACGGCGGCAGGGATTGTGAAACAGCTTGTGGTCGTAATGCAGAATCGCTGATTTTGAGGAGCAGCCCAGCAGCCCCAGGGGCGCCCCTTGCTTCTGTCGCCCAACAATGACAAGAATGAGCTGGAGGGAGGGGGGCGCCGGGTTTTAAATGAGTTGACTTTCCGCTCTTAAAGAAAAGCCATCTCGCTTTAGTAGCCTGAGCGGTCCAACCGGTTTGTGTGCGTTACCCAGTGTCTAGGCGTGAGCGGTGGAAACGTGCCGCCACTGCCGAGTCCTTCTTCCCTCCCCGTGGGGTGCCGGCAAGGCCCACCGGGAAGTGGCGGCACAATGTTGTGCCCTGAGAGCATGGAGGGCGTGAAGCTGGTGCCGTACGTGATACTCTCACGTGCGGTGCAAAGGTCGCTGCTGATTTTTGCCGCGGTGGTGATGCCGAGAGTCAAAACACGGCTCGCCTGCACATCGTCCACTAACCGCCTGGACATCATCCAGTTACCGAGTGGCAGCGCCGGTAATGGTACTGGTGGAGGGCACAATTTCCCCTACCCACCAGAGTAAATGGTATGTGCCAGTGTCCTGTTACCTGGGGGCAGGTGCACGCCACACCTTACCCCTCCCCTCTTTGCTACACAGCGACAGGACCTGTAACATGAGGTGGGCTAATCCAGTGTACCTGTGTGTGTGTGTGTAGTATCTACCTCTGTTTGTGTCTACTGTGTACCTGAGATTTATGTGCTGTGCCTGCTCAATTTAGTACGTGGCATGCGTTTCACAAATTCCTATTTCTGTATTTTTACAGTAATCGTGACATTGTTCAAACATGAAATAACTAACATCGCCTGCCTTGGCAGTGGTGAACACTCAGAGGTCAACTCACCATTGTTCATCGTTAAGACCGCCTAAGAAATGGGAGTGGAGCAGCGGCACGGCAGTTAGTGCACCGCATCAGGAACCCAGCGGCCTGAGTACGATTCACGGTTACGACCAACGTCAGCGATGGAGAGTGACTTGAAATCTGGACTGGTCCTCACCACCCCCCACCACCTTCCCCAATCCACACTAGCTTGGTAAAGTATGGTCAAGCAAAGCCCTTGACAACCCAATGCAAGAGAAGACCTTTGCTGCCTTGTTTATTATCCCAATCGCCAAACACCGGTCCAAAGTCCTGTAATTTGCAGCTGCAGAGAGCACTGGCGATCGCATGTAAGATAAGAACTGGCGAGTTTGTTGAATTGGAGAATATTATCGAGGTGCTGCCTGTGACCAAACCACCAGGAGTGCATCCCATCTCGTTTGATGCTGGGAGCAAGGATTGAGCCCTGATAGTGAGGCGATGCATGACCGCCGTGTGCAAAACAGGCTGCTGTGGAACTACGTGGTGGGCAGCAGAGAGCAGTGGCAAATTATGTTTTGTACTTTACTTTGCTCTTGATATCTATGCTCTTGATATCTATGCCCCTCATCTTTACCAACCAGCAGTGACTTGGGTGGTGAAAGATTTACTTCAGTGATGTGCTTTTGTTCTGCTTTTGTCCATCGTTTTGGTGACTCGGGTCACTCATGCAAATGAGATTCACCATTCTAACGTGGTTACACAAAATCAACCTGACACTCATCTCATCTCACTCATTATTATCTTGATCTCTTGACTTCTCACCTTGTTAAACAGAATACACTTGGACGTGGTCTCACATCCCCCATATCTGACATGGTATGGTTTAGGCCTTCATCCAGCAGTGGATCGACAAAGGACTGTCAATTACATTTACGTCAGATCTCTGCTCTGAGAGAAAGGTCATTTCCTGAAATGCCATCCTGCCGCACGCCTTCGTGCCGAAAGGCAGTGATTGCGATGAGCACGTTTGTTGTGACGTGTCCCTTTTGTTAAGTCTCTTGTCGCTTGCGTGACATCACGGGTCGTCGCCGTGGCGGTGAGCGTTTTCTTTGGTCACCGTGCGCGTGTTCCGTTGTACAGCCCTGCTTCAACGCCGTCGTTGAGGCGGTGGGTAGTGGGAGCCAGGCCCTGCCCACGGGGTTCGGCCAAGCGGTTTAGACCGAGGCCACGTGATGCGCAGCTGCACGTCCCTTGTGGCTCAGCTGTACATCCCATGCAGGGCAGCCGCACGTCCCGTGTGGAGCAGCCGCACGTCCCGTGTGGCACAGCCGCACGTCCCGTGTGGCGTCGGCACGACTGTGAGCGGAGCAACCCCCCTGCGAACAACTTTTTTGTCTTTATTTAAACATTGGGCAACGTGTCCCTTGGGTTTGACGTTGCAAGTCCGTTGCTTTTACTTGCGAGACGCCGCAGCACGCGACTGAGACATGAGACTCGATCAAGGTCCAAGTTTGAGTGCGATCGACGCTGGGAAGCCCCACTCCCCTCCCTCCCTTCTCGCCTGGATGGCCAGGCAGATGGAGTCCGGCAGGAGATCTAGGCATTAAAAGGTGCAACATTGGCCTATGAATAAAAATAATTGGGGAATTTTCGAGATGTCGTTTAGGTTATTAATAGGAAAATATGCGGAAAGTAACTAGGGGGAGTTTGTTCCATTTTTAAATAAAGATTCATCTTCAAAAATTACAATGTCTACGCTGAAATTTTTACTTTTTTAGCATTGTCTTGACGGTCACGTGACCCCATCCAGCCATTCACAACGCCTTCGGAAAAAAAAAATTCAAGCGACGTTTTGAACACATCTGCTTTATGTTGTTGAACCATGAGCAACTTGAGTCTCCCAGGGGTCTCCTTCGTGTTGCATGTGGCTGGACAAATATGAACCTCTTTTTGTGTACGGTTTAGATGGGCATGACATGGCTTCCTGAGTAGATGTGCACTGGATTGCTGCTTCAATGTCTCTGCTGCATTCTGAGAGGTCACAGCGGGTCACTACTGTGTGGTCTCACAAAGTGGCCCATAGACTCGCACAGAGACACATAGACTCGCATGGAGATCACAGCGGGTCTCTACTGCGTGGTCTCGCACAGAGACCCCCTTGCCTCTAGACATTGTACAGGAATTGTCGCTCATGTACACCATCTAGAGATTATTGTAACATTAACAAGCTATATAGACAAAGTGGAGATTCCCATCAGCTTGCATGGAGACTCCTAGACTTATATAAGCTCACAGACTCACATAGACATCCACAGCCTTGCGTGGCATTCACAATGATGGTCTGGTCAGTGTTTCTACAATTGCGTGCCAGCGTCGTAGGTGGCCATAAAATCAGGAACAATTACGTTTTTCCAGTGACGTTATTCCAATAAATTTTGGATTTGGATTACAGAGATCTTCATCTGTCACGCTGAGCATCAGCGCTACCCTCCCTGCCACAGGGACACCCTAACCATGAGGCTTGGCTCTACTTTTATCGGTAGCGTCGTGATCGTCATTTTCAAGCAAATTGCATCTTACAGTCGGCGAGGAACTAGAGACGAGCTGGAAGGCTGCCAGGCAGTGAGCCGGCACCAACAATAGCCAAGTTTTGCGGTCCTCTATATTAAGGTGTTTTCAGCCAATTGTATGTATGTATGTTGAACTTATTTTACACTGTACGTAGCCAACCGTGCTCATTGGAGGTGAGTTCATAAATGTGGGAGAAAAACAGACTACCCTGAGAAATTTCACATGTAAAAGGGGGCAACACTGTATCCCCATACAGAAGGCAGAGATGATATTTGCACTTTGATGTACTGCCTTCTGGCGAGCTAAGGTACAGCTCCTCCTCGACACCCACAGGAAAGGAGTTTTACTAAATGTATGCGGTGTTCGACCAACCCTCGCCGCTTCCAGAGTGCCGAATCCCAGTCCGCGTGCATAGCCACCAGTACCCTGCAATTAACAGTGGCAGTGGCGTCCTTGTTACCGCTATGAGAGTGGCGCCGCCTGACTGTGTGTGCGTCTGTCCGCGTGTGCGCACGGTGCTCGGCAGGGCTACACGTCGTTCTGGAACGACTGCATCTCGTCGGGGCTGCGTGGCTGCATGCTGGTGGAGCTGGCACTGCGGGGCCGCATCACGCTGGAGCCTTGCGGCATGCGACGCAAGAGCCTCCTGTCGCGCAAGGTTCTCCCCCTCCCACACTTGTCGCCGCTGCACTTTGTGCGGGTTGGGGTGTTGCTGCGCTGTGCGGGTTGGGGTGGTGCGGGTTGTGGTGTTGCTGCTCTCTGCGAGTGCTTACTTGTGTAGGGTGTTTGTTGGGTAAGAGTATTTATTGGTTGTAGTGTTAGTTGGGATTAAGTGTTCTTTTGTTGAGTGTGTTGGGCTCAGGTGGTGCTGTTGTCGGGTTGTAATGTATTCGTTTAGTGTGTTTTGTTGGGTTAGGGTGTTTTAGGAAGTTGGTTTGTTGGGCTGTTTCGTGTGTGTGTGGATATGGTGTTATTACATCATTGCGTCATGGTAGTTGTTGGGCTGTATTCGTAGTGCCTCAAACAAGCATCACAAGTTTCAGAGCGCAAAGAGAATCCTGAAGCACGGTTACACAGGGCACTTTCGCATGGAGGGTCACGCGGGGTGTCCAAGACAACCAGTCAAGGCGTAGACACACAACACTGCCGGAGATTGGGGTGTGGGGTTCCTGGGTAGGGTGTGTATGGGCAAAGTTGGATTGGTTATGGTTAGTTGGTTGATGGTATTAAATTACATTGTTCTGGTGTTGCACCGTGGTGTTTATTGGTTGACGGTATTGGTCAGGTTGTTGCGCGAGTAGTGTTGGGGTTGGTTGAAGGGACTGGATTAGTGGGTTAGGGGTTCTCTTCCTTCAGCTCCATTCAACTCCTCTTCTCTCCTCTCCCTTCATCTCCCCTCTTCTCCCTCCATCTATCTAACGCCGCTGTCTCCCCGCATATCTCCCCACGCATCCCCCCGGTCAGGTGATGTGCAAGTCGGACGCCCCAACTGGTGATGTGCTGCTGGACGAGGCCCTGAAGCACATCAAGGAGACAACGCCGCAGGAGACCGTGCAGACCTGGGTCGAGCTGCTGAGTGGTGCGTGCTCACTCGCACGCTCCCTCACACGCTGTCTTACTCACTCGCACGCTCACTCGCACGCTCATACGTACTCACACGCTGTCTTACTCACTCGCTCACACGCTCATTCACATGGTTACTTACTCACTCGCATGCTCACTCACTTGCTCACTCACTCGCATGCTCACTCACTTGCTCACTCACTCGCACGCTCACTCGCACGCTCACTCGCACGCTCATACGTACTTACACGCTGTCTTACTCACTCGCTCACACGCTCATTCACATGGTTACTTACTCATTCGCATGCTCACTCACTTGCTCGCTCACTCGCACGCTCACTCGCACGCTCACTCGCACACTCACTCGCACACTCACTCGCGCGCTTATACGTACTTACACGCTGACTTACTCACTCGCTCACACGCTCATTCACATGGTTACTTACTCACTCGCATGCTCACTCACTTGCTCACTCACTCACTCGCATATTCACTCGCATGTTCACTCGCACGTTCACTCGCACGTTCACTCGCTTGCTCACTCACACACTCGCACGTTCACGCTCACAAGTTCACTCTAGCATGTTCCATCTCGCATGTTCATTCACTCACACGCTCACTCACACTTATTCACTCCCACGGTCACTCGCTTACTCACTTGAATGTTCACTCTAACACGCTCCTTAAACCAAACCTAATCCCTCAATTCCAATGCCTCAGCCCTCACCTCTAACCCCTTTCCTTTAACTCATGACCTCTAACCTTGTAATCCTTCCGGCTCGACTTAACCCCTCGCCTCTAAATGCTCAAGTCTCCCTTCTCACATCTAACGCCTTGCCTTGAATTTTTAACCCCACACTTAAAACACCTCACCCTTCACCGCTGTACACCTCAGCCATCACTGCTCACCCCCCCCCCCCCACATCCACCTCTCACCTCTCTTCCCGCCTCTCTCCCTCGCTCACCATCGCCTTCCCCTACGGTGGAACCGTTGTCGAGCAGCCGCCCGTCCCGTTCCCACCACGCCTCGCGGCCCACGTTCACGTCGCCCTGCGCCCGTAGTAGCTCGCGGGCATAAGGCGGCGCCCCCTTAGCTCTCCCCCCGCACCATCTCCCCCCCACTCCGCTGCCCCCTCCCCGCGTTGAGCGGCGTGCGACTGTGCGGCGCAGGCGAGACGTGGAACCCGCTCAAGCTGCACTACCAGCTGCGGAACGTGCGCGAGCGCCTCGCCAAGAGCCTGGTGGAAAAGGGGGTCCTCACGACAGAGAAGCAGAACTTCCTGCTGTTCGACATGACCACCCACCCGCTCACCAACAACAACATCAAGCAGCGCCTCGTGCGCAAGGTGCAGGAGTCGGTGCTCGACCGGTGGAGCAACGACGCGGCGCGCCTCGAGCGCCGCACGCTGGCGCTCGTGCTGCTGGCGCACGCCAGCGACGTGCTGGAGAACGCGTTTGCGCCGCTGGCGGACGAGCAGTACGAGACGGCCACCAAGCGCGTGCGCTCTCTGCTCGAGCTCGAGCCCGAGGTCGAGAGCGCCAAGGCCGGTGCCAGCGAAGTGCTCTGGGCCGTCGTGGCCGCCTTCACCAAGTAGCGGCCGCGGCTGCGCGGCGACCAGGGGCCGGTCGCGCGGAGGCGGTCGCGGCGTCGGGAGGGCAGGGGCGGCGGGGATGAAGGTGACGCCACCCCCCCCCCCGCTCCCTTCCCCTCCGCGCCCCCACGCCGCGCGGACGTCGTTCCTACGAGGACTTGCGGCGAACGCCGTGCACTTGGGGCGCCGCCCCCCCCCACTCCCCCCGGCCGCGGGCGCCGCCGCCGTCTCCGTTGCCGCCGTCTCTGGGCGTCCCGAGATGGCGATGGCGTCGCACGCCATGGGGGAGGTGCCCCTGGGGCCCGGGGAGGGGCGGTGAAGTGTGGGTTGCCTCGCTCGTTCGCAGAGCCGAGCGCGTCCGTTGCGAGCGAGGGATTTTTTTGTTTTGTTTCATTCTTCCGAGGCGGTGGGGGTCACGGGGCCTCCGCCCCGCCACCAACTCGCCCCCCGGCCCCTCCGACGCGGCGGAGGTCGTGCCCGGCAGCAGGAGAAGCTTGAGGTTTTTATGCAAAATCGGAGCAGTGCCTCGTTGCCAGTGACTGAGATCGGGTGCCCGGTCACGACGGGGGGTGGGGAGGGGAGTGGAGGGGGGGGGCGCTGGGAGGGTTGCGTGGTGGCTGCCTCGGAGAGTTTCCACGCAGCAGAGGGAATCCTGTAAATTTCCAAATGGAGCTCCAGCGGTGTGGAGGCTCGAGGACGGGTGGACACAGCGACGGACGTCACCACCCCCCCACCCCCACTCTACACCGCCACCCCCGCCTGGTGCTCTGCGGACTCGGAAAAGACTGTGCACACAGCGGCCAGGCCATGAATAGCGCTTGCGTAGAAGAAGAACCATGCGCCTGCTGCAAGCGTGGGGGAGCGAGCGAACGAGCGTGCGAGTGTGGAGGAGCGAGCGAGTGACGAGGGAGTGCGACAGAATGGGCGCGTGGGCTGAAGCGCTGGTGGTCGTGGTGCTCGTGTCGTCTGGACCATGAGGAAAGCCGCGGTTTTATGCTGAGTGCCGTCTCATCAACCCCCCCCCACCACCTCTTGACTGTGCCCCCCCTTCTGCTGTCCAAAGGCGACCGGGCTCCCCTCAGTCTTAATATCCTCACTTAGTTCGGTCATTCGGAGGCCGTGGGTTTATCGGCGAGCGCCCTCACCATGCCCGAGTGACTCGCAACTCGACCGCACCCGTAAGAGGGAACTCGCCAGGGTTAAACTCGCTCCCTCGATGCTTATAAATCAATGCGATGTCACATCGTGTGGACCAACAAACGTCACTGATTATTCATCGATGTTTGCCCTATTTGTTGCTATTTGGAACGCCTCAGCCCCGATTAACCCGTTGCTAATTTTAGGCCACCCCTGGCGCAGCAGCGAGCAGTCGAGTCCTGCCCAGGTTGAGGGTCGCGGAGTGAAGCGGCTGGGGAGGAGGGGGACCCAGCGGCGGCAGCAGCAGCAGCCATCATCCACTCCGCGTAGGTGGGAGCTGGGATTCCCGTGCTGCTCGATTGGTTGATTGCTGTATTTGTAATTAGTGGCCATGAGCAACGATCCCGCTCCCCCCGGCTTCACGTTAACGGGCCGGACTTCTCGCTGCCCGCCCGGCTTCCGTCCCCCGCCAAGGGAACGTCAGCCGCAGGGTCCCCTTGCTGCTCCCCGTTGCGCTCCGCCCCTCCCTCCACTGGAAGAGGCTCGAGCAGGAGAGCGTGCGGATGTGTGCGCGTGTGTACAGGCTCGGTTAGTCTCCCCTCTGTCCGCGTTCCTGGGCGTCGGTTTGATTTTTAAGGTGCGGTCGTGATACTCGGGGTCATTTCGCGACGTCTCGTCGGCAGCCGCGGCGTGGGGTCACGGCCGGGGGGTTGGGGTCACCGTGGCCCTCCCGCGGTGGAGTGCCGTCAACTGATTTGGGTTTTGTTGGGAGTCCTGTGTTCTCTAATCCTTCCGAACTGCATCTCTTTCTCGTGTATCAGCCAATCTTACTACAATAATAATTATGATGATGATAATAATAATAAAGCTTTCCTCGGTAATTGGCGCACGCACACCACATGGGATTGATTCGCGGGACGTGACTGCCCGTGCTGGCTTCGTGTCCACAACCTGTCCTGCGTGTTCTATGCTGATGGGTGTTTGTGGGGGAGTGTGTTTGTGGGGGAGTGTGTGTGTGTGCGCGCACGCGTGTGTGTGTGTGCGCGTGTGTGTGTGTGCGCGCGTGTGTTTATTGCCGCTAGTGTGTTTGTGGGTGCGAGTGTGTTTGTGTATGTGGGTGTGTGGGTGTTTGTGTGTGAGGAGCGGTACTGTAGTGGTTAGCGCACTGTGATAGGATCCTGTCAACCTGAGTTGTATTCCTGTAAACGGCCAATACCAGTAGGTTGACTCAGCTTCACATGAGTCCCTGGTGAAAAATGTAAACATAGCCACTATGGAGACAAAGGCGGCCCGGCGTGGTGCTGGCCATCCAACCCGAAAGTGATGCCACCTCGTGTTGTACAGACAGGTGGGACATCTGCTCTGGGCTCGAAGGCTCGGCCATCCGCCGAGGAGATGCGAAGAGCTAGCATGGAGGCTGAGAGTCCATATCCAGTGCCACGTGGAGGTTGAGCGCAGGCTGGATGGGGGTTCCCTAGGATTTGGGGTTCGGGAGCGTCATCCAAGGGGGGTGGCCACGATAATAGCAACAACCAGTGATGGACTGGGACTAAAAATTGGCCCAGGCATTTGTAACCACACTGGGCCCAAATGGCCATGCGATCTCATTTTCCCATTTGGGTTGGTCCAAAAAACAAGTGGGCCGATGAAGAATCTTTGGTGGCTGCCGAATATGGGGACTTAATGCCAACTGACCGCGTAAATAGGAAATGAAACGTACACAGGCCTGACGGCAACGAGCGGGCATCTCAAGAGAGCCGGCAAAGGCGACTCCACATCGCCTTGCCAGGCAGCACGCCGAGGTACAACCTGGCACGGTTGCCGTGGTGAGGGTAGTAGTACCGCCACGTGTGTGCCTGCCCCGCATAGCTACTCGCTAACGGCACTCGCCACAGCAGTCTTGTAAACGGCTTCACGGGGATCTCGTCCTGTGTGTGTCTGTGCGAGTTCTTGAGTGTCTTTGTACGTGTCGTGGGGAGCGGTGACGAAGTCATTGGCTCGCTGCGCTTCAAACCCTGCGACCTAAGTTCTAAATGAAACAACTTATTTTACCAGGTAAGGCCTACTGAGCTATAGCTTTTGTTGAGAAGCCACCTAGCCATAAATGACAGCCTAACGAAGTGTCTTTTGTGGAAATGCAAAGCAGCAAACACCAAGGTGCTTGCATCCTATCAGCAGAGGGTTACATCGGCTCTTTATCAAGGTCTGAATGTCTGGCAAGGTACCTACTGATTGGAGTGACAGTATAATTATTTCTCTGTACAAAGGGAAAAGATCGCATATGGCATGCAGCAATTATGCACCAATATCCCTTCTTTCAGTACCGGGAAAGGTTTTTGCACATCTACTTCTGGGCAGGCTGCAACCGTTCCTGACACAACACTGTCGCGCAGAGCATTCAGGCTCCACAGCTGCTCGAGCTACAATGGATGCTGTGCTTGGACTCCGCCGACTTGCAGAACGACAGCGACTGCCCATTGCATGTCGCTTTTACTTGGATTTTTAGGCGGCTTTTGACTGTGGATCTATTGACTCTGGTCTGCTTGGAGAGCAATTGGGGTCCGAGGCATCCTGCTGAACCTTGTGAAAGATCTACTTGCAGGCACAAGCGCAAAGATTCATGTCTGGTCCGGACCATCGCCACGATTCTAAACCACATCTGGAGTATGTCAAGGATGCGTCCTCACACCGGCGCTCTTCTATCGGGCGATCGACTGGATCTATTAAAACATGACCCATGACCTTGGAGTCGGGGTTAGCCGCAACCACTGACCTCGACTCCGCTGATGATGCAGCCTTGTTTGTTGGTTGAGAAGCCTGAAACAGATGCACAACATTCCTCCAATATTTCCACAACAGTGCAAGAAAATCTGGACTAAATGAAAACAAAATTCCAGAACTTGGGCTCCCGACCTCCATACGCACCCTGCGTAAGCAACGGCAATGCTGTCGAAGCAGCGGAGGAACTTCTCTGCCGAAGATCTGCACAGACGATGTCGACCTGATGCCATGCGCCGGTTTGGCCTGGCCTCAGGAATCATGAACGGTCTGAACTGCGTTTGGTCCCAGCAACGTTTTAAGTCCGGGTACCAAATTGAGAGTACGAGTGATGCGTGGTGTCAGTGTTTTGTAATTGTGCGGAGGCCTGGACATTGGTGGAAGCCTATCTGGATCGGCAGCAGTCCTTCCACTTGCGATGCCAAAGACGTCTTTTTGGCATCCAATGATTCGACTTCGTCAGAAATGTCACGGTTGCATCTGCGACCGGCCTCCTCGCCATTGAGAGCTCATTTCGAGGGAGATGGCTGTCGCTCATTGGACACGTTGCCCCGTCTTGATGCGCAAACTCCTGCAGCAAACCGCGCGCCGCTTCAGTTGGCGGTCGACGTTCGAAGCGAGGACTGCGACCCTCAAAGGAATGGCGCCGCCCCCGTGGCCGCCCCCTTGAGACGTGGATCAAACAGATCGCTCGAGACGCCGGTGTATGGCCGCAAGAGCACTTGATGCGAATGCTGTCGCAAGAGGCCACACGTTTGGTGCCACGCTAATTCGCTGACCATTTGTGATGAATGAATGAAACACGAAACGAATGTTTCTAAATGTCGAGGGAAAACAGAGGATCTGGAGAACAATCCATGCGACCACGGGTAGCACACGCAAACTCAAAATATGCAGGTGTCGGGGTCGGGATCGATCCCACGACCTATATACCAGGTGAGGGAGTTAACATCTCGCCACCGCTCATGGCGAACGTCAGCGGTGAATATCTGAACCGATCGTGGACCCCAGCCCGTAGGTCGACTCAGCCTCAAATTAATACGTGGTGCAGCGTACAAACATCAGTGGAGTTCTGCGAGGACCGTGTGGGGTGGTGTGCCGACCTTAATATGCGTTGGCCAACAGCGCTTGTCAAGTTTGTGTAACCAGGTAAGTTCCCGAGAGACGAGGATAGAGGAGCTGCATTCGCAGTAGTGGCCTGGGTCACCACGATGACAAGCACAGCCATACAGTAGAGCAATGGAGCGAATAGAAATCATGAGAGCAAACACAACCAACTAGGGTTCAGCAAAGTAGCACAGCCGTGTAAATCCGTGTACAGCAGGGAGCCAATGAGCGGCGTGGATTTGATGTTAGAGTGAGGTTAGGGTGAGGTCGATGAGGTCAGGGTGTGGGGTTAGGGTGAGGTTAGGGTGAGGTCAGGGTGAGGTTAGGGTGAGGTCAGGGTGAGCTGGGCTCAAGGTGAGGTGAGGTCAGGGTGAGGTGGGGTCAGGATGAGGTCAGTGGGGTCAGGGTGAGGTCAGCGTGAGGTGGGGTCAGGGTGAGGTCAGGGTGAGGTGAGGTCAGGGTGAGGTCAGAGTGAGGTGGAGTCAGGGTGAGGTCAGGATGAGGTGAGGTCAGGGTGGGGTCAGGGTGAGGTCAGGGTGAGGGTGAGGTCAGGGTTAGGTCAGGGTGAGGTGGGGGTGTTTCGGGGGAGAGGGCAGCAGGTGGCGCCCGTGTGAAGGTGGCGCGTTCACGTGGCCAGGTGAAGAGGCGGTCAGCTGGAGTCACCGCTCAATACACCGCGTGTGTTGTACACGTGTGTGTTGTTGTACACGTGTGTGTGTTGTACACGTATGTGTGTGTTGTACACGTGTGTGTTGAACACGTGTGTGTGTTGTACACGTGTGTGTGTTGCACACGTGTGTGTTGTACACGCGTGTGTTGTACACGTGTGTGTGTTGTACACGTGTGTGTGTTGTACACGTGTGTGTTGAACACGTGTGTGTGTGTTGTACACGTGTGTGTTGTACACGTGTGAGTTGTTGTACACGTGTGTGTTGTACACGTGTGAGTTGTTGTACACGTGTGAGTTGTACACGTGTGTGTTGTACACGTGTGTGTTGTACACGTGTGAGTTGTTGTACACGTGTGTGTTGTACACGTGTGAGTTGTTGTACACGTGTGTGTTGTATAGGTGTGTTTGTTAACACGTATGGATAAGTGTGTTATACACGTGTGTTTGTTAACACGTGTGTGTTGTATAGATATGTTTGTTAACACGTATGGATAGGTGTGTTATACACGTGTGTGTTGTACACGTGTGTGTCGTTGTATATGTGTGTGTTATACACGTGTGTTGTACATGTGTTGTTGTAGACGTGTGTGTTGTGGGCAGATGTGTGTTGCACGCAGGTCATCGCACGAAACGTCGCCTATTATAGACAATGTTTTTTGTGTTGTTGACATGGGGCGTGCCAAGTTGTTGTTGGTTGTGGTTTTGTGCACCACCGCCAACGCAGCAGCTCTAGGTGCGTTCTCGACAGCGGCGTGTTGGACAGGTGTGATGGACAGGTGTGTTGGACAGGTGTGTGATGGACAGGTGTGATGGGCAGGTGTGATGGGCAGGTGTGAGGGGCAGGTATTATGGACAGGTGTGGGGGGCAGGTGTGATGGGCAGGTGTGATGGGCAGGTGTGATGGACAGGTGTGATGGGCAGGTGTGGGGGGCAGGTGTGATGGGCAGGTGTGTTGGACAGGTGTGATGGACAGGTATGATGGGCAGGTGTGGGGGGCAGGTGTGATGGACAGGTGTGGGGGGCTGGTGTGATGGGCAGGTGTGTTGGACAGGTGTGATGGACAGGTGTGATGGGCAGGTGTGGGGGGCAGGTGTGATGGGCAGGTGTGATGGGCAGGTGTGTTGGACAGGTGTGATGGACAGGTGTGATGGACAGGTGTGTTGGACAGGTGTGGGGGGCAGGTGTGATGGGCATGTGTGGGGGGCAGGTGTGATGGGCAGGTGTGATGGGCAGGTATGATGGACAGGTGTGTTGGACAGGTGTGATGGACAGGTGTGATGGACAGGTGTGATGGGCAGGTGTGGGGGGCAGGTGTGATGGGCAGGTATAGGGGGCAGGTGTGATGGACAGGTGTGATGGGCAGGTGTGATGGGCAGGTGTGATGGACAGGTGTGATGGGGAGGTGTGATGGACAGGTGTGATGGACAGGTGTGATGGGCAGGTGTGGGGGGCAGGTGTGATGGGCAGGGGTGATGGGCAGGGGTGATGGACAGGTGTGATGGGCAGGTGTGATGGGCAGGTGTAGGGGGCAGGTGTGATTGGCAGGTGTGGGGGGCAGGTGTGTTGGACAGGTGTGGGGGGCAGGTGTGATGGGCAGGTGTGATGGGCAGGTGTGATGGGCAGGTGTGATGGGCAGGTGTGATTGGCAGGTGTGGGGGGCAGGTGTGTTGGACAGGTGTGGGGGGCAGGTGTGATTGGCAGGTGTGATGGGCAGGTGTGATGGGCAGGTGTGATGGACAGGTGTGATGGGGAGGTGTGATGGACAGGTGTGATGGACAGGTGTGATGGGCAGGTGTGGGGGGCAGGTGTGATGGGCAGGTGTGATGGGCAGGGGTGATGGACAGGTGTGATGGGCAGGTGTGATGGGCAGGTGTGTTGGACAGGTGTGATGGACAGGTGTAGGGGGCAGGTGTGATTGGCAGGTGTGGGGGGCAGGTGTGTTGGACAGGTGTGGGGGGCAGGTGTGATGGGCAGGTGTGATGGGCAGGTGTGATGGGCAGGTGTGATTGGCAGGTGTGGGGGGCAGGTGTGTTGGACAGGTGTGGGGGGCAGGTGTGATTGGCAGGTGTGATGGGCAGGTGTGATGGGCAGGTGTGATGGACAGGTGTGATGGGGAGGTGTGATGGACAGGTGTGATGGACAGGTGTGATGGGCAGGTGTGGGGGGCAGGTGTGATGGGCAGGTGTGATGGGCAGGGGTGATGGACAGGTGTGATGGGCAGGTGTGATGGGCAGGTGTGTTGGACAGGTGTGATGGACAGGTGTAGGGGGCAGGTGTGATTGGCAGGTGTGGGGGGCAGGTGTGTTGGACAGGTGTGGGGGGCAGGTGTGATGGGCAGGTGTGATGGGCCGGTGTGATGGGCAGGTGTGATGGGCAGGTGTGTTGGACAGGTGTGATGGGCAGGTGTGATGGACAGGTGTGGGGGGCAGGTGTGATGGGCAGGTGTGATGGACAGGTGTGATGGGCAGGTGTGGGGGGCAGGTGTGATGGGCAGGTGTGTTGGACAGGTGTGATGGACAGGTATGATGGGCAGGTGTGGGGGGCAGGTGTGATGGACAGGTGTGGGGGGCAGGTGTGATGGGCAGGTGTGTTGGACAGGTGTGATGGACAGGTGTGATGGGCAGGTGTGGGGGGCAGGTGTGATGGGCAGGTGTGATGGGCAGGTGTGTTGGACAGGTGTGATGGACAGGTGTGATGGACAGGTGTGATGGACAGGTGTGGGGGGCAGGTGTGATGGGCAGGTGTGGGGGGCAGGTGTGATGGGCAGGTGTGATGGGCAGGTATGATGGACAGGTGTGTTGGACAGGTGTGATGGACAGGTGTGATGGACAGGTGTGATGGGCAGGTGTGGGGGGCAGGTGTGATGGGCAGGTATAGGGGGCAGGTGTGATGGACAGGTGTGATGGGCAGGTGTGATGGGCAGGTGTGATGGGCAGGGGTGATGGACAGGTGTGATGGGCAGGTGTGATGGGCAGGTGTAGGGGGCAGGTGTGATTGGCAGGTGTGGGGGGCAGGTGTGTTGGACAGGTGTGGGGGGCAGGTGTGATGGGCAGGTGTGATGGGCAGGTGTGATGGGCAGGTGTGATGGGCAGGTGTGATTGGCAGGTGTGGGGGGCAGGTGTGTTGCACAGGTGTGGGGGGCAGGTGTGATTGGCAGGTGTGATGGGCAGGTGTGATGGGCAGGTGTGATGGACAGGTGTGATGGGGAGGTGTGATGGACAGGTGTGATGGACAGGTGTGATGGGCAGGTGTGGGGGGCAGGTGTGATGGGCAGGGGTGATGGACAGGTGTGATGGGCAGGTGTGATGGGCAGGTGTGTTGGACAGGTGTGATGGACAGGTGTAGGGGGCAGGTGTGATTGGCAGGTGTGGGGGGCAGGTGTGTTGGACAGGTGTGGGGGGCAGGTGTGATGGGCAGGTGTGATGGGCAGGTGTGATGGGCAGGTGTGATGGGCAGGTGTGTTGGACAGGTGTGATGGGCAGGTGTGATGGACAGGTGTGGGGGGCAGGTGTGATGGGCAGGTGTGATGGACAGGTGTGATGGGCAGGTGTGATGGGCAGGTGTGATGGGCAGGTGTGTTGGACAGGTGTGGGGGGCAGGTGTGATGGACAGGTGTGATGGACAGGTGTGATGGGCAGGTGTGATGGGCAGGTGTGTTGGACAGGTGTGATGGACAGGTGTGATGGGCAGGTGTGATGGGCAGGTGTGTTGGACAGGTGTGATGGGCAGGTGTGATGGGCAGGTGTGTTGGACAGGTGTGATGGACAGGTGTGATGGGCAGGTGTGATGGGCAGGTGTGTTGGACAGGTGTGATGGGCAGGTGTAGGGGGCAGGTGTGGGGGGCAGGTGTGGGGGGCAGGTGTGTGATGGACAGGTGTGTTGGACAGGTGTGTTGGACAGGTGTGTTGGGCAGGTGTGTTGGACAGGTGTGATGGACAGGTGTAGGGGGCAGGTGTGGGGGGCAGGTGTGGGGGGCAGGTGTGTGATGGACAGGTGAGATGGACAGGTGTGTTGGACAGGTGTGATGGGCAGGTGTAGGGGGCAGGTGTGGGGGGCAGGTGTGGGGGCAGGTGTGTGATGAACAGGAGTGGGGGACAGGTGTGCGCGTGACATCGCTCTTCACCAACACCCCTCACTGTCCTCGTGTGGTGCACAGCACCACGCGCTATTCTCGTGTAGTCTGTGTGAAGAGTGCACGCGTGTACTGTGTGTACTGTGACGAGTGCACGCATGTTCTGTGTGTACTGTGTCTACCGTGTGTGTGTGTATAGTATAAGAAAGAGGTCATCCCACAGCTGAGGCATAGACTGACACAGAGACCCATATAATCGCATAGATTGTGCACACGTGTGGTGCACTCACACACACACTCACACACGTGGGGTTCACTCACACTCACTCACACACGTGTGGTTCACTCACACTCACTCACGTGTGGTGTACTCACACTCACTCACACACTCACACACGTGTGGTGCACACACACTCACACACGTGTGGTTCACTCACACTCACACACACGTGTGGTGCACTCACACTCACTCACACACGTGGGGTTCACTCACACTCACTCACACTCACACACGTGTGGTGCACACACACTCACTCACACACGTGGGGTTCACTCACACTCACACACACTCACACACGTGTGGTGCACACACACTCACACACGTGTGGTGCACTCACACTCACTCACACACGTGGGGTTCACTCACTCACACTCACACACACACGTGTGGTGCACACACACTCACACACGTGTGGTGCACTCACACTCACTCACACACTCACGTGTGGTGCACTCACACTCACTCACACACTCACGTGTGGTGCACTCACACTCACTCACGTGTGGTGCACTCACACACACTCACACACTCACACACGTGTGGTTCACTCACACTCACTCACGTGTGGTGCACTCACACACACTCACACACACGTGTGGTGCACTCACACACACTCACACACGTGTGGTGCACTCACACACACGTGTGGTTATTCTTTGGTTTTTTGGTAAAGTCACGTATAAATATAAAATAATAAAATAAATGTAATACTAGCATACGACGTTTCGATTGCAACACAAGCAATCATCATCAGGTATAAATTAAATAGAAACACAAATCTAGTATACTTAGAAATGTAATGTAATACAACAGAGAGTTGGATAACATAACAGTCAACACCCTATCTGGTTGATTACATTCTTCCTGAGAATGCTAAATTTGAGAGAGAGATAAAACACAGAACCAGAAACATATGGACAGACATATAAGCAGACAGATATCACAGAGATACATAGAGAGAGAGCAAACAGGCACAAAGAGAAAGGCCTCGACACAGAGGCGTAGTTTCTCTGTGTGCCTATGTTTGCTCTCTCTCTCTATGTATCTCTGTGATATCTGTCTGCTTATATGTCTGTCCATATGTTTCTGGTTCTGTGTTTTATCTCTCTCTCAAATTTAGCATTCTCAGGAAGAACGTAATCAACCAGATAGGGTGTTGACTGTTATGTTATCCGACTCTCTGTTGTATTACATTACATTTCTAAGTATACTAGATTTGTGTTTCTATTTATTTTATACCTGATGATGATTGCTTGTGTTGCAATCGAAACGTCGTATGCTAGTATTTATTTTATTTTATTATTTTATTTGTATACGTGACTTTACCGAAAGAACCAAAGAATAATTCCTGCAGTCACGAAAGCTCCAAATGAACACGTGTGGTTCACTCACACACGTGTGGCACACTCACACTCACTCACACACGTGTGGCATACTCACACTCACGTGTGGTTCACTCACACACGTGTGGCACACTCACACTCACTCACACACGTGTGGTTCACTCACACTCACGTGTGGTTCACTCACACACGTGTGGCACACTCACACTCACTCACACACGTGTGGTTCACTCACACTCACGTGTGGTTCACTCACACACGTGTGGCACACTCACACTCACTCACACACGTGTGGCATACTCACACTCACGTGTGGTTCACTCACACACGTGTGGCACACTCACACTCACTCACACACGTGTGGTTCACTCACACTCACGTGTGGTTCACTCACACACGTGTGGCACACTCACACTCACTCACACATGTGTGGTTCACTCACACTCACTCACACACGTGTGGTGCACTCACACTCACTCACACACGTGTGGTTCACTCACACACACGTGTGATGCACTCACACTCACACGTGGTTCACTCACACACACGTGTGGTGCACTCACACTCACTCACACTCACGTGTACACGGCACGTGAGTGTGAGTGAGTGCGCTACTTTCACCCTCAACTTCCCCCCCGCCCGCCCTTCGGAGCCCCTCCCTCCCGCTGCTGAGTAAATAGCTGCGGATGGATGTAAGTGGTGGCCATGACAACGGGCGGCTCTTGCTCGCCAGTCAAGTGCCAGTGTCACGGGGGGTGGGGGGGGGTCACGGCTTCTCAAGGACCCCCACTACCCCCCCCCCACCCCTAACGCCTCCCTCCCAGTCGACAACTCAAGAGGGCAGTGGTGAGGTGGCGGAGAGGTCGACATTGGTGAGACAGTGAGTGTGTCAGTGCGACTGTGTGTGCGTGTGTCAGTGTGTGTGTGCGTGCGTGTGAACGTGTGTGTGCGTGTGAACGTGTGTGTGCGTGTGAACGTGTGTGTGTGTGAACGTGTGTGTGTGTGAACGTCTGTGTGTCAGTGTGACTGTGTGTGCGTGTGGACGTGTGTGTGTGTGAACGTGTGTGTGAGTTGTGGGGAGCGGTGGGGTAGCGGTTAGCGCGCGGCGCTACGAACCTGGCGACCCGAGTTCGATTGCCGCTCACGGCTAACGCCGGTGACGATTATTTGAACCGGTCCTGGGCCTCCCCTGGGTCGACTCAACCTCAAATGAGTACCTGTTGCGGTGTGTAAACTTCGCCACTAGGGAGACAAAGGCGGCCGGGCGTGGTGTTGGCCACCCACCCCCTTCTTGTGCAGTGTCGGTCTTCATCGGTGCTCGCTAACAGCACTTGCCCCAACGGTCTCAAGGCTATACGGGGGATCTTTGTTTTGCGTGAGTTGTGGAGAGAGTTGACAAGTTTACATACCTAGGCAGTGTGCTTATGACCGACTCCGGTTTGACAGCAGAGGTCTCACTCCGAATAAGTCGAGCGGCATCTTTTCATCGGCTGGAACATCTGCGCCGGTTACAAACATTCAGGCTGACATCTATCCTGGGTTTAACCAGGCTGGATTGTGTGAGGAACTCACAATTCCTTGAAAGACCTGGACACATTCCCATCAGTGAGCTCCTCCGGCAGGCAAGGCTGCGTTGGCTGTGTCATGTAGCCCAGCCCGCATGCCCAGCCACCGCATGCCCCAAGCAGCTTCTGTTCGGCCGGAGAGGCGAAACGGGCGCGGCACGGGCTAGAGAAGAGATGGAGTGATGTGGTACAGGAGGACGTGGAGCTGAGTGGACTTGTCGATGACTGGTACCAGCGGTGTCAAGATCGGCCTCTGTGGAGGAGGCTCGTGAAGGACGCTGCTGGGCAGTTGGAGGCAGTCGCCCTCCAGCAACAACGGAGGGCGGAGGAGCGACGCTCACAACAACGAGCGGAGCGCCGGTTGGCTAAAGCACAGCAAGTTGGGACAGTAGGGGGCACAGGTGGTGCATGAGCCAGTCATTTCGGTCATCTCAGTCAGTCGACCCGTGGCATCTGGGTTTGCCCCGTGACCTCCTGCCAGCGGGCGTTCGACACTTCACGTGACCTCAAGGTGTACATGGCCTGGCACAAGCGTTGTGGTGACGTCACCGCCACTTAGTCGCGAATGACGGTTGTTGTTTTCTCTGTGTCACTGAGTCAGTGTGTGTCTCTGTGTCTGTGTCACTGAGTCAGTGTGTGTCTCTGTGTCTGTGTCACTCAGTCAGTGTGTGTCTCTGCGTCACTGAGTCAGTGTGTGTCTCTGTGTCTGTGTCACTGAGTCAGTGTGTGTCTCTGTGTCACCGAGTCAGTGTGTGTCTCTGTGTCACTGAGTCAGTGTGTGTCTCTGTGTCTGTGTCACTGAGTCACTGTGTGTCTCTGTGTCTGTGTCACTGAGTCAGTGTGTGTCTCAGTGTGTGTATCACTGAGTCACTGTGTGTCTCTGTGTCTGTGTCACTGAGTCAATGTGTGTCTCTGTGTCACTGAGTCAGTGTGTGTCTCAGTGTGTGTATCACTGAGTCAATGTGTGTCTCTGTGTCTGTGTCACTGAGTCAATGTGTGTCTCTGTGTCTGTGTCACTGAGTCAATGTGTGTCTCAGTGTGTGTATCACTGAGTCAATGTGTGTCTCTGTGTCTGTGTCACTGAGTCAATGTGTGTCTCTGTGTCACTGAGTCAGTGTGTGTCTCAGTGTGTGTATCACTGAGTCAATGTGTGTCTCTGTGTCTGTGTCACTGAGTCAATGTGTGTCTCAGTGTGTGTATCACTGAGTCAATGTGTGTCTCTGTGTCTGTGTCACTGAGTCAATGTGTGTCTCTGTGTCTGTGTCACTGAGTCACCGTGTGTCTCAGTGTGTGTATCACTGAGTCAATGTGTGTCTCTGTGTCTGTGTCACTGAGTCACTGTCTTTGTGTGGCACAGAAGCGGCGTCCGTGCCAGTGATGTGTTCGGCTATTGTGCGTGGCCGTGTGCCTGGCAGCACAGCCGCTCCGCGTGTCAGCGTTTGTTGTGTGCGTTGGCAGTTCGAGCTAAAGCCCCTTCTTCTGTCTATGGATTTGTGCACAGTGTGCACGCGCGTGTGCGCGGGGAGCGGCGGAGCAGAGTTGGAGGCTATCCGGGGGCTCTTTGTCTTTGTGTCACATGGACGCTGTGGCTCCGCGACAGTTTCCAATCAGCGGGCTCACGACGCGAGGCGCTGATAGCCGCCGGCAGGCGCTGGGGGGGGGCGGGGCGAGGGGGCGAGGCGCTGGGGGGGGCGGGGGGGGCGAGGCGCTGTGTGTGTGGGGGGGCGAGGCGCTGTGGGGGGGCGGGGGGGGGGCGAGGCGCTGTGGGGGGGCGGGGGGGGGCGAGGCGCTGTGGGGGGGCGGGGGGGGCGAGACGAGCGGCGTCCTGGTGACGACTTCGTCACCTCGGGGCGGTGCGGCAGTCGGGTCAGGTCGGGGGGCCTCAACATTGTTGAAAAGAGACATGGCGCTGGT
Source organism: Lethenteron reissneri (assembly GCF_015708825.2). Taxonomy (NCBI): domain Eukaryota; kingdom Metazoa; phylum Chordata; class Hyperoartia; order Petromyzontiformes; family Petromyzontidae; genus Lethenteron; species Lethenteron reissneri. The sequence continues at coordinate 581,921 of NC_083796.1, read as the reverse complement.
TGTCGAGGGGGGCCCCAACTCGTAGCTTTGGGCACCAGGGGAGGGGAGCAAGCCCCCCCCCCACCGTGTCCCCTGCGCAAGACGTATTCTTAGTTCTTTCGGTAAAGTCACGTAGATAGAAAAGAAAACATTAAATTAAATGAAAAAATAAAATTATCAAAAACCCCACGACGTTTCGATCGCAACACAAGCGGTCTTCTTATTTGAAATTTTTATTTAATTTATTTTCTATCTACGTGACTTTACCGAAAGAACCAAGAATATGAATTCCTGCATTCAGGAAAGTCAACATTTTGCGCGAGACGTCTTCTCCAACAATGGGACAAACGCGAAGATTGTCCGAAAAGGTCTCTCGCCGTCGCCAGAAAGCGAGAGGCGGAGGAGGGTAGCGCCTGTTTACCCAGTGGCAGTGGCAGGCAGTGGCTGGCAGTGGCAGGCAGTGGCAGGCAGTGGCAGGCAGTGGCTGGCAGTGGCAGGCAGTGGCAGGCAGCGGCAGGCAGTGGCAGGCAGTGGCTGGCAGTGGCAGGCAGTGGCTGGCAGTGGCAGGCAGTGGCAGGCAGTGGCTGGCAGTGGCAGGCAGTGGCTGGCAGTGGCAGGCAGTGGCTGGCAGTGGCAGGCAGTGGCAGGCAGTGGCTGGCAGTGGCAGGCAGTGGCTGGCAGTGGCTGGCAGTGGCAGGCAGTGGCTGGCAGTGGCAGGCAGTGGCTGGCAGTGGCAGGCAGTGGCTGGCAGTGGCAGGCAGTGGCTGGCAGTGGCTGGCAGTGGCAGGGCGGCGCGCTGGAGACGAGTGAGAGCCATTCTCCTGCACGCGCCCCACGTCAACAACAACAACAACAACGCCGACGACGTTTCGCGGCGCGTGCATGCTGCGAAGAAGAACGATCGCTCCAACAATTGTGTGAAAGGCCATCCCACGAAACATTCTCTGTTATGTTTCATTTTTTCCCGTGAAGGAGGGCTATTGCCCGAAACGTCGCCGTATTGTCCGTGGTTATGCACAGCCACCACCAACGCCACCGCCACCACCAACACCACCACCAACACCACCACCGCCACCACCAACACCGCCACCGCCACCACCACCACCAACACCGCCGCCGCCGCCACCCCCGCCACTGCCACCACCAACACCACCGCCACCGCCACTACCGCCACCAACACCACCGCCACCACCACCGCCACCACCACCACCACCGCCACCACCAACACCGCCACCGTCACCACCAACACCGCCACCACCACCACCAACACCACCGCCACCACCAACACCGCCACCACCACCACCGCCACTAACACCACCGCCGCCACCGCAACCACCGACACCACCACCACCACCACCCCCGCCACCACCGCCACCAGCAACACCACCGCCACCACCACCACCACCCCCGCCACCGCCACCACCAACACCGCCACCGCCGCCACCACCACCGCCACCACCAACACCACCACCACCACCGCCACCACCAACACCATCGCCACCACCAACACCCCCGCCACCGCCACCACCAACACCACCGCCACCATCAACACCCCCGCCACCACGGCCAGGACTGCAGCAGCAGCACCGGGGCCGTCGTCTGTGTTCGCTGGGGCGAGGAGTCAGACGTTTCGCACGCAACCCTGACGCTCCGGCTCCAGCTGCGCGCTTCCCACGAGCCACGCAAACTGTCCCCCCCCCCCTCCGCTCTGATTATGCAACCCCAAACAAATAGGGACAAAGGTCCCCCATGTAGCCTGCGCAGGCTGTTGGGGCAAGTGCCGTTCGCGAGTAGCAGCAGCGCCTATGAACGCCGGCACGGTGCACGGGGGATGGTATGGTCAGAAGCTACGCACGCCCGGCCGCCTTTGTCTCCTCAATGGTGTTTTATACACACAGCACCAAGTACCGTATCAGCTACATCACAACATGGATGGTTGTTTGTTACTGGCCGCATGACGTGTTGGGCCTGTGGTACACAAACCCCAACAGGGTCAGGTGACTCCACCACGACCACCACAATAACCACAATAACCACCACCACAATAACCACCACCACCACCACAATAACCACCACAATAACCACCACCACCACAATAACCACCACCACAATAACCACCACAATAACCACCACCAAAATAACCACGACCAACACCACAATAACCACCACCACAATAACCACCACCACAATAACCACCACCACAATAACCACCACCACCACAATAACCACCACAATAACCACCACCACCACAATAACCACCACCACAATAACCACCACAATAACCACCACCAAAAAAACCACGACCAACACCACAATAACCACCACCACAATAACCACCACCACAATAACCACCACCACAATAACCACCACCACAATAACCACCACCACAATAATCACCACAATCACCACCACCACCACAATAACCACCACCACAATAATCACCACCACAATAACCACCACCACAATAACCACCACCACAATAACCACCACCACAATAACCACCACCACAATAACCACCACCACAATAACCACCACCACAATAATCACCACCACAATAACCACCACCACCACAATAACCACCACCACAATAATCACCACCACAATAACCACCACCACAATAACCACCACCACCACAATAACCACCACCACAATAACCACCACCACAATAACCACCACCACCACAATAACCACCACCACAATAACCACCACCACCACAATAACCACCACAATAACCACCACAATAACCACCACCACAATAACCACCACCACAATAACCAGCACCACCACAATAACCACCACCACAATAACCAGCACCACCACAATAACCACCACCACAATAACCACCACAATAACCACCATCACAATAATCACCACCACAATAACCACCACCACAATAACCACCACAATAACCACGACCACCACAATAACCACCACCACAATAACCACCACCACAATAACCACCACAATAACCACCACCAGAATGACCACGACCACCACCACCACCACCACAATAACCACCACCACCACAATAACCACGACCACCACCACCACCACCACAATAACCACGGCCACCACCACCACCACAATAACCACGACCACCACCACAATAACCACCACAATAACCACCACAATAACCACGACCACCACCACAATAACCACCACCACAATAACCACGACCATCACCACAATAACCACGACCATCACCACAATAACCACGACCACCACAATAACCACCACCACAATAACCACCACCACAATAACCACGACCACCACCACAATAATCAGCACACACACAGAGGCACTGTGAGCGCCTGCGTGGAAAGTTTACGAGAGAGCGGCAGAGCGGGAGAGCGAATAGCGGGAGAGGGAGGGGGGGAGAGGGAGAGGGGGGAGAGGGGGGAGAGGGAGGGGGGAGAGGGGGGGAGAGGCAGAGGGGGAGAGGGGGAGGGGAGGGGGGGAGAGGGGGGGAGAGGGGGGGAGAGGGGGAGAGGGGGGATATGGAGAGGGGGGGGAGAGGGGAGAGGGAGAGGGGAGAGGGGGAGAGAGGGGGGGAGGGGGGAGAGGGGGGAGAGGGAGGGAGAGAGGGAGGGGGGAGAGGGGGGAGAGGGAGGGGAAGAGGGGGGGGGAGAGGGAGAGGGGGAGAGGGGGAGAGGGGGGGGAGAGGGGGAGAGGGGGGGGGGGAGGAGGGGGGAGAGGGAGGGGGGAGAGGGGGGGGGGGAGAGGGGGGGAGAGGGGGAGAGGGGGAGAGGGGGGGGAGAGGGGGAGGGGGGGGAGAGGGAGAGGGGGGGAGGGGGAGAGGGAGAGGGGGGAGAGGGGGGATAGGGAGAGGGAGAGGGATAGGGGGGGAGAGGGGAGAGGGGAGAGAGGAGAGGGAGAGGGGGGAAGAGGGGGGGAGAGGGAGGGGAGAGGGGGGGGGAGGGGAGAGGGGGAGAGGGGGAGAGGGGGGAGAGGGGGGGAGAGAGGGGGGGGAGAGGGGAGAGGGAGAGGGGGGGGAGAGGGGAGAGGAGAGGGGGGAGAGGGGGGAGAGGGAGAGGGGGGAAGGGGGAGGGGGGAGAGGGGGAGAGGGAGGGAGGAGAGGGAGAGTGGGGAGGGGGGAGGGGGGAGAGGGGGGGAGGGGGGAGGAGGGGAGAGGGAGGGAGGAGAGGGGGGAGAGGGAGGGGGGGCGCAAAAGAGCGAGAGAACGCGGGCGCGGATGCGTCCACGCGTGGGGTTTGTAGCGAGCGCGATGCATTAGGCCCGTTGCCCGGAACGTCACTTATTAGACTTTTTTCTTTTAAGGCCACACACAAGCAGCGTGTTGTTATTGATACGGAACGTGTTGTTGTTGGTTGTGCACCACCACTGCCAACGCAGCAGCAGCAGCATTGGCAAGACGAACATCAGGATTGGGAGCAAGAGAGTGAGAGAGAGAGTGTGAGAGTGAGAGAGTGTATGAGTGTGAGAGAGTGTGAGAGAGTGTGTGAGAGTGTGTGAGAGAGAGAGAGTGTGTGAGAGTGAGAGAGTGTATGAGTGTGAGAGAGTGTATGAGTGTGAGAGAGTGACAGAGAGAGTGTGAGAGAGAGAGAGTGTGTGAGAGTGAGAGAGTGTGTGAGAGAGAGAGAGTGAGAGAGAGAGTGTGAGAGAGAGTGAGAGAGTGAGTGAGAATTGAGAGAGCGAGTTCTGTTCGGATTCGTGGGGGGCCGCGACTCGTGCCGTGCTGCCCCCACCTCGCAGGCGGGAAGTCCGTGCCACTCAGTGACCCCCAGAGTTCAAGCGCCGGGGTAAGTGAGACGCGAGGTCACGTGTGTGAGAGACGCGAGGTCACGTGTGTGAGAGTCGCGAGGTCACGTGTGTGAGAGACGCGAGGTCACGTGTGTGAGAGACACGAGGTCACGTGTGTGAGAGTGACACAGACTCACACGGGGTGACACAGACTCACACGAGGTGACACAGACTCACACAGGTGACACAGACTCACACGAGGTGACACAGACTCACACGAGGTGACACAGACTCACACGAGGTGACACAGACTCACACGAGGTGACACAGACTCACACGAGGTGACACAGACTCACACGGGGTGACACAGACTCACACGAGGTGACACAGACTCACACGAGGTGACACAGACTCACACGAGGTGACACAGACTCACACGGGGTGACACAGACTCACACGAGGTGACACAGACTCACACGAGGTGACACAGACTCACACGGTGCACAGACTAACACGAGGTGTGACACAGACTCACACGAGGTGACACAGACTCACACGGGGTGACACAGACTCACACGAGGTGACACAGACTCACACGAGGTGTGACACAGACTCACACGAGGTGACACAGACTCACACGGGGAGTGACACAGACTCACACGGGTGTGACACAGACTCACACGAGGTGACACAGACTCACACGGGGTGACACAGACTCACACGGGTGACACAGACTCACACGGGGTGACACAGACTCACACGAGGTGTGACACAGACTCACACGAGGTGACACAGACTCACACGAGGTGTGACACAGACTCACACGAGGTGACACAGACTCACACGAGGTGTGACACAGACTCACACGAGGTGACACAGACTCACACGGGGTGACACAGACTCACACGAGGTGACACAGACTCACACGAGGTGTGACACAGACTCACACGAGGTGACACAGACTCACACGGGGTGACACAGACTCACACGGGTGTGACACAGACTCACGAGGTGACACAGACTCACACGAGGTGTGACACAGACTCACACGGGTGACACAGACTCACACGGGTGTGACACAGACTCACACGAGGTGTGACACAGACTCACACGGGGTGACACAGACTCACACGGGGTGACACAGACTCACACGGGGTGACACAGACTCACACGAGGTGACACAGACTCACACGAGGTGACACAGACTCACACGGGTGACACAGACTCACACGAGGTGTGACACAGACTCACACGAGGTGACACAGACTCACACGGGTGACACAGACTCACACGAGGTGACACAAACTCACACGAGGTGACACAGACTCACACGGGGTGACAGACTCACACGGGGTGACACAGACTCACACGAGGTGACACAGACTCACACGAGGTTGACACAGACTCACACGGGGAGTGACACAGACTCACACGAGGTGACACAGACTCACACGAGGTGACACAGACTCACACGAGGTGACACAGACTCACACGGGGTGACACAGACTCACACGGGGTGTGACACAGACTCACACGAGGTGACACAGACTCACACAGGTGTGACACAGACTCACACGAGGTGACACAGACTCACACGGGTGACACAGACTCACACGGGTGACACAGACTCACACGAGGTGACACAGACTCACACGAGGTGTGACACAGACTCACACGAGGTGTGACACAGACTCACACGAGGTGACACAGACTCACACGAGGTGACACAGACTCACACGAGGTGACACAGACTCACACGGGTGACACAGACTCACACGAGGTGACACAGACTCACGAGGTGACACAGACTCACACGAGGTGACACAGACTCACACGGGTGACACAGACTCACACGAGGTGTGACACAGACTCACACGAGGTGACACAGACTCACACGAGGTGACACAGACTCACACGGGGTGACACAGACTCACACGGGTGTGACACAGACTCACACGAGGTGTGACACAGACTCACACGAGGTGTGACACAGACTCACACGAGGTGACACAGACTCACACGGGTGACACAGACTCACACGAGGTGACACAGACTCACACGAGGTGACACAGACTCACACGGGGTGACAGACTCACACGGGTGACACAGACTCACACGAGGTGACACAGACTCACACGAGGTGACACAGACTCACACGGGGTGACACAGACTCACACGAGGTGACAAGACT
>NC_083796.1:523584-567174 GCF_015708825.2 Lethenteron reissneri | reverse complement strand
TCCGCTCCGCGTCGCTCCGCGTCTCTCTACCTCACTGTCGCTACGCTTGTCGTCTCTACGGTTTCTCCTACTCTGCATCCTTCCGATGCATGGCTACCCTGGTTGCTCACTGCGTTCTCGCTACCACTGTCTCTCCGTGCTTTACTCTACTATCACTTGCTCTGCGACTCCCCGGGCACCGTTACTGCAGCTCCATCCACGACGCCGACTCGTACAGGACTCCCTTCTCTCCGTTGCGCTCTGGCTTATATCCCCACACCAATTAATCTCCCTAATTATCTCTACCCCCCCGCTTATCGCTCGCCCCCTGGCCCCCCGTGTCACGTGGCCTTGTTTTCGCCGCCGGAGCGACGCCAGCTAATGCCCAATTGCCTTTCCAGCCAATCACTGGCCTGTGTCCTCCCGGCTACCCTGACACTTGTTTCAACCCTTAACGACCCACTTCGCCTAAAGTCACAACAACAACCATTACCTCACATCACCCCACTGTACTGTGCTTGCTCGCATAGCAACAGAGGCGGGGGATGCGTGGCGCGCTATACTCAAGCCCTACACATACATCACCAAGGACCTTTATGATGGTGGGCAGACCCAGGAGTTGTGGGGGCAGTTAAGGAAGCAGTTGGTAAGTTTCCATAGCTGGGCAGAGTGATTATGACCAGTTCTGGTAAGGGGCCGCCCATAAATGACGTCACGCGATTTTGAACGATTTTTGACCCCCCCCCCTCGTCACACGGCGTCACAAAGCTCTGCCCCCCCCCCAAATACTTCAAATCGCTTTAAACTATTGTCATTGTAGTGCGTATTTAATGTGCCGCTGGACTCTGATGTTGTAGAAGAAAACATTTATTAAAAAGTCTATTGAATTAAGTAGAACGTGTTGTCTATATTTATTTAAAGTTGCGCATTTTTATGTGACGTCACATTTCTCACCCCCCCCCCCCCTCGTCACACATCGTCACAAATGTCTGACCACCCCCCCCCTAGGTGCGTGACGTCATTTATGGACGTCCTCTATGGCAGCGGAGGTCTCATTCCAAATCAGTCGTGCGATCGATATATATTTCATCAGCAGCATAACGCTGTGTGTGGCCTGACGCTCCACACGAAGCTCCGGGTCTTCTCGGCCACAGTTATACCCTCGATTTTCGATACTTGCGAAACGCCAATTTGAAACATTCAGGCTAGCCTGCCTACGGTCTACCCTGGGTTTAACCAGACATGATGACTGTATCGAGCTCACATACCCTTGAAATATCTGGACATAGGCTGGGTTGGCTGGGTCATGTCGCCCGCATGCCCAAGCAGCTTCTGTTTGCCCGGACAGAGAGGGCTAAACGGGCGCGGCACGGGCTAGAGAAGAGATGGAGTGATGTGGTACAGGAGGACGTGGAGCTGAGTGGACTTGCCGACGACTGGCACCAGCGGTGTCGAGATCGGCCTCTGTGGAGGAGGCTCGTGAAGGACGCGACTGGGCAGTTGGAGGCAGTCGCCCTCCAGCAACTGCGAAGGGCAGAGGAGCGACGCTCACAACAACGAGCGGAGCGCCGGGTCGCTAAAACGCAGCAAGCTGGCACAGTGGAGAGAACAGCGGGTGCATCTGTCAGTCACCCATGGACTCCTGGCTCTGTCCCGTGACCTCATGCCAGCGGCGAGCCATCGGCACTTCACGTGGCCTCAAGGTGCACATAGCCTGGCACAAGCGCCGTGGGGACGTCGCCGGCAGTGAGTGGCGAACGGCTGCGGCTGCTGCTGTTGTTGTTTAGTTCGGGATGGGCGGTGTTCGCTCTGCATCCAGTGAGTGTTGTGGGAGCGGTGGCGCAGTGGTTAGCGGACTGCACGCTATGAACCCCGGCGATCCAGGTTCGATTCCCGCGTATGATCAACACCGGTGGACGAATACCTGAACGGTCGTGGGGCTCCCCTAGGTCGACTCAGCGTCAAATGAGCACCCGGCGCGGCGTGTCAATGTCGCCACTCGGTTCGGGGCACCCCCCCCCCCCCCCCCCCGTGTGCCTGCGTAGAGCCCATGCTCGTTGTGTCGGCTGTACGGGAGATCTTTGTCGGGGCACGCTCCCATCCGAAAGGGAACTCGGGAGCGTTGATGAATACGAGGGGGTGGGGGGCAGGGGAGGGCAAAGGGAGAGGGGGGAGGTAGAGTGGGAGGGGGGTCCCCCCGCCCGGGAGGTCCCCCCACCCCCTCCCTGCACCTCCCATCACAGCTCGGGCCCATGCGGTGACGACCAAACCCTCGAGCGCACGGACGGACACACACGTGCCGAGGACATCACCACACCACCACCATCACCACCGTCGTCGTTCCCATCATCACCCTGCAAAGCCATCGTCATCAATACAGCATCGGCCATCACATCGACAACCCCTTCGGCATTGCCCAGCGTAGATGACGTCGCGGTCCACCGGGCCGCTATCTGAACAAAGCTGCAGGGGAGAGAGAGTGGAGTGAGAGCGGGAGAGAGGGGAGAGAGTGGGAGTGAGAGCGAGGCGTGACGAGAGAGGGGGGGGGAGACGGGAGATAGGAGAGAGACGCGAGAGAGTGGGGCACAGGGAGGCAGAGGCTGGAGAGGGGAGAGAAGACAACGGCACGAGGGAGCCGCGGAACCGACTTGCCCCCTCGCTGACGTGAGTGAACACACACACACAGTCACACACACACCAACACCCACACACACACAGTCACACACACACCAACACCCACACACACACAGTCACACACACACCCACACACACACAGTCACACACCCACACACACACAGTCACACACACACACCCACACACACACAGTCACACACACCCACACACACACAGTCACACACACCCCAACACCCACACACACACCCACACCAACACCCACACACACAGTCACACACACACCAACACCCACACACACACAGTCACACACACACCAACACCCACACACACACAGTCACACACACACCACACCCACACACACAGTCACACACACACCCACACACACACAGTCACACACACCCACACACACACAGTCACACACACACCAACACCCACACACACAGTCACACACACACACCCACACACACACAGTCACACACACCCACACACACACAGTCACACACACACCAACACCCATACACACACCCACACACACACACAGTCACACACACACCAACACCCACACACACACAGTCACACACCCACACACAGTCACACACACACCAACACCCACCCACACACACACCCACACACACACAGTCACACACACACCAACACCCACACACACACAGTCACACACACACCAACACCCACACACACACAGTCACACACCCACACACACACAGTCACACACACCCACACACACACAGTCACACACACACCAACACCCACACACACAGTCACACACACACACCCACACACACACAGTCACACACACACAGTCACACACACACCAACACCCACACACACACACAGTCACACACACACACAGTCACACACACACCAACATCCACCCACACACACACCCACACACACACAGTAACACACACACCAACACCCACACACACACAGTCACACACACACCAACACCCACACAGTCACACACACACCAACACACAGTCACACACACCCACACACACACAGTCACACACACAGTCACACACACCCACACACAGTCACACACACACCAACACCCACCCAACAACAACAACAACAACCGCCATTCGCCACTAAGTGGCGGTGACGTCACCACGACGCTTGTGCCAGGCCATGTGCACCTTGAGGCCACGTGAAGTGTCGAACGCCCGCTGGCAGGAGGTTACGGGGCAGACCCAGGTGCCACGGGTCGACTGACCGAGATGACCGAGATGACTGGCTGATGCACCACCTGTGCCCCCTACTGTACCAACTTGCTGTGCTTTAGCCACCCGGCGCTCCGCTCGTTGTTGTGAGCGTCGCTCCTCCGCCCTCCGTTGTTGTTGGAGGGCGACTGCCTCCAACTGCCCAGTAGCGTCCTTCACGAGCCTCCTCCACTGAGGCCGATCTTGACACCGCTGGTACCAGTCATCGGCAAGTCCACTCAGCTCCACGTCCTCCTGTACCACATCACTCCATCTCTTCTCTAGCCCGTGCCGCGCCCGTTTAGCCCCCTCGATCCGGCCGAACAAAAGCTGTTTAGGCATGCGGTGGCTGGGCATGCGGGCTACATGACCCAGCCAACGCAGCCTTGCCTGCCGGAGGAGCTCACCGATGGGACTTTGCCCAGATCTTTCAAGGACTTGTGAGCTCCTCACACAATCCAGCCTGGTTAAACCCAGGATGGATCGTAGGCAGGCCAGCCTAAATGTTTCCAACCGGCGAAGATGCTCCATTAGGGGGGTCCACGTTTCGCAAGCGTAGAGGAGGGAGGGAATGACCGTGGCCGAGAAGACCTGAAGCTTCGTGCGGAGCGACAGACCAGGTAGCTTCCACACAGCGTTACGCAACCGATGAAAAGATATTGCCGCTCGACTGATTCGGAGTGAGACCTCTGCTGATAAACTGGAGCCGGTCATAAGCACACTACCCAGGTATGGGAGACTCTCCACTCTCTCCACCGGTTCTCCATCACCGATTGGGAGTTGTGGGGGTGGGTTGCCCGATGGTACAAAATACCCAGGCAGGTGCATAGTTTTGGAAGGGCTGATGGTAAGGCGCCACCTCTTAGTGGCACGCTCCAGGTGCAGCAGCAGCACCTCCAACTCCTCTGAGGGAGCAGCAATTACCAGATCATCAGCATACATAGTGGTTGAGCAATAGGGAGCCATTCCTTGACCGCACCCAGGCATCGATCAGCCTCCCATTGTATCTGTACCAGATGGAAATTCCTCCGGTACAGCTTTTGAAGGCTTCACGAACTACGTGGACAAAATAGATGTTAAATAATGTGGAAGCCAGAGGACATCCCTGTCGCACCCCAAGGTGTACAGGGAATGGCTCTGACTCCCGGCCACGTCGTTTTACCCGGGCCCGCTCACCATCATGAAGGTCCTTAATGATCGTGAGCAGAGGGTCAGGGACTCCGAAAGCACGAATAACAACCCAGAGCCCAGGCCTATTGATGGTATCATAGGCCGTGACCAGGTCAATAAAGCAGAGATATAGGTATTTTTTGGATTCCCTACACCTCTGTTGTAGCAGACAGACAGAAAATATGGAATCAGTGCAGGACCGCCCTTTCCTGAAACCGCTTTGGGGCTCCGCAAGCCTCTCCTCAGCGTGCCTAGCAAGGCAATGTTGAATAATCCTTGCCAGGACCTTTCCCGGCACACTGAGGAGTGAGATGCCCCTGTAGTTGTTACAGTCTGTGCGGTCCCCCTTCTTAAAGAGGGGGACCACCAGGGCATCCTTCCAATCCTGCGGAACCCGTCCAGTGGTCCAGACTGTTGTTATGATGTCATGTAGGGCAGTCTGTGCACAAACGCCACCCTCCCTCAGCATTTCGCTTGGGAGATCATTTCGGTCCGGTGCTTTTCCTGGTCTCAGACTCTGGATCGCCTTCAGTACTTCCTCAACAGAGGGCACCTCAGCCAACCACTCACAGGGGGTGACTTCTTCCAATATTTAAGGCATCGCAGCCTTGGTAGGGTCATACCCACTTTGTCCCACGTTGTTTTCCTGGGTGAGGGATTTTCCCTCCCCCAGGACCTCACAGAAATGTTCAGAAAATCTGCAAACCTGTTCCTGGCGGTCGGAGATTGGATCACCATTCTTTTCCCCTAATGATGGTAATAGGTGTGGCGCTGCAGGTTACTTTTTTGATGTATTTAAATAGCGATTTGTGATCGCGGGCCACTGGGGCATCTCCTCAGCAATCCGCAACCACCACCCATCCTTGCAGCGCCTCACGGCTCTCCGAACCTCCGAGCGAAGGCTGCGGTAAGCCTCCTCATTCTCTAATGTGGGATTCTGTAGACGATGAGAGTGGGCCTGTCGCTTTTTCTCAGCCAGCCTGAACACCTCCTCTGTCAGCCAGGGTCTCTGGGGAGGTCTGGACCATGTACCCAACGCGGCCATTGCAGCTGCATGAGCTACAGTCCTAAACCTCACCCATTCCCCCTCAACATCAGGAGTGGGGGACGATGCCAACCCCAGCTGCAAGTGATGTTGAAATTCTCACTTCCAACTTTTATCAGCTAGCTGGGACCAGGCCACTATGGGTTTGAATGGGCTCCTGGGTGTACACCCACCACCGGAGCGGAAGAATGGCAGGCGCATCTTACAGATGACAAGTCGATGGTCAGTGGGCAGATCAGCTCCACGGTAGGTCCTGGTGTCAAGGACATGGGCCCGTATCTGCTGTTCCATCACTATGTAATCCAGCAGATATTCCTGCTTGGACCCGGGATGGATCCATGATGTTGTGTGGATACGCTGATGCCGGAACAGCCTGTTGGTAATTACAAGCCGATGGGCTGCACAAAAGTCTAGCAGCCTCCTACTCTTGTTATTGAGCTGATCTGGCCCATGCCTTCCAATCACTCCAGACCAGGTGCCAGCATCATGACCAACTCGGGCATTAAAGTCGCCCAACAGGATGACTCTATCGCGAGGGTCCACTTTAGCTAGAACCTGTGACAGGTCATAGAAGGCATCTGACTCATCGGCTTTGCCTGCATCCCTCCACGATTGTTCGTCTTCGGTAGGGGCATAAGTAACAATGACCTCCACTCCTCACCTCTGGTTGATGGGAAGGCGAGCCCAAAGTAACATGGGGCTTATCACTTCCCACACCTCACCGCCACGCTCCCATGCCCCCTTCACTCGTTTGTTCAGAAGAAGAGCTACTCCCTGTTGTTTGGCAGTCTCCTGCCCCGAGTAGAGGACTGTCCACCCCTCATGGTGGCAGGAGCCAGAGCCAGTCCACCGGATCTCCTGAATACCACAGAGATCCAGATGGTACCGGTCCAGCTCCCGACTGAGGAATGACAGCCTTCCCTCCGCAGTGAGCGTTCGAACATGGCACTGCTCACCACAGCGTTGCCGTCTAGCACCCACGAGGAGGTAGGGGGTTGTTTTGCCGGACCATCAACACACACACACCAAAACACACACACACCCACTCACACACACCCACGCACACCCACACAAACACCAACACACAAATACATCAAAACACTCCACAACACACACCCAATACATGCACCCAAATCCCCCCCCATCACACACCAAAATACAGACGCACAAACCATCACACACGATCACACACACATCATCACACACGGATACATCGCATCACTCACACACACCATCACACACGATCACACACACATCATCACACACGGATACATCGCATCACTCACACACACCATCACACACGATCACACACACATCATCACACACGATACATCGCATCACTCACACACACCATCACACACGATCACACACACATCATCACACACGGATACATCGCATCACTCACACACACCATCACACACAATCACACACACATCATCACACACGGATACATCGCATCACTCACACACACCATCACACACGATCACACACACATCATCACACACGGATACATCGCATCACTCACACACACCATCACACACAATCACACACACATCATCACACACGGATACATCGCATCACTCACACACACCATCACACAAAGATATCCCGTATAGCCTTAACAGACTGTTGGGACAGGTGCTGTGCAGCCTAGGCCCTTCATCAGGGTGAAGGGGGCGCACGAGCGCCTCCCGTCTGGCCGCCTTTGTCTCTGCAGCGGTGCCAAGTACCTAATTTCATTAAGGCCGAGTGGATCTAAGGGAAGGCCCAGGAACGGGTCTGATGTAATTCGCCACCGTTGGCCGTGAGTCGTATTTCAAGTCGCTGGGTTCCTCGCGTAATGCGCTTAACACTGCACCGCCGCTCCCCAATCCATAACGCGTGCACACTCCTCGTGTAGCTTTTAACGGGCTGGTGGGGCAAATGCTGTTAGCGAGCACATATTAAGACCTGAACGACACACGAAGGGGTGGTGTGGCCATATCCACGCCCGGTCGCCTTTTTCTCCCCCACGCTGAGTCGATCTCATGTGGCCCGGTTCGATTGCGCAGTGCGCTAACCATTGCGCCACCCCCCCCCCCCCCATTCGCAACGCAGCGGCGCTGACATCCACAAGGCTGTCCGTGCCAGGCTAGGTGCACCAGGTGCAGAGTTAAATATAGCTTTGGGATGTGAACCAGACTAATTCCCAGAATAGATAAGTGAACGATTCGACTCATCCCCACATCAGGTGTAACTCTCCACCGCTCTCGGCATTCGGTGCCTCATCAGGCGAGTCGGGCTCGCTCACCAGCACCATCTCCGGGCGTGGATTCGACATTCAGAGTCTCATCAGCGGAGGCTCGCTTGAACCGCTGATGGCGAAAGTGCCGCAGGTGTTGCGAGGCGAGGGCCTCTCCGTGAGCGCACGGCTCCCCAGTTCGACGCGGGGCTCCAATGTGCACCATGCTCGCTCGTAATCAGCAGCAGAATCGGCGTTACAATTCCGAGAAGTGACCGCGTCAGGCGTGGGTGGCCCGGTGCCTATTTGCATGTCTGGCTTCTTGAGAGTTGTCGTCGTGGTGGCGATGGTGACGACGGGGATGCATCAGCGATCCGCGTAGCGATTATTACCGACCTCGAGGCAGAGAGGAGACGCATCCAATCAGCACAGCAACACAGACGTTTGTTGTACTGCACTATAGCTCCCACGTCTATGTGCTCTGCACTCACCAGCCCATGCAACCAGCGGGGAGAAGTATGGTCTAATACCCCCCCCCCCCCACACACGCACGATCAGTACGGGCACGAAGTGGCATTCACAGAGCCACAGACTCACACAGAGACACACTGACCTATACAGGGAACCCACAGACTCGCATAGAGACCCATAGAGTGACATAGATACCCATAGAACCAAATGACTACACAGGGATCACATAGAGACCCATTATGATGACGCTTGGTTATCCGGGAAACCCTCCTTGACTGAGGCTCAAGACTCATTTTTGGGAGGGTCCTGCCAGGTTTTCGCAGTAGCCCAGCATCTGGCGACGAACAGGAGACGGCGCGGGTCGACGTTGGATCTGTAACGAGGCAGGCGACTGAACAAACCTCTCCACCACCCAATGGCGGAGCCAGGATTTTCAGGTAGGGGGGGCAACCCCTCCAGCAATGAAAAATTATAGTTGTTAGTAAGGAGTTGTTAGTGAGTAAGGACTTGTTAGTTAGTAAGGACTTGTCCCTTGCTTTTTATTCGACGCGTGTGCGGCGATGGCGCAGACATCGATCGAGAGTCGAATTCGAACCGCGTTGTGTGATCGGCATCGCGCTCGCTGAAGGTGTTGATGCCTTCAGGGAAGTCGTGTACTGGATACACAACTGTGCACAATTCTGTGAGTCACTTAAATTTGCTTTGCCGTTATTTATTGCCATTTATGGATTCAGACTATTGTCCTATCATCTCATCGAGTCTCTGGCACATTATAATATGCTACACAGTGGCAGTGGGGGTCGCAAAATGCCGATTTATTACTAATACACCCGAATGATCCGATCGAAATTAGGGATTTCGATCGGATCATTGTGGGGGGGGGGGGGCACGTGCCACCCCACCCCCACTGGCTCGGCCAGTGCAATCACAACCCTCTCATCATCACCACCACCCTCTCATCATCACCACCACCCTCTCATCATCACGACTAGCCTCTCATCATTACCACCACCCTTTCATCATCATTACCACCACCCTCTCATCATCATCACCACCACCCTCTCATCATCACCACCACCATTTCATCATCATCACCACCACCCTCTCATCATCACCACCACCCTTTCATCATCATCACCACCACCCTCTTATCATCATTACCACCACCCTTTCATCATCATTACCACCACCCGCTCATCATCATCACCACCACCACCCTTTCATCATTACCACCACCCTTTCATCATCATTACCACCACCCTCTCATCACCACCACCACCCTCTCATCATCACCACCACCCTTTCATCATCATCATCATCACCACCACCCTTTCATCATCATCACCACCACCCTCTCATCATCATCACCACCACCCTCTCATCATCATCACCACCACCCTTTCATCATCATTACCACCATTTCATCATCATCACCACCACCCTCTCATCATCATCACCACCACCCTTTCATCATCATTACCACCACCCTTTCATCATCATCACCACCACCCTCTCATCATCATCACCACCACCCTCTCATCATCACCACCACCACTCTCTTCTTGATCCCCAACATCTGGGCCGGCCATTCCTTCTCCCCCTCCTCATAAGAGAGATGATAGGGGAAGGGGGGGGAGATGGAAAATAGAGGGAGCTGATGGGAGAGAGGAGGCAGGAGGGATGACATAGTGGGTGGGGAGAGAGATGGGAGAACGAGGAGAGACAGCGGAGAGAGGGGGGAGTTTCGTGATTCCCCTGCCCTCTCCTCCCTCTCGTCCTAGGACCCTACAAGAGGACGGGACGTCTCTGCCCGACCCCGCCCCGTGGAGGATGTGTTTGTGATGGTTTCGCGTGACCCCTTCTGGGCGCTATATCGACACGGGCGTTAAAATACATCCATTCGGGAATGATGTACAATTACAGAGTACTGTAAGTGCAAACGAATCGCTCTCAATTAGTCAACCCATTTACTGTACTGAGGACTGCTCACCCCCACCCCCTGCTCCCCTCCCACTCTGTCTAACCCCCTGCTTCTAAACAAAGCCATTCCAGGAAACAACATCAGCAGAGACTCCATGCACTCACTCTCTGCCCTGTCACTCTCCCCTCGCCCTCTCCCTCCTGTCCCACCCCGTTTCTCACTCTCCATCTCCCGTCACACTCTCCTTCCTGTCACTCTCTCCCCACTTAATCATTAATTCAGTTCATGTAAGAGTTGCATGCTAGGGGAGAGGCCCTATGAGGAGGGCCCTGAGAGAGGGGGGAGGGGCCTTGGGAAGGGGGGGCGGGGCCTCGGGAAGGGGGGGAGGGGGCTGTGGGGTGGGGGCTGATGAGATAAGAACCAGAGCGCGGCGTGGAGCTGTGTCGTCGGGGGAGAGCGGAGTGGGCTCTGTGGTGTGGGAGACTCACAACCGCACAATACAAATCCAATACCAATACCCTCCATTCGCCACTAAGTGACGGTGATGTCACTATGGAGTCTGTGCCAGGCCAGGTGCACTTTTAGGACACGTAAAGTGTCGAAGGCTCGCTGACAGGAGGTCTCGGGACATACCCAGGTGCCAGGGGTTGGCTGACTGAGATGACCGGTAGATGCACCAGCTGTACCCTCTACTGTGCCAACTTGTTATATTTTATCCGCCCGGCGCTCCGCTCATTGTTATGTCGCTCCTCTGCCTTCCATTGTTGCTGGAGGGCGACTGCCTCTAACCGCTCAGTAGCAGCGTCCTTCACGAGCCTCCTCCATAGAGTCGGATCTTGACACCGCTGGTACCAGTTGTCGGCAAGTCCACTCAGATCCACATCCTCTCACACTGCATCAATACATATCTACTCCAGCCCCTATCGTGCCCGTTCAGTCCCCTCGACGTGACCAAACAGAAGCTGTTTAGGCATGCGGTGGCTGGGCATGCGGGGTACACGACCCAGCCAACGCAGCCTTGCCTGCCTTGAGGAGCTCACTGATTGGAATGTGTCCAGATCGTTCAAGGATTTGTGAACTCCTCACACAATTCAGCCTGGTTAAACCCAGGATGGATCGTAGGCATGCCAGCCTGAATGTTTCTAACCAGTGCAGATGTTCCATTAGAGGGGTCCACGTTTCACAAGCATAGTAAAGGGAGGGGATGACTGTGGTCGAGAAGACCCAAAACTTCATGCAGAGCGACAGACCGGGTAGCTTCCACACAGCATTGCACAAAAGATGAAAAGATAATGCTGCTCGACTGCTGTCAAACCGGAGCTAGTCATAAGCACCCTGCCCATGTATAGGAAACTCTCCACTCTCTACACAACTGCCCCATCACCAATGGACAGCTGAGGGGGTGAAGTGTTTGGTGGCACAAAATACCCAGGCAGGTGCTTGGTCTTGGTGGGGCTGATGATAAGGCCCCACCTCTTAGTCGCACACTCCAGGTTCAGCGACAGCGCCTCCAACTCCTCCTCTGAGTGAGCAGCAATCACCAGATCATCAGCATACATAGCGTGGTTGACCAATAGGGAGCGATCCCTCGACTGCACCCGATCATCGATCAACCTCCCGTTGTATCTGTACCACGTGGAAATGTCTCTGGTACAGCCATGCAAAGCTTCTCGAACTGCGTGGTCAAAGATGATCTTAAATCATGTGGGAGCCAGAGGACATCTCTGTCGCACCCCAAGGTGAATAGGGAATGGCTCCAACTCCTAGCCACGCAACTTTACCCGAGCCTGCCCACCATCATGAAGGTCCTTAATGATCGGGAGCAGCAGGTCAGGGACTTCGAAACACGATGAACTGCCCACAGCCCAGGCCTGTTGATGGCATCATAGGCCTTGACCAGGTCAATAAAGCAGAGATGTAGGTCGTGTTGGAATTCTCTACACCTCTGCTGTAGCAAACTGACAGAGAATATGTCATCCGTGCAGGACCGCCCTGATCTGAAACAATTTCCTTGCCTGGCAAGGAAATGTTGAATAATCCTTTCCAGGACCTTTCCCAGTACACTGAGATGAGAGATACCCCTACAGTCTGTGCGGTCATCCCTCTTAAAGGGGGGGATCACTAGGGCATCCTTCCAATCCTGTGGAACCCGTCCTATGGTCCAGACAGTTGTGAAGATGTCATGTAGGGCAGTCTGCACACAGATGTCACCCTCTCTCAGCATTTCGCTTGGGAGATCGTCTCTGCATGCAGATGTCACCCTCTCTCAGCATTTCGCTTGGGAGATCGTCTCTGCACGCAGATGTCACCCTCTCTCAGCATTTCGCTTGGGAGATCGTCTCTGCACGCGGCGCTTTTCCTCGTCTCAGACTTCGGATTGCCCCTCGCACTTTCTCCACAAATGGCACCTCATCCAACCATTCAGAAGGGGTGGCTACTTCTGCTCTGCAAACCTGCAGACCTGTTCCTGGGGGTCGGAGATCGGATTACCATTCTTTCCCTTAAAGATGGTGATAGGTGAGGCACTGCAAGTTACTTTTTTGATGGAATTAAATATTGATTTGTAATTGCAGGTTATTGAGACAGATTCTATCTGCTCAGCAACCCACCCTCACCACTCATCCTTGCAGCGCCGCACGGCTCTCCGAATCTCTGAGCGAAGGCTGTGGTAAGCCTCCTCATTCTCCGATGTTGGATTTTGTAGACGATGGGAGTGGGCCTGTCGTTTTCTCTCAACCAGCCAAAACATCTCCTCCTTCAGCCAGGGTCTCTGGGGAGGTCTGGACCGCATACCCAATGCAGCTGTTGCAGCTGCAAGAGCCGCAGTCCTGAACCTCACCCATTTCCCCTCAGTATCAGAAGGAGAGGGCACGATGCTCACCCCAGCTGAAATTCCTGCTTGCAACTATCCTCAGCTAGCTGAGACCAGGCCACTGTAGGTTTGAATGGGGTCCTAGATGGACACCCACCACTGGAGTGGAAGAATGGCAGGAGCATTTTACAGATGACAAGTCGATGGTCAGTGGGCAGATCAGCTCCATGGTAGGTCCTGGTGTCAAGGACATCAGTCCGCATCCACTGGTCTATAATTACATAATCTAGCATATGTTCTTGCTTGGACCCGGCGTGCATCCATGATGTTGTGTGCATGCGCCGATATCAGAACAGTGTGTTCGTAATTACAAGCCCCTGGACTTCGAGCAGCCTCCTTACTTTATTATTGAGCTGATCTGGCCCATGCCAGACCAGGTGCCAGCATCATGACCAAGTCGGGCATTAAAGTCACCCAACAGGATGACTCTATCCCGAGGGGCCACTTTAGCTAGCACCTGGAACAGGAGGTTAAACAAGGCATCTGACTCAACGGCCTCCACTGTTGTTCATCTTCGGTTGGGGCATAAGCAACCACCTCATTCCTCACCTCTTGTTGATAGGGAGGTGAGCCCACAGTAGCCTGGGACTTACAGCTTCCCACACCTCACCACCACGCTTCCACACCACTTTCATTCTATTGTAGTTTCCTGCCCCGAGTGGGCAACTGTCCACCTCTCATCATGACTGGAGCCAAAATCGGTCCACCGAATCCGCCTGTATTCCGCAAAGGTCCACGCAGAACCAGTCCATCTCCCGACAGAGGAGTGGCAGGAGTGGCAGCCTCTCCTCCGCAACGAGAGCCTGAACATTCCACGTGGCCAATGGCACGATCACAACAACCACAACCACCACCGACGTTCACCACTAAGTGGCGGTGACGTCACCACGGTGCTTGTGCCTGGGCAAGTGCACTTTGAGGCCACGTGAAGTATCCAAGGCTCGCTGCCTGGTCACAGGACAGACCCAGGTGCCATGGGTTGACCGACCGAGATGACTGGCAGATCAGAAACAGAATATATTTTCAGAATCAGAATATGTATTTATACTGGAGGAATCCGTTGAGCTGTAACGCTCTTTTTCACAGCTGTCCAGTAGGACAGATGCACCACCTGTGTTCACCACTTTGCCGACACACACACTCAGCTACACCGTACAGCCACACACACACTCCAAACACATTCCTCAATAACGCTGCGTGTGTGTGAAATCTTAAAATAAAAATAGCTACATTTTGGGCAATGATCCTTCATCATAGCCTATCATAATACTCGGCTACACAACCACAGCAGAGTACGCAGTTTATGTATATATATGTACACACACACCGATACACATGCTCCACATTTGAGAAATATACCTGCAGACAGGTCAATTGCAGCAACAACAACAACCATCGACCCGCTGCTCCGAGGACTTGGCAGGTTCCTCCTGAAAAAGAGCCACGAGACTCTAGTTACCTAATTTGACCAGGTGAGAACGCCTTTGTCTCTCCAGGTACACATTTAAAGCCGAGTCGACCTAGGGGAAGCCCAAGGCCGGTTTCAGATAATCGTGAGCAAGAGTGAAACTCGGGAACCGGCCCTGAACAACTGTGCCACCGCTCCCTTTACACACACAAGACCACATCACAACCACAAACCCAAGGAGGCACTACCCACCGCCTCACCCACAGGCCCCCCCCCCCTTCTCTCCACAGATGTCCATGCTCCTGCTCCTCCTCCCCCTCCTCCTCGTCACTTCGGGCTTCGCGACCCCCGCCCAGGAGCTACGTTTGGACGCGAGGGCTGCCCCCCTCACGACGGGGAGCCCCCCTCACCAACCCCAACCCTCACAAGGTGAAGGGCATGGTCGTGATGATGATGATGATGATGAAGGGCATGGCCGTGGTAATGATGATGATGATGAAGGGCATGGCTGTAGTGATGATGAAGGCCATGGCCGTGGTGGTGGTGATGAAGGGCATGGCCGTGATGATGATGATGATGATGAAGGGCATGGCCGTGGCAATGATGATGATGATGAAGGGCATGGCTGTAGTGATGATGAAGGTCATGGCCGTGGTGGTGGTGATGAAGGGCATGGCCGTGATGATGATGATGATGATGAAGGGCATGGCCGTGGCAATGATGATGATGATGAAGGGCATGGCCGTGGCAATGATGATGATGATGAAGGGCATGGCTGTAGTGATGATGAAGGCCATGGCCGTGGTGGTGGTGATGAAGGGCATGGCCGTGGCAATGATGATGATGATGAAGGGCATGGCTGTAGTGATGATGAAGGCCATGGCCGTGGTGGTGGTGATGAAGGGCATGGTCGTGATGATGATGATGAAGGGCATGGCTGTAGTGATGATGAAGGTCATGGCCGTGGTGGTGGTGATGATGAAGGGCATGGCCATGGTGGTGATGATGAAGGGCATGGTCGTGATGATGATGATGATGAAGGGCATGGTCGTGTCGCTTGGCAGGGCCCCTTGTACTCCACGTGCGTCTTGGAGACTCCGTCAACCTGAGCTGCAGGGCGAGTGCGCATCGTGTGACCTGGCGACTCCACCCGCTGGGGGGCGCGCCCCCTGACCCCACAGCCGCCACCGTCGGGTCAGCACACACACATGTACTGTACACGCACAGACAAAGATCCCCCTTGTAGCCTTAACAAACTGTTGGAATAAGTGTTGTTACAGTCTGTGTGGTTCCCCGTTCTTAAAGAGGGGGATCACCAGGGCATCCTTCCAATCCTGCGGAACCCTTTCAGTGGTCCAGACTGTTGTTGTGATGTCATATAGGGCAGTCTGCATATCAACGCCAACCGATGAAGGCGGGCACGGCACACGAGAAGGTGGGCGGGTAGCACCACGCCAGGCTGCCTTTGTCTCCCCTGTGCTGAAGTTTACACACCACACCGCATACTTATTTAAGGCTGAGTCGACCTAGGTTAGGTCCAGGACCGGTTCAGATAATCGTCACCGATGTTGGTGGCCATTTAAGGGAATTAAAATGGGGGTCTCCGGGCTCGTAGCGAAACGCGCTTACCACTCCACTTCCGCTCCGCCACACACACACAGAAACATGCACATACACAGCTCCCCCTAATTAACTAATTAACCCGATGACCCCCCCCCCCCTCCACTGCCCAGCCCCCCCGTGCTGGTGCTGCAATCGGTGCGCGCCACCCAGGCTGGGAAGTACGAGTGCCTGGAGTGGGGCACCTCCACACTCCTGGACGTGGTGGAGCTCAGGGTCGGAGGTGAGGGGGTGCGGGTGGGTGAGGGGGGGGGGGCAAGGGGGAGTTGAGTGGGGGTCGGATGGGGAGTAAGTGATGACAGTGGTGGTGGTGGTTATGATGGTGGTGATGGTGGAGGTCGTGATGGTATGGTGATGGTGAAGATGGTGGTGATGGCGGTGAGGAATGGTGGTTGTGGTGGCTTATGCCCCCACTGAACACGAACATAAGTGGAGGGATGCAGGCAAAGCTGATGAGTCAGATGCCTTCTATGACATCCTGTCACAGATGATAGCTAAAGTGGCCTCTCGAGATAGAGTCATCCTGTTGGGTGACTTCAATGCCCGAGTACGTCATGACGCAGGCACCTGGGCTGGAGTGATTGGAAGGCATGGGCCAGATCAGCTCAATAATGGTAGGAAGATGCAAGACTTCTGTGGAGTCCATATGCTTGTAATTACCAAGACGCTGTTCCCGCAGATGTAATCTGCCTCAGTAGCTCGTGATCACAAATCACTCTTGAACTCGATGAAAAATGTAACTTGCAGCACTGCACCTATCGCCATCCTTCGCGGAAAGAAAGGTGACCCAATCTCCAGCCCCCAGAAACAGGCTTTTTAGATTTACTGTGGATCCCTCAGCCTGGAAAACATCATGGGGCAACGTGAGGATTACCCTGCTGAGGCTGCAGTGCCTCAAATATTGGAAGAAGTAGTCACCCCCTGTGAGTGGCTGGCTAAAGTGCCATCTGTTGAGGAAGTACTGAAGGTGATCCAGAGTCTGAGACCAGGAAAAGTGCCGGGCAGAGATGATCACCCAAGCGGACTGCTGAGGAAGGGTGGCGTTTGTGTGCAGACTGCCCTATATGACATCATAACATTCTGGATCACTGGATGGATTCCGCCAGATTGAAAGGATGCCCCAGTGACCCGCCCTCTTTAAGAAGGAGGTCTGCACAAACTACAATTACAGGGGCATCTCCCTCCTCAGTGTGCCAGGAAAGATCCTGCCAATGATTATTCAACATCGCCTTCCCAGGCACGCTGAGGAGAGGCTTGTGGAGCCCCGATGTGTTTTCAGGCCAGGGTGGTTCTGTACAGATACCATATTCTCTGTCCGTCTGCTACAGCAGAGGTGTCGGGAATTCAAACAGGACCTACATATCTGCTTCATTATCATGGTCAAGACCTATGATATCATCAGTCCCTGCTCACAATCACTAAGGACTTTCATGATGGTGGACATGCCCGGGTAAAGCTGCATGGCTGGGAGTCGGAGCCATTTTTTGTCACCTGGGGGTGCGCCAGAGATATCCTCTGGCGCCTACATTATTTAACATCATCTTTGACCACGTAGTTTGGGAAGCCTTCCATGACTGTACTGGAGGAATTTTCATCTGGTACAGATACAGTGCGAGGCTGAGCCATGCCCGAGTGCGGTCGAGGGATGGCTCCCTATTATATGCTTATGATCTGGTGATTGCTGCTCACTCAGAGGAGTTAGAGGCACTGCTGCTGAAGCTGGAGCATGCTACGAAGAGGTGGGGTCTTACCATCAGCCTCACTAAAACTAAGCACCTGCCTGGATTGTTGTTGATGGTGGTCGTGATGGTTGTGATGGTGGTGGTGGTGATGATGGTGGCTGGTGGTGATGATAGTTGTGATGGTGTGGTGATGGTAGTTGTGATGGTGTGGTGGTGATGATGGTTGTGATGATGGTGGTGATGGTTTTTGTGTCCTGGCATAGAGCCCCCCGCGGTGCCCGTGCTGCGCTGCCGCTCGCGGAGTTACCCCGAGAGCTTCACCTGCTCCTGGAGCGTGCCAGGGGGGCTAGCCGACACCGTGGTCGCCACGTACTGGTGAGTCCAGCACCGGGGGCCTGTCCGCACCATCTCTTCATCCGTCTGCCGCTCCATCCATCCGTCTGCCTTCTCATCCGTGCGCGCGGCGTGTCCGTGCGCGTGGCGTGTGCAGGCACGCGTCCAACGGCTTGGAGTTGCCGTGCCCCCCCGAGGCCCCCCCCACCGGGGCTTCCTCCACAGGGGCCCCTCCTGCCGCCACGGTGGGGTCCTGCACGGTGCGCGACCCGGTGCTGTTCAGCACGAGCCGGTACCGCGTGAGCGCGAGGGCCATCAACGCCTATGGCCACAGCCGCACGGCCACCACGTTCTTCCTGCTCGATTCCATTGGTACGTGGGGGGGGGGGCCCTGGGGTAGACGGGGTGTCCTGGAGCTGGTCTGGCAGTGTCTCCCCCTTCTCCCCGTGTCTCCCCATGTGTACAGATCAGTCTCTCCCTCTGCTGCCCCATGTTATCTCTTCCTCCTGTACTCCTACATTCCCCCATGTATAAATCCTCTGCTCCCCACCTTCTCTTTCATGAAAAATCCCCCCACCCCTTCCCCCCTTTCCATCCCTGCAGTGAAGCCGGACCCCCCCATCGGGGTGACTGTGACACCCGTGTCCGGACAGCCGCGCCAACTGCTGGTCACGTGGCAAATGCCCCCCACGTGGCCCAACGACTCCGGGTTCCAGCTGCTGTACGTCGTGCGTTCGCGCCACCCGCAGTACGGAACATGGAGGGTGGTGAGTGGGGGGGGGGGAGACCCGGCAGGGGGAATGGGGGAGGGATAGGGAAAGAGAAAGGAAGCCCTGCACTGGGTAGGAAAGCCTGCATCCCGCAGTGGATTGGAAAATGTCTGTGCGTGTCAGTGTCTCTGTGTGTCAGCACGTCTCCCTACGTTTCTAAATGCCCACGTATCTGTGTCTCTCTGCATGTTTCTCCGTGACTCTACGGGTCTCTGCGTTCAGTTCGCCACTCTGCGCGTCACCGCGTCTTACCGCGTGTCTCCGCGTGTCTTCCCTGTGCGGTGCCTGCCCCCGCTGCCCCTCCTACGCGGCCCCAGCTGGACGACGGGGTGGACGAGCCGCGCTTCCTGGTGAAGGACGCTCGGCCCGGCGCGCCGCTGCTCGTCGAGGTGGCGGCGCGCGACCGCTACGTGGGCGAGTGGAGCGAGTGGAGCGGGTGGGGCGAGTGGAGCGGTGCCGGGAGCCCCTGGGTCGGTCAGTTCTGTCCCGGTGGAGACGCTCATCTGCGCCGCCGCGCTTGTAAATTTGGCAGGCCACCCCGATTAATACTCGAGTCCGGTGTGTTGACCGTGACGTTAATACTTGCCACTTCGCTTGCGGTGGGCGTTAAAGATCCCGTGACGTCGTTCCCGAGAGCGTCACAAATCGGAATTTGTACAAAGTCGAAGAGTTGTACAAAGTCCAAGAGTATCTCTGAATTGGTATCGCACGCTCGGCATCAACTGCACAGCGATGACGGTTGTGCTGCACAGGTTTAGCTGCCACTGGGGGCGCCCTTGGAATGCTTTAGACATAATGTCAGGCTCTGCGAATAGCTGGAACCTTTCGGCCAACGCCGTAAAGACGTAAGAGATTAGATTAGAATATAAAGGTCTCCGGTGTAGCCTGCACAGGCTGTGGGGACAAGTTCTGTTTGCGAGCAGCACCTACGAAGGCCGATTCGACTTAGGCGAGGCCTATGGCTGGTTCAGATCATTATCAATAGCCATGGCCAGGAATCGAACTCGGGCCACTATTATGACAGCACTACCACAAAACACACCGATACAAAGATCACCCGTGTGGTCTACACAGGCTGTTTGAGGCAAATGCTGTGCGCGAGCACCGATGAAGGCCAGGATGGCGCACGAGGGGGCGGTGTGGCAGGCACCACACCCGACCACCTTCGTCTCCCTAGATTCTCAAATGCACGATCCACTGCGTGTTTTAGTGAGAGTCAAGAGTTTATCTGAATCCATGAATCAAGTTTTTACCCATCCTATCAGCCACACTGCCTCCCTACTGCAATTCCATAATCGCAGAAGTATCGGTGCAATATAGGAGTTCCTCGGTTAACAGGGACATCGGTTAACGGTTTTTCGGTTCACGTTTTGCTTCCCATAGGACCCCATGGTTTCGACTAACGTTAACATTTTGTCTAGCGGTAACGTGTTTACGTTATGCACGCGGGCGCCAATTTACAATCCGAGCGCTCGTACGTGGGCTGAGGATGCCTCAGCCAATCAGCGACGCCCATTTGTGCCCGTTCAGACCTCGACTGGCTTTGTTTACATTACGTTTTCTGTTTTGGCAGTGGAAACAGTTATGTTGCAGACTCCCATATTGGATTAACCGTTATTTCGGTGAGCAGTAGTTTTCGTGGAACGGATTAAAAACGTTAACCGAGGGACTACAATACAGGCAAATTCTGGACTGGTTTCCAGGTTCAGTGTCTCATCAGCAAAGCCGGGCTCACATCGGAACCAGTGCTGGTGGACTGCCAGATGTTATCGGCAAGGGCCTTCTCTGTGAGCTGTGCGCCATCTGGTGGTGGTGCTACGGATTTTTATTTTTTATCAAAGTTGCCGAGCACGTACGTGGCCAGCAACAGACAGCGTTGAGCGAGGTTATTACAACAACTTGTGGGGGTGGAAGAGATGAAGGGAGGAAATTCCAACGTGAAGCAGTGAGAGGGAAGAAACGGAGAGAGAAGTGATGTTACCTGCAGTGTGGTGAGTGGGTGAGTGAGTTGTTGAGTGAAGGCTCAGGGTATATGGATGAATCGTTGTCTGTGGTTGAGTTCAGTTTTGTAAAGTTGCATGTGGTTGCATGTAGTTGTATGAGGTTGCATGTGGTTGTGTAAGGTTGTGTGTGGTTGCGTGTGGTGGCACAGAAACCACCACCTCAGAAAATGTGACGACGGCCGGGATATTAACCGCATCGCCCAGCGGAGAGTGGGGGGAGTGCTTAACAACAGGTAACATATTTGATCATCGTTACTATCATCATTGTGACTATCATCATCGTCACAATCAGCATCATCACTGTCATCGTCACCATCAGCATCTCCATCTCCATCATCATCACCATTATCGTCACCATCGTCATCATGGGTGTGGATGATGTGGTTGATGAGTTGTGGTTGGTGCGGTGTGGTTTGTAAAGTGTGGTTGGTATGGTGTGGCCTGGTGTGGCAGGTCCTCCAAAGTGTACTAAACTCCTCTGCTCCAACCTCTTCATCCTCGCCACGTTCCTTGGCTTCCTGACCCTCATCACGGCCTCCGTGTTCCTCTACACTTGGTGAGGACGAGGACCTCACCTCATCACTCACACTTCATTACAAAGACAAAGATCACCCGTATAGCCTTAACAGACTGTTGGGACAAGTGCTGTTAGCGAGCAACTATGAAGGCCAGAATGGCACACGAGGGGGTGGGTGGATAGAACCATGCCCGGCCGCCTATGTCTCCCCAGTGGCGATGTTTACACACCATACTAGGTACTCATTTGAGGCTGAGTCGATCTAGGGGAGGCCCAGGATCGACTCAGATGATCGCAAATGATGTCGGCCGTGAGCGGGAATCGAACTCGGGTCGCCCGGTTCGCAGCGCAGCACGCTAACCGCACTCACACCTCGTCACACACTCACACCTCATCATACACCTCATCACACAACTCCATACCTTCATGACAAAGCCATGACTACATGACACCCGTTCACGTGACATCTCCCCCCCCCCCACCCCTGCTCCTTCTGCCAGTCGCCGCCGCCTCAAGTTCCTCGCTCTGCGTTGCTCCGGGAAGGGGGGCTCCGCTGTGGGAGGAGGGGTGGAGGACCCCCCCTGCTCGACCCCTCTGGAGGGCGTCACGTGCTCTGGGGGGGGCGGGAGTCTGGGCTACCACGCGCTCAAGTCGCCCTCGGGGCCCGTACACTGACACCCCCCCTCGCCCACCCCCACGTGGTAGCCCTTCATCAGGGCGGTGGTGGAGGTGTTTGGGGGGGGGGTGACACCTCTCCCCACGCCCCCGCAAATAACACGGGTGACGTCACGGAGTTGCGACATCCGAGTTAATTAATGCAGCGTACCAATTGACCACGCGTGCCGGCCGTGTCCGACTTCAACGTGCCGCTGATGTTGATGTTTAACGCGAATATTATGACGTTAAACATGATAATATTACTGATGATGATAATCGTAAAGATGTTCATGGTGATGATGGTAACATGGTGATTAGTTATGACGTCACGGAGCCTAGGATGAGATTCCAGATTCGTGTTCTGATGCTGCCGCCTTACCTGGTCTCTCACTCCTTACCTTTGCCTCACCTGTGTCTCACCTGTTTCTCCTCACCTGGTGCCTCACCCCCACGCATCTCACCTGGTTCCACACCTTAATTCTCACCTGTGCTTCACCCGATGCCCCATCTCTCGCCTGTTCCATACTCCTCACCTAGTCCATCACCTGTTGCCTCACCTCCCATGTATGCCTCACCTGGTCCCTCACCTCAACGCTCTCCTGTGCCTCACTTGATTCCTCACCTCTCTCACCTCTCTCGTATCTCGCCTATTCCCCATGTCTTACCAGGACAGACCAAAGCAAATGAGAGAAACTGAATGCTCAAGGGTAACAATGCTACATTCATGTACAAAATGAACGTGGAATGATGGCTGCTGTCTGTGGAGCGTGAGGCCTAGAATTATAACAACCCAGTGGAACCAAACACAGACAAGGGATGGCGCTGGGCATCTTGACGTCCTTAATAAGTTGCCTTCAAGTACCTTTGCCCACCGCTCTGTAGAATCATGGAAGGGTCTTATTCTTGTTCCCAATGGCTACCATTAGAGGGTCTCCTCCAGACTCGGGAAACCCCTGCTCCGAGGCGTTTGGTGTGCCCTGGGCGCATGCAAGATACAGGCTGCTAGGCGGAGGACGGGGTCGGACACTGGACTAGGCTAGGCTAGGTCATACGGGGCCTGCAGAGACGAGTCCAGGCAAGGACGAGGCTTCACCTCACGGTAGCTACCCCCCCCCCCCCCCCCCAGGGCAGGCAGCTCCAGGTGAAAACCCAGGTAGTTTTAGACAGGTCTCTGTGTAGGTATAGGTAGGTCTATAGAGAGTTCCAGGCAAGTCTCTGGGTAAAGCTCACGTTAAAAGACGTCCAGAAGAATGTCTTCTGGAATGGGGGTTCCTCTTGGTTGGGAGGAGCCGTCCTCTGTGCCCTCAGGAGATGTCGTCTAAAAGTCAGGGATTAGTCAGCCTACTGAAAAAAGATATTGCCGCGTCAGCTACTGATGTGATGATGGTAGACATCAGATTTAGGGACTTAATATGTAAAGCTGTTTGATTCGCATGTGGGTTAAAAGACAACGTCGTATCTACGGCTTATGATATCAATAAAAATCTATAAAAGGAGCTTGCCAAAAAATGTCTTAAATGTGACTCAGGGTGGAAACCCGCTTGCCTGCTGCCTGTGAACAGCACACGGGAAAAGTGTACAACGACTCGCGCGTTTGTGCTCTATGAACAATAACAACCCCATCAGCAGTGCCTCAAGAACTGCATTGTAGGCATCTTGCTAGGTCTCCACCACAATAAATGTGAGCGAATGTGACTGACTGACAGCAACAGCAGCAGGTGACGCAGTGGACCGGTTTCATCATCACCAGGACTCATCAGCACGGTACAGTCACCAATCCTCACTGCTGCAAAGTCTCCCTCTGGCAACCGTGTCCTGTCCGTTTAGAGTGCCCACATCCACTCTGAGACCCATGAGCTTGATGACAGCCAACAACAATCACAACATCTGCATTGACGAGAAAGCCCCACCACACCGTCACGGCGCACGCTGCTGGGATGAGTATCCCAGCACAACACAGAGTCGTGTGCGCACGGGCGAGCGGTGGTGGCCATGCTGCACGTGGCCTGTGACCCAGCACTGTGGAGGCGACGTCGAGGGTTGGTGGATCACACACAGATGGTGGGAAACTCCCTCCCCGTGGGTGGGCGTCGAGGAGGTTCCATACCCTGGCTCGCCAGCAGACAGCGGGACAGCAAGTGGGACTAATCGCCATCTGTTTCAATCCCTACGGGGATAGAGCGTTGCCCCCTCGCCCAAGCCCTGGTTTTTCTCCGGGTGCTCCGGGCTCCTACCTCCCCCCACGTGAATGATAAACACAACTCGTCATTGGTTGGCTGAACACAACTTAAAATACAAACTCAATTCAGGATCCTCCTTAAAAGGAGTCCTTTGACTCAGGGTGGTCTTCCTGAATAAATAAATACATTGTTTATAAGACAAGAGGGCCACAATGCAGTTGTTCAGGAAGTACCGATGGTTGTTTTGCATCGAGTACAAGAGCCGAGTGCTTTGTGTACACGAGTTCGTGTGTGTGCTGCTGCTGCTGTTGTTTATACTCGTGGTTTATGCAATAAACACCAAACAAAACTCAACACGGTGCCTGCCGATAACACCGCATGTGTGTGGCCTTAAAAGGAAACATTGGTGACGTTTCGGGCAATGGCCCTTCTTCACGGCACATAAAATAGTGATACCAGACACAGTGGACAAGAAGAGCTGGAGACAGCCCTTGTTTGTTTACACAAAGGGGGGAAGGGGGGCTGATGAGAACCACTCGAAACGTGTTTCCCGATCAATAGTTTTGTAAATAGGCAGGCACAGTGCTCGCATGAGAGGGTCTCCTCCAGACTCGGGCAACCCGAGTCGGTCCCCACGGTGGCTAGGAGATGTTAACTACCTCGCCTGCTATGCAGGAGGTCGTGGGTTCGATCCCGACCCTGACGCCTGCTGTCTATTTTGAGTTTGCGTGTCTCTCATCATCATCAAGGTGGCTAGATGTTAACTACCTCGCCTGCTATGCAGGAGGTCGTGGGTTCGATCCCGACCCTGACGCCTGCTGTCTATTTTGAGTTTGCGTGTCTCTCATCATCATCAAGGTGGCTAGATGTTAACTACCTCGCCTGGTACGCAGGAGGTCGTGGGTTCGATCCCGACCCTGACGCCTGCTGTCTATTTTGAGTTTGCGTGTCTCTCATCATCATCAAGGTGGCTAGATGTTAACTACCTCGCCTGCTATGCAGGAGGTCGTGGGTTCGATCCCGACCCTGACGCCTGCTGTCTATTTTGAGTTTGCGTGTCTCTCATCATCATCAAGGCGGCTAGATGTTAACTCCCTCGCCTGCTATGCAGGAGGTCGTGGGTTCGATCTCGACCCTGACGCCTGCTGTTTATTGTGAGTTTGCGTGTCTCTCATCATCATCAAGGTGGCTAGATGTTAACTACCTCGCCTGGTACGCAGGAAGTCGTGGGTTCGATCCCGACCCTGACGCCTGCTGTATATTTTGAGTCTGCGTGTCTCTAATCATCATCACGGTGGCTAGGAGATGTTAACTACCTTGCCTGGTACGCAGGAGGTCGTGGGTTCGATCCCGACCCTGACGATGCCTGCTGCTGTATTTAGAGTCTGCGTGTCTCTCTCTCTCATCATCATCACGGTGACTAGGAGATGTTAGCTACCTTGCCTGCTAGGCAGGAGGTCGTGGGTTCGATCCCGACCCTGACGATGCCTGCTACTGTATTTAGAGTCTGCGTGTCTCTCTCTCTCATCATCATCACGGTGGCTAGGAGATGTTGACTACCTCGCCTGCTAGGCAGGAGGTCGTGGGTTCGATCCCGACCCTGACGATGCCTGCTGCTGTATTTAGAGTCTGCGTGTTTCTCTCTCTCTCTCTCCCCGTGGTCGCGTAGCGTAGATTTTCTTCAGGTGCTGCGGGGTTTTTTTCTTTCCACGTTTAGAATACACATGCTTTCAGAGTATTTGCCTGCTATACATTTCAACGGGATACGCCACTTCGTTGAGCTATCGTTTGTGGCCCGGTTGCTTCTGAGAAAGAGCTCAGTGGGGGCTTACTAGGTAAAACTAAAACTAGTTTAATAGTAAGAGACACACCTTTCAATAAATAGCCAAGATTAACTGAATAAGCTCAAAGGATTACAAAGTAAATACTACCGTGTAAGTGAACCTGCTGTGCAGGAGAAGTCGACCTGTCTGGGGTGTGACGTGGAGAGCCCGCGGGGACAACGTCGCGGATGTTTCTGGGGTTGAGTTGAGTTCGTGTGACCAGCGGAGACCTCAAGAGACCAGCATTGGTCTCATTTGCAAGGGTGAGTGGGTGGGTGAGTGGGTGGGTGGGGTGAGTGGGTGGGTGGGTGGGTGAGTGGGTGGGTGAGTGGGTGGGTGGGTGGTGAGTGGGTGGGTGAGTAGGTGGGTGAGTGGGTGGGTGGTGAGTGGGTGGGTGGGTGAGTGAGTGGGTGGTGAGTGGGTGGGTGAGTGGATGAGTGAGTGGGTGAGTGGGTGGGCGGGTGGGTGAGTGAGTGGGTAGTGAGTGGGTGGGTGGGTGGGTGGGCGGGTGGGTGGGTGGGCGGGTGGGTGAGCGAGTGGGTGGTGAGTGGGTGGGTGGGTGAGTGGATGAGTGAGTGGGTGGGTGAGTGGGTGAGTGGGTGGGTGAGTGGGTGGGTGAGTGGGTGGGTGGGTGAGTGAGTAGGTGGTGAGTGGGTGGGTGAGTGGATGAGTGAGATAGGTGGGTGAGTGGGTGGGTGAGTGGGTGGGGGAGTGGGTGGGTGGGTGGGTGAGTGGGTGGGGGAGTGGGTGGGTGGGTGGGTGAGTGGGTGGGTGGGTGGGTGAGTGAGTGGATGGGTGAGTGAGTGGCTGAGTGGGTGGGTGGGTGAGTGGTGAGTGGGTGGGTGGGTGAGTGGTGAGTGGGTGGGTGGTGAGTGGCTGGGTGGTGAGTGGGTGGGTGAGTGGATGGGTGAGTGAGTGAGTGAG
Source organism: Lethenteron reissneri (assembly GCF_015708825.2). Taxonomy (NCBI): domain Eukaryota; kingdom Metazoa; phylum Chordata; class Hyperoartia; order Petromyzontiformes; family Petromyzontidae; genus Lethenteron; species Lethenteron reissneri. The sequence continues at coordinate 539,724 of NC_083796.1, read as the reverse complement.
TGGGTGAGTGGGTGAGTGGGTGGGTGGGTGAGTGGATAGGTGAGTGGGTGGGTGGGTGAGTGGATAGGTGAGTGAGTGGGTGGTGAGTGGGTGGGTGGTGAGTGGGTGGGTGGTGAGTGGGTGAGTGGGTGGGTGGTGAGTGGGTGAGTGGGTGGGTGGTGAGTGGGTGGGTGGTGAGTGGGTGGGTGAGTGAGTGGGTGGTGAGTGGGTGGGTGAGTGAGTGGATGGGTGAGTGAGTGGGTGAGTGGGTGGGTGAGTGAGTGGGTGGTGAGTGGGTGGGTGAGTGGGTGGGTGGGTGGTTGGTTGGATGGGTGGGTGAGTGGGTGGGTGGGTGAGTGAGTGGGTGAGTGAGTGGGTGAGTGAGTGGTTGAGCGAGCCAGTGAGTGTTCTGAGTAGGTGAGTGAGTGGGTGGATCCGAGTTCGACTCCCGCTCACGGCCACCAACACTCAGCCTCAAAATGAGTACCTGGTGCGGTGTGTAAACATCGCCGCTAGGGACACAAAGGCGTCCGAGCGTGGTGTTGGCCACCCACCCCCTCGTGTGCCATTCCGGCTTTCATAGGTGCTCGCTAACAGCACTTGCCCTCACAGTCTGTTAAGGCTATACGGAGGAGGGGGGGGGGGTCTCTGTCTTTTGGGTGAGTGGCTGCACTCAGTCAGTGCGCAAATGCGAAGGGGCCATTGCCCGAAACGTCGCTTATCAAGACATATAGCCTGACCAGACTGTTGTGGCAAGTGCTGCTAGCGAGCACCTATAGAGGCCGGCACGGCACACGAGGGGGTGCGTGGCCAACACCACGCTCGGACGCCTTTGTATCCCCGGTGGCGATGTTTACACACCGCACCAGGTACTCATTTGAGGCTGAGTCAACCTCGGGGAGGCCCAGGAACGGTTCAGATAATCGTCACCGGTGTTGGCCGTGAGCGGGCAGACAGACACACACAGACAGACACACACACACACAGACAGACACCCACACAGACACACACAGAAACACACACACGCAGACACACACAGACAGACACCCACACAGACACACACACTTCCCCCTCCCCCCGCTGCCAGGCCGCAGAAGCAATGGGGAGATTGCCGATCGGGTCGATCCCCGATTCTCGGAGACGGCGGGGCGTGTGAGTGGGGGGGGGGGTGAGCAGGCGGGGGGCCCGGATCGACTCGCTCGGCAGAGCCGCTGCCCCGCCTGGACGACGCCGCCGCTGCTGCCACATCCCGCGTGACGTCACGGCCGCCATGTTGTTGTCGGGCCGCTGAGCCGCGGCTCCTCGAGTCTCCTCCGCCGCCCGCGCCGTCCACCTCGTCCTCGTCCACCTCGTCCTCGTCCACCTCGTCCACCCTCCATCGTATCGCCTCATTCTCTCCTCCCACCCTCTCTCCGTCCCGTCTCCCATCTCGTCGCGGCCATGACGACCACGCTCACGCAGCGCAGCTCGGGGCTCGTGCAGAGGCGCTCGGCGGCCGCGGCCTCCTCCTCGGCGGGCGGCGGCGGCGGCGAGTCGGGCGACGAGGGCCCCGACGAGCTGACGGGCGCCGGCGGCGAGCAGCTCGGCGGCGGCGGCGGCGGGGCGCGCGACGCCGACGACAAAGGCGACAGCAAAGAGACGCGCCTCACGCTCATGGAGGAGGTGCTGCTGCTGGGCCTCAAGGATCGCGAGGTGAGGGGATGTGGCGGGGGGGGCACCCATGGGGGGGGGGGGGCACCCATGTGGGGGAGAGGTGGGTGGGGGATGTCACTCAACTTGGACCACCACCGCCGCCGTTTTCGTTTCTTGTTCGGAGCCCCCCTTTCCTCCTCACCTATACCCCAGCAGCCTCGTCCCCTCACCAGTCATGTGTATTTCCAGCGCCCCCCACCACCTTCCACATACCCTGAACCCCCCTCAACTGGAGGCCCTCGAATGGGGCCTATCACCCCCTCTCGCTTATGAAGGAGAAGCTGCTGCAGCTGTTATTGATGTGGCCCAAGAACTATGATATCCGGGGAGACATGGGAAGAAAGGTGTGGGGGGGTATGAAGGGGGTAGGGGGCAGAACCAGTTACAATGGCACACAACGTGGGTCCCCTTGACCCCTTCACGTGGGTCCCCTTGACCCTCACGCCTCGTCCCCCCACGCTCACTCGTATCCACTTCCTGCTTCCCCATGGCTCCCTCGGTCCTCTCGCCAGAGTTGCGTCACCCGCCTCAGCTGGGTCACCTGGGTCACCCACCCGAGGTCACACGGCTCAGCCGGGTCACCTCACCTGGCTTCTGCCACAGCAACTCCTCACCTAGGACCCCTTTACCTGGAATCCCTCACCCGGATTCCCCTCACTCGATCTACGTCATCTGCACCCACTTTACATAAACCCTCTTTACCTGTGTGCCCATGGCCAGGTTGGCAATGAGCATGTACACTATACACACGGTGGGGGTGGGGGGCAGTGTACACTAGGTACTATGTATACGCGTCCTTGTACATACCTGTGTGTACACATGGGTGTGGACGCGGACATGTGTATACACTGGCTGTGTAGCAGCGGACTTGGTAGACCTGCTTACACACGCGTTGTGAACGTGTCCTGGAGTCATGTTAAATTACAATCACAACCCTTTAGGAAACTGGCCAGTGCTGGTTGATGGACTGTTTCATGTATCACACGCGCCACTGATGTTAACCGTGGCCGAGAATCGAACTAAGCTGAGTTTTTAGTGCCGTATGCTCACCATCTCCGCCCCCTACTCCCCCTCTTCGGGGATCAAATGTTGGCGGATCTGGGTGTATGCGAGTGTGTGTTTGACGTGTTCACTGCCGTGTCTTGTGAGTGTGTAACGCAATATTTACGTACTGTGTGTGTGCGCGGGCTGTAAAAAGGCCAAGAGCACTGGCGTGACCGCGATTAAAACTCACCAGTTTATAAGGGGAGGAGTTGTGAAGTGAGCGGGTGGGATTAATACAGAGTTTGGATTGATGTCATTTACATGGTTGTGCAGTAAGGAGGGCCAGAGATTGTGGAGAGAGTGGCTGAGATTCTTTTGGAGGATCCTGGAGTTTTAATAAAAAGGCCTGGTTAATATAGAGGCAGTGTGGAATTGTGATTTGATATAGGGCATGATATTTTAATGTGAATAGCCAAAATTTGAAAGCGTATCAGTGTAAAAGTGGGCCTGATATTTCTAATGTCAGTTTCTGGGATTGTAATGTCATAGAGTGGAATAATTTTAAACAGACGCCCATGGATTCGCGAAGACAGCTGCTGGGATTATCACTAGACAACCAGGTGCTGAACGAGAGATCGGGATTGTAAAGTGAGTGAGATTGTTTCGACGGCGGCAGGGATTGTGAAACAGCTTGTGGTCGTAATGCAGAATCGCTGATTTTGAGGAGCAGCCCAGCAGCCCCAGGGGCGCCCCTTGCTTCTGTCGCCCAACAATGACAAGAATGAGCTGGAGGGAGGGGGGCGCCGGGTTTTAAATGAGTTGACTTTCCGCTCTTAAAGAAAAGCCATCTCGCTTTAGTAGCCTGAGCGGTCCAACCGGTTTGTGTGCGTTACCCAGTGTCTAGGCGTGAGCGGTGGAAACGTGCCGCCACTGCCGAGTCCTTCTTCCCTCCCCGTGGGGTGCCGGCAAGGCCCACCGGGAAGTGGCGGCACAATGTTGTGCCCTGAGAGCATGGAGGGCGTGAAGCTGGTGCCGTACGTGATACTCTCACGTGCGGTGCAAAGGTCGCTGCTGATTTTTGCCGCGGTGGTGATGCCGAGAGTCAAAACACGGCTCGCCTGCACATCGTCCACTAACCGCCTGGACATCATCCAGTTACCGAGTGGCAGCGCCGGTAATGGTACTGGTGGAGGGCACAATTTCCCCTACCCACCAGAGTAAATGGTATGTGCCAGTGTCCTGTTACCTGGGGGCAGGTGCACGCCACACCTTACCCCTCCCCTCTTTGCTACACAGCGACAGGACCTGTAACATGAGGTGGGCTAATCCAGTGTACCTGTGTGTGTGTGTGTAGTATCTACCTCTGTTTGTGTCTACTGTGTACCTGAGATTTATGTGCTGTGCCTGCTCAATTTAGTACGTGGCATGCGTTTCACAAATTCCTATTTCTGTATTTTTACAGTAATCGTGACATTGTTCAAACATGAAATAACTAACATCGCCTGCCTTGGCAGTGGTGAACACTCAGAGGTCAACTCACCATTGTTCATCGTTAAGACCGCCTAAGAAATGGGAGTGGAGCAGCGGCACGGCAGTTAGTGCACCGCATCAGGAACCCAGCGGCCTGAGTACGATTCACGGTTACGACCAACGTCAGCGATGGAGAGTGACTTGAAATCTGGACTGGTCCTCACCACCCCCCACCACCTTCCCCAATCCACACTAGCTTGGTAAAGTATGGTCAAGCAAAGCCCTTGACAACCCAATGCAAGAGAAGACCTTTGCTGCCTTGTTTATTATCCCAATCGCCAAACACCGGTCCAAAGTCCTGTAATTTGCAGCTGCAGAGAGCACTGGCGATCGCATGTAAGATAAGAACTGGCGAGTTTGTTGAATTGGAGAATATTATCGAGGTGCTGCCTGTGACCAAACCACCAGGAGTGCATCCCATCTCGTTTGATGCTGGGAGCAAGGATTGAGCCCTGATAGTGAGGCGATGCATGACCGCCGTGTGCAAAACAGGCTGCTGTGGAACTACGTGGTGGGCAGCAGAGAGCAGTGGCAAATTATGTTTTGTACTTTACTTTGCTCTTGATATCTATGCTCTTGATATCTATGCCCCTCATCTTTACCAACCAGCAGTGACTTGGGTGGTGAAAGATTTACTTCAGTGATGTGCTTTTGTTCTGCTTTTGTCCATCGTTTTGGTGACTCGGGTCACTCATGCAAATGAGATTCACCATTCTAACGTGGTTACACAAAATCAACCTGACACTCATCTCATCTCACTCATTATTATCTTGATCTCTTGACTTCTCACCTTGTTAAACAGAATACACTTGGACGTGGTCTCACATCCCCCATATCTGACATGGTATGGTTTAGGCCTTCATCCAGCAGTGGATCGACAAAGGACTGTCAATTACATTTACGTCAGATCTCTGCTCTGAGAGAAAGGTCATTTCCTGAAATGCCATCCTGCCGCACGCCTTCGTGCCGAAAGGCAGTGATTGCGATGAGCACGTTTGTTGTGACGTGTCCCTTTTGTTAAGTCTCTTGTCGCTTGCGTGACATCACGGGTCGTCGCCGTGGCGGTGAGCGTTTTCTTTGGTCACCGTGCGCGTGTTCCGTTGTACAGCCCTGCTTCAACGCCGTCGTTGAGGCGGTGGGTAGTGGGAGCCAGGCCCTGCCCACGGGGTTCGGCCAAGCGGTTTAGACCGAGGCCACGTGATGCGCAGCTGCACGTCCCTTGTGGCTCAGCTGTACATCCCATGCAGGGCAGCCGCACGTCCCGTGTGGAGCAGCCGCACGTCCCGTGTGGCACAGCCGCACGTCCCGTGTGGCGTCGGCACGACTGTGAGCGGAGCAACCCCCCTGCGAACAACTTTTTTGTCTTTATTTAAACATTGGGCAACGTGTCCCTTGGGTTTGACGTTGCAAGTCCGTTGCTTTTACTTGCGAGACGCCGCAGCACGCGACTGAGACATGAGACTCGATCAAGGTCCAAGTTTGAGTGCGATCGACGCTGGGAAGCCCCACTCCCCTCCCTCCCTTCTCGCCTGGATGGCCAGGCAGATGGAGTCCGGCAGGAGATCTAGGCATTAAAAGGTGCAACATTGGCCTATGAATAAAAATAATTGGGGAATTTTCGAGATGTCGTTTAGGTTATTAATAGGAAAATATGCGGAAAGTAACTAGGGGGAGTTTGTTCCATTTTTAAATAAAGATTCATCTTCAAAAATTACAATGTCTACGCTGAAATTTTTACTTTTTTAGCATTGTCTTGACGGTCACGTGACCCCATCCAGCCATTCACAACGCCTTCGGAAAAAACAAAATTCAAGCGACGTTTTGAACACATCTGCTTTATGTTGTTGAACCATGAGCAACTTGAGTCTCCCAGGGGTCTCCTTCGTGTTGCATGTGGCTGGACAAATATGAACCTCTTTTTGTGTACGGTTTAGATGGGCATGACATGGCTTCCTGAGTAGATGTGCACTGGATTGCTGCTTCAATGTCTCTGCTGCATTCTGAGAGGTCACAGCGGGTCACTACTGTGTGGTCTCACAAAGTGGCCCATAGACTCGCACAGAGACACATAGACTCGCATGGAGATCACAGCGGGTCTCTACTGCGTGGTCTCGCACAGAGACCCCCTTGCCTCTAGACATTGTACAGGAATTGTCGCTCATGTACACCATCTAGAGATTATTGTAACATTAACAAGCTATATAGACAAAGTGGAGATTCCCATCAGCTTGCATGGAGACTCCTAGACTTATATAAGCTCACAGACTCACATAGACATCCACAGCCTTGCGTGGCATTCACAATGATGGTCTGGTCAGTGTTTCTACAATTGCGTGCCAGCGTCGTAGGTGGCCATAAAATCAGGAACAATTACGTTTTTCCAGTGACGTTATTCCAATAAATTTTGGATTTGGATTACAGAGATCTTCATCTGTCACGCTGAGCATCAGCGCTACCCTCCCTGCCACAGGGACACCCTAACCATGAGGCTTGGCTCTACTTTTATCGGTAGCGTCGTGATCGTCATTTTCAAGCAAATTGCATCTTACAGTCGGCGAGGAACTAGAGACGAGCTGGAAGGCTGCCAGGCAGTGAGCCGGCACCAACAATAGCCAAGTTTTGCGGTCCTCTATATTAAGGTGTTTTCAGCCAATTGTATGTATGTATGTTGAACTTATTTTACACTGTACGTAGCCAACCGTGCTCATTGGAGGTGAGTTCATAAATGTGGGAGAAAAACAGACTACCCTGAGAAATTTCACATGTAAAAGGGGGCAACACTGTATCCCCATACAGAAGGCAGAGATGATATTTGCACTTTGATGTACTGCCTTCTGGCGAGCTAAGGTACAGCTCCTCCTCGACACCCACAGGAAAGGAGTTTTACTAAATGTATGCGGTGTTCGACCAACCCTCGCCGCTTCCAGAGTGCCGAATCCCAGTCCGCGTGCATAGCCACCAGTACCCTGCAATTAACAGTGGCAGTGGCGTCCTTGTTACCGCTATGAGAGTGGCGCCGCCTGACTGTGTGTGCGTCTGTCCGCGTGTGCGCACGGTGCTCGGCAGGGCTACACGTCGTTCTGGAACGACTGCATCTCGTCGGGGCTGCGTGGCTGCATGCTGGTGGAGCTGGCACTGCGGGGCCGCATCACGCTGGAGCCTTGCGGCATGCGACGCAAGAGCCTCCTGTCGCGCAAGGTTCTCCCCCTCCCACACTTGTCGCCGCTGCACTTTGTGCGGGTTGGGGTGTTGCTGCGCTGTGCGGGTTGGGGTGGTGCGGGTTGTGGTGTTGCTGCTCTCTGCGAGTGCTTACTTGTGTAGGGTGTTTGTTGGGTAAGAGTATTTATTGGTTGTAGTGTTAGTTGGGATTAAGTGTTCTTTTGTTGAGTGTGTTGGGCTCAGGTGGTGCTGTTGTCGGGTTGTAATGTATTCGTTTAGTGTGTTTTGTTGGGTTAGGGTGTTTTAGGAAGTTGGTTTGTTGGGCTGTTTCGTGTGTGTGTGGATATGGTGTTATTACATCATTGCGTCATGGTAGTTGTTGGGCTGTATTCGTAGTGCCTCAAACAAGCATCACAAGTTTCAGAGCGCAAAGAGAATCCTGAAGCACGGTTACACAGGGCACTTTCGCATGGAGGGTCACGCGGGGTGTCCAAGACAACCAGTCAAGGCGTAGACACACAACACTGCCGGAGATTGGGGTGTGGGGTTCCTGGGTAGGGTGTGTATGGGCAAAGTTGGATTGGTTATGGTTAGTTGGTTGATGGTATTAAATTACATTGTTCTGGTGTTGCACCGTGGTGTTTATTGGTTGACGGTATTGGTCAGGTTGTTGCGCGAGTAGTGTTGGGGTTGGTTGAAGGGACTGGATTAGTGGGTTAGGGGTTCTCTTCCTTCAGCTCCATTCAACTCCTCTTCTCTCCTCTCCCTTCATCTCCCCTCTTCTCCCTCCATCTATCTAACGCCGCTGTCTCCCCGCATATCTCCCCACGCATCCCCCGGTCAGGTGATGTGCAAGTCGGACGCCCCAACTGGTGATGTGCTGCTGGACGAGGCCCTGAAGCACATCAAGGAGACAACGCCGCAGGAGACCGTGCAGACCTGGGTCGAGCTGCTGAGTGGTGCGTGCTCACTCGCACGCTCCCTCACACGCTGTCTTACTCACTCGCACGCTCACTCGCACGCTCATACGTACTCACACGCTGTCTTACTCACTCGCTCACACGCTCATTCACATGGTTACTTACTCACTCGCATGCTCACTCACTTGCTCACTCACTCGCATGCTCACTCACTTGCTCACTCACTCGCACGCTCACTCGCACGCTCACTCGCACGCTCATACGTACTTACACGCTGTCTTACTCACTCGCTCACACGCTCATTCACATGGTTACTTACTCATTCGCATGCTCACTCACTTGCTCGCTCACTCGCACGCTCACTCGCACGCTCACTCGCACACTCACTCGCACACTCACTCGCGCGCTTATACGTACTTACACGCTGACTTACTCACTCGCTCACACGCTCATTCACATGGTTACTTACTCACTCGCATGCTCACTCACTTGCTCACTCACTCACTCGCATATTCACTCGCATGTTCACTCGCACGTTCACTCGCACGTTCACTCGCTTGCTCACTCACACACTCGCACGTTCACGCTCACAAGTTCACTCTAGCATGTTCCATCTCGCATGTTCATTCACTCACACGCTCACTCACACTTATTCACTCCCACGGTCACTCGCTTACTCACTTGAATGTTCACTCTAACACGCTCCTTAAACCAAACCTAATCCCTCAATTCCAATGCCTCAGCCCTCACCTCTAACCCCTTTCCTTTAACTCATGACCTCTAACCTTGTAATCCTTCCGGCTCGACTTAACCCCTCGCCTCTAAATGCTCAAGTCTCCCTTCTCACATCTAACGCCTTGCCTTGAATTTTTAACCCCACACTTAAAACACCTCACCCTTCACCGCTGTACACCTCAGCCATCACTGCTCACCCCCCCCCCCCCACATCCACCTCTCACCTCTCTTCCCGCCTCTCTCCCTCGCTCACCATCGCCTTCCCCTACGGTGGAACCGTTGTCGAGCAGCCGCCCGTCCCGTTCCCACCACGCCTCGCGGCCCACGTTCACGTCGCCCTGCGCCCGTAGTAGCTCGCGGGCATAAGGCGGCGCCCCCTTAGCTCTCCCCCCGCACCATCTCCCCCCCACTCCGCTGCCCCCTCCCCGCGTTGAGCGGCGTGCGACTGTGCGGCGCAGGCGAGACGTGGAACCCGCTCAAGCTGCACTACCAGCTGCGGAACGTGCGCGAGCGCCTCGCCAAGAGCCTGGTGGAAAAGGGGGTCCTCACGACAGAGAAGCAGAACTTCCTGCTGTTCGACATGACCACCCACCCGCTCACCAACAACAACATCAAGCAGCGCCTCGTGCGCAAGGTGCAGGAGTCGGTGCTCGACCGGTGGAGCAACGACGCGGCGCGCCTCGAGCGCCGCACGCTGGCGCTCGTGCTGCTGGCGCACGCCAGCGACGTGCTGGAGAACGCGTTTGCGCCGCTGGCGGACGAGCAGTACGAGACGGCCACCAAGCGCGTGCGCTCTCTGCTCGAGCTCGAGCCCGAGGTCGAGAGCGCCAAGGCCGGTGCCAGCGAAGTGCTCTGGGCCGTCGTGGCCGCCTTCACCAAGTAGCGGCCGCGGCTGCGCGGCGACCAGGGGCCGGTCGCGCGGAGGCGGTCGCGGCGTCGGGAGGGCAGGGGCGGCGGGGATGAAGGTGACGCCACCCCCCCCCCCCGCTCCCTTCCCCTCCGCGCCCCCACGCCGCGCGGACGTCGTTCCTACGAGGACTTGCGGCGAACGCCGTGCACTTGGGGCGCCGCCCCCCCCCACTCCCCCCGGCCGCGGGCGCCGCCGCCGTCTCCGTTGCCGCCGTCTCTGGGCGTCCCGAGATGGCGATGGCGTCGCACGCCATGGGGGAGGTGCCCCTGGGGCCCGGGGAGGGGCGGTGAAGTGTGGGTTGCCTCGCTCGTTCGCAGAGCCGAGCGCGTCCGTTGCGAGCGAGGGATTTTTTTGTTTTGTTTCATTCTTCCGAGGCGGTGGGGGTCACGGGGCCTCCGCCCCGCCACCAACTCGCCCCCCGGCCCCTCCGACGCGGCGGAGGTCGTGCCCGGCAGCAGGAGAAGCTTGAGGTTTTTATGCAAAATCGGAGCAGTGCCTCGTTGCCAGTGACTGAGATCGGGTGCCCGGTCACGACGGGGGGTGGGGAGGGGAGTGGAGGGGGGGGGGCGCTGGGAGGGTTGCGTGGTGGCTGCCTCGGAGAGTTTCCACGCAGCAGAGGGAATCCTGTAAATTTCCAAATGGAGCTCCAGCGGTGTGGAGGCTCGAGGACGGGTGGACACAGCGACGGACGTCACCACCCCCCCACCCCCACTCTACACCGCCACCCCCGCCTGGTGCTCTGCGGACTCGGAAAAGACTGTGCACACAGCGGCCAGGCCATGAATAGCGCTTGCGTAGAAGAAGAACCATGCGCCTGCTGCAAGCGTGGGGGAGCGAGCGAACGAGCGTGCGAGTGTGGAGGAGCGAGCGAGTGACGAGGGAGTGCGACAGAATGGGCGCGTGGGCTGAAGCGCTGGTGGTCGTGGTGCTCGTGTCGTCTGGACCATGAGGAAAGCCGCGGTTTTATGCTGAGTGCCGTCTCATCAACCCCCCCCCACCACCTCTTGACTGTGCCCCCCCTTCTGCTGTCCAAAGGCGACCGGGCTCCCCTCAGTCTTAATATCCTCACTTAGTTCGGTCATTCGGAGGCCGTGGGTTTATCGGCGAGCGCCCTCACCATGCCCGAGTGACTCGCAACTCGACCGCACCCGTAAGAGGGAACTCGCCAGGGTTAAACTCGCTCCCTCGATGCTTATAAATCAATGCGATGTCACATCGTGTGGACCAACAAACGTCACTGATTATTCATCGATGTTTGCCCTATTTGTTGCTATTTGGAACGCCTCAGCCCCGATTAACCCGTTGCTAATTTTAGGCCACCCCTGGCGCAGCAGCGAGCAGTCGAGTCCTGCCCAGGTTGAGGGTCGCGGAGTGAAGCGGCTGGGGAGGAGGGGGACCCAGCGGCGGCAGCAGCAGCAGCCATCATCCACTCCGCGTAGGTGGGAGCTGGGATTCCCGTGCTGCTCGATTGGTTGATTGCTGTATTTGTAATTAGTGGCCATGAGCAACGATCCCGCTCCCCCCGGCTTCACGTTAACGGGCCGGACTTCTCGCTGCCCGCCCGGCTTCCGTCCCCCGCCAAGGGAACGTCAGCCGCAGGGTCCCCTTGCTGCTCCCCGTTGCGCTCCGCCCCTCCCTCCACTGGAAGAGGCTCGAGCAGGAGAGCGTGCGGATGTGTGCGCGTGTGTACAGGCTCGGTTAGTCTCCCCTCTGTCCGCGTTCCTGGGCGTCGGTTTGATTTTTAAGGTGCGGTCGTGATACTCGGGGTCATTTCGCGACGTCTCGTCGGCAGCCGCGGCGTGGGGTCACGGCCGGGGGGTTGGGGTCACCGTGGCCCTCCCGCGGTGGAGTGCCGTCAACTGATTTGGGTTTTGTTGGGAGTCCTGTGTTCTCTAATCCTTCCGAACTGCATCTCTTTCTCGTGTATCAGCCAATCTTACTACAATAATAATTATGATGATGATAATAATAATAAAGCTTTCCTCGGTAATTGGCGCACGCACACCACATGGGATTGATTCGCGGGACGTGACTGCCCGTGCTGGCTTCGTGTCCACAACCTGTCCTGCGTGTTCTATGCTGATGGGTGTTTGTGGGGGAGTGTGTTTGTGGGGGAGTGTGTGTGTGTGCGCGCACGCGTGTGTGTGTGTGCGCGTGTGTGTGTGTGCGCGCGTGTGTTTATTGCCGCTAGTGTGTTTGTGGGTGCGAGTGTGTTTGTGTATGTGGGTGTGTGGGTGTTTGTGTGTGAGGAGCGGTACTGTAGTGGTTAGCGCACTGTGATAGGATCCTGTCAACCTGAGTTGTATTCCTGTAAACGGCCAATACCAGTAGGTTGACTCAGCTTCACATGAGTCCCTGGTGAAAAATGTAAACATAGCCACTATGGAGACAAAGGCGGCCCGGCGTGGTGCTGGCCATCCAACCCGAAAGTGATGCCACCTCGTGTTGTACAGACAGGTGGGACATCTGCTCTGGGCTCGAAGGCTCGGCCATCCGCCGAGGAGATGCGAAGAGCTAGCATGGAGGCTGAGAGTCCATATCCAGTGCCACGTGGAGGTTGAGCGCAGGCTGGATGGGGGTTCCCTAGGATTTGGGGTTCGGGAGCGTCATCCAAGGGGGGTGGCCACGATAATAGCAACAACCAGTGATGGACTGGGACTAAAAATTGGCCCAGGCATTTGTAACCACACTGGGCCCAAATGGCCATGCGATCTCATTTTCCCATTTGGGTTGGTCCAAAAAACAAGTGGGCCGATGAAGAATCTTTGGTGGCTGCCGAATATGGGGACTTAATGCCAACTGACCGCGTAAATAGGAAATGAAACGTACACAGGCCTGACGGCAACGAGCGGGCATCTCAAGAGAGCCGGCAAAGGCGACTCCACATCGCCTTGCCAGGCAGCACGCCGAGGTACAACCTGGCACGGTTGCCGTGGTGAGGGTAGTAGTACCGCCACGTGTGTGCCTGCCCCGCATAGCTACTCGCTAACGGCACTCGCCACAGCAGTCTTGTAAACGGCTTCACGGGGATCTCGTCCTGTGTGTGTCTGTGCGAGTTCTTGAGTGTCTTTGTACGTGTCGTGGGGAGCGGTGACGAAGTCATTGGCTCGCTGCGCTTCAAACCCTGCGACCTAAGTTCTAAATGAAACAACTTATTTTACCAGGTAAGGCCTACTGAGCTATAGCTTTTGTTGAGAAGCCACCTAGCCATAAATGACAGCCTAACGAAGTGTCTTTTGTGGAAATGCAAAGCAGCAAACACCAAGGTGCTTGCATCCTATCAGCAGAGGGTTACATCGGCTCTTTATCAAGGTCTGAATGTCTGGCAAGGTACCTACTGATTGGAGTGACAGTATAATTATTTCTCTGTACAAAGGGAAAAGATCGCATATGGCATGCAGCAATTATGCACCAATATCCCTTCTTTCAGTACCGGGAAAGGTTTTTGCACATCTACTTCTGGGCAGGCTGCAACCGTTCCTGACACAACACTGTCGCGCAGAGCATTCAGGCTCCACAGCTGCTCGAGCTACAATGGATGCTGTGCTTGGACTCCGCCGACTTGCAGAACGACAGCGACTGCCCATTGCATGTCGCTTTTACTTGGATTTTTAGGCGGCTTTTGACTGTGGATCTATTGACTCTGGTCTGCTTGGAGAGCAATTGGGGTCCGAGGCATCCTGCTGAACCTTGTGAAAGATCTACTTGCAGGCACAAGCGCAAAGATTCATGTCTGGTCCGGACCATCGCCACGATTCTAAACCACATCTGGAGTATGTCAAGGATGCGTCCTCACACCGGCGCTCTTCTATCGGGCGATCGACTGGATCTATTAAAACATGACCCATGACCTTGGAGTCGGGGTTAGCCGCAACCACTGACCTCGACTCCGCTGATGATGCAGCCTTGTTTGTTGGTTGAGAAGCCTGAAACAGATGCACAACATTCCTCCAATATTTCCACAACAGTGCAAGAAAATCTGGACTAAATGAAACAAAATTCCAGAACTTGGGCTCCCGACCTCCATACGCACCCTGCGTAAGCAACGGCAATGCTGTCGAAGCAGCGGAGGAACTTCTCTGCCGAGATCTGCACAGACGATGTCGACCTGATGCCATGCGCCGGTTTGGCCTGGCCTCAGGAATCATGAACGGTCTGAACTGCGTTTGGTCCCAGCAACGTTTTAAGTCCGGGTACCAAATTGAGAGTACGAGTGATGCGTGGTGTCAGTGTTTGTAATTGTGCGGAGGCCTGGACATTGGTGGAAGCCTATCTGGATCGGCAGCAGTCCTTCCACTTGCGATGCCAAAGACGTCTTTTGGCATCCAATGATTCGACTTCGTCAGAAATATCACGGTTGCATCTGCGACCGGCCTCCTCGCCATTGAGAGCTCATTTCGAGGGAGATGGCTGTCGCTCATTGGACACGTTGCCCCGTCTTGATGCGCAAACTCCTGCAGCAAACCGCGCGCCGCTTCAGTTGGCGGTCGACGTTCGAAGCGAGGACTGCGACCCTCAAAGGAATGGCGCCGCCCCCGTGGCCGCCCCCTTGAGACGTGGATCAAACAGATCGCTCGAGACGCCGGTGTATGGCCGCAAGAGCACTTGATGCGAATGCTGTCGCAAGAGGCCACACGTTTGGTGCCACGCTAATTCGCTGACCATTTGTGATGAATGAATGAAACACGAAACGAATGTTTCTAAATGTCGAGGGAAAACAGAGGATCTGGAGAACAATCCATGCGACCACGGGTAGCACACGCAAACTCAAAATATGCAGGTGTCGGGGTCGGGATCGATCCCACGACCTATATACCAGGTGAGGGAGTTAACATCTCGCCACCGCTCATGGCGAACGTCAGCGGTGAATATCTGAACCGATCGTGGACCCCAGCCCGTAGGTCGACTCAGCCTCAAATTAATACGTGGTGCAGCGTACAAACATCAGTGGAGTTCTGCGAGGACCGTGTGGGGTGGTGTGCCGACCTTAATATGCGTTGGCCACAGCGCTTGTCAAGTTTGTGTACCAGGTAAGTTCCCGAGAGACGAGGATAGAGGAGCTGCATTCGCAGTAGTGGCCTGGGTCACCACTGATGACAAGCACAGCCATACAGTAGAGCAATGGAGCGAATAGAAATCATGAGAGCAAACACAACCAACTAGGGTTCAGCAAAGTAGCACAGCCGTGTAAATCCGTGTACAGCAGGGAGCCAATGAGCGGCGTGGATTTGATGTTAGCGTGAGGTTAGGGGTGAGGTCGATGAGGTCAGGGTGTGGGGTTAGGGTGAGGTTAGGGTGAGGTCAGGGTGAGGTTAGGGTGAGGTCAGCGGTGAGCTGGGCTCAAGGTGAGGTGAGGTCAGGGTGAGGTGGGGTCAGGATGAGGTCAGTGGGGTCAGGGTGAGGTCAGCGTGAGGTGGGGTCAGGGTGAGGTCAGGGTGAGGTGAGGTCAGGGTGAGGTCAGAGTGAGGTGGAGTCAGGGTGAGGTCAGGATGGGTGAGGTCAGGGTGGGGTCAGGGTGAGGTCAGGGTGAGGGTGAGGTCAGGGTTAGGTCAGGGTGAGGGGGTGTTTCGGGGGAGAGGGCAGCAGGTGGCGCCCGTGTGAAGGTGGCGCGTTCACGTGGCCAGGTGAAGAGGCGGTCAGCTGGAGTCACCGCTCAATACACCGCGTGTGTTGTACACGTGTGTGTTGTTGTACACGTGTGTGTGTTGTACACGTATGTGTGTGTTGTACACGTGTGTGTTGAACACGTGTGTGTTGTACACGTGTGTGTGTGCACACGTGTGTGTTGTACACGCGTGTGTTGTACACGTGTGTGTGTTGTACACGTGTGTGTGTTGTACACGTGTGTGTTGAACACGTGTGTGTGTGTTGTACACGTGTGTGTTGTACACGTGTGAGTTGTTGTACACGTGTGTGTTGTACACGTGTGAGTTGTTGTACACGTGTGAGTTGTACACGTGTGTGTTGTACACGTGTGTGTTGTACACGTGTGAGTTGTTGTACACGTGTGTGTTGTACACGTGTGAGTTGTTGTACACGTGTGTGTTGTATAGGTGTGTTTGTTAAC
This sequence comes from Lethenteron reissneri, assembly GCF_015708825.2. Classification (NCBI taxonomy): domain Eukaryota; kingdom Metazoa; phylum Chordata; class Hyperoartia; order Petromyzontiformes; family Petromyzontidae; genus Lethenteron; species Lethenteron reissneri. The sequence goes on along the minus strand of NC_083796.1, from coordinate 523,748 downwards.
ACGTATGGATAAGTGTGTTATACACGTGTGTTTGTTAACACGTGTGTGTTGTATAGATATGTTTGTTAACACGTATGGATAGGTGTGTTATACACGTGTGTGTTGTACACGTGTGTGTCGTTGTATAGTGTGTGTTATACACGTGTGTTGTACATGTGTTGTAG
>NC_083796.1:453894-523084 GCF_015708825.2 Lethenteron reissneri | reverse complement strand
CGCGATCCTAAAGGAATCTACAACCTTCGATGATTCCTTTGCGCGATTCAAAGAATCGATTCCTGGCGCATAGGAGGTTTCCATTTTTAATTACAGAGTTTTATTTTCATTGTTATGTTATGTTTTAAAGTTTTCAGGAGTAAGTTTTTAATTATATTTAGCCCCAGTCAACGCCGGATATTTGCCATTCGTAGCAGTTTATTTCAACTCTATAACCAACTTTATTAAACGGAAATAAGGCGATTCTAAATGAATCTACAACCTTCGATTCCTTTTCGCGATTCAGCGAATCGATTCTTGGCGCGGTCGGGTTTATAATTTTAATTACACAGTTGTATTTTCATTGGTATGTTATGTTTTAAAGTTTTCAGAAGATTTTAAATGTATTTTTCCCCTGGGCAACGCTGGGTATATCGAGTTTATACCACAAAGTCGTCGCCTGACAGAGTTGCGTGTCGAGGCCTAGTACCGTGCAGAGCCTCCGGCCTCGCCTAGATTGCCCACCCGGCTGAGGGTGGGTACTGGGGCCCTTACGCCCCCCCCCCGCGCTACAATAATACTGTCTAATCGCTATAATTTTATTATCTACCGACCCTATAATAGTAAATTGCACACATTGGGGTGGAAGGGGAGTGAAGAGGACGTGAAACTTTGATGAATTTACCTCAGAGTCGCGTCTTAATGCATGCGCATATTTGTAACGGGAATTAAAAATGGCGTCCACCCCGCAGCGAAGTTGTTGCTACCCGTTGCCAGGGGCAACCGCCGTGGTCCGCGCCGGCCGGCAATATTAAATAAATAAATATATATTTATGTAACTAAATAAAGAGCAATCGCACTAAATCGATAATCGGTCCGATTTAAAGTTTAGAGACAAAAAATCGGAAAGACCTAAGTTTACCGCGGGCCGGGGGCGTGCCCACCTGCAAAATTTAATCTCGGCGAACCCCACGGTCCGAGAGCTAAATCCCCCGGAAGGGAGCGTACGCAGACGGACAAACAGACAGACAGACAGAGACAGACAGACAGACAAAAAATGAATTATATAGGTTAGATAACAAGGTCAATGCGATAGTTTTATATTTTTTAAAAATGTTAATTGAAGGGATGCATTGGTATGGGCGATAAGCATCTATTGAATATGGAAATAGGAAAAGTAGGTACCGTATGTTTAACTTCTTTCACACCGTACGTAGCCAATCGTGACAATCGGAGGTGTGGGGCAAGGACAGCAAACTAAATGAAAAAAGGTATTAGACCAGAGGACGCCTTTTGGCCTAACACCGTTTGAGACGAGGCTCAAAAGAAAGCTGTCTCTGGTGTGGACCAATCAGTTTCAAGGTCAATGCATCTATTATCAGAGTATGTTTTTTTGCATTCTGACGACAAGTATTGTGGTTAATACAGACATGATTGCTCATAAAAAAAGGTTTCAATTTGGTGTTTTAACAACTTAACACCTGTTTTGTTGCCAGAAAAAAAGGGGGAAACCTATTCTTACATTTCTAAAGAAATTCGTTTTCAATTAAGATCTGAAACTGCATTGCTCGAGTGGGTTCCTAATATCGCAAAGAGCGTTCCAGACGGCCGGAGAAGCGCATCTAAAAGCATACGATGCAGTGACCGTCTTTGGTCGATGGTTAGCCAAAAGCCACTGTGAATATGACCGGAGTTTGCATGATGGTTTATGCCAGGGGTGGGCAAACTTTTTTCCTCGCGGGCCACAATGGGTTCTAAAATTTGACAGAGGGGCCGGGCCAGGAACAGATGGATGGAGTGTTGTGTGAACTAATATAAATGACATGTAAAAATCATTACATGAAAGGATTTGGCCTTTAACAGGTAGCAAAGCATTTATTTGCAAGGCAATTTAACAAATTGCACGCACATGAACAATACAAAAACATGTCGTAACGTGACTGATCAAACATCATGAAAACATCTGAGGCCTGCGCCCAAACCAATTACCTCACTTGAACTTTATTATCTACATTAACAGGTTAGAGCAGCCACGCAGGCTGTGTGATGGAGATTTGGCTCCAACCTCGCTGCAGCAACACATAATCACTTTCAGTTTCAGTGGGAACAGTGTTGTTGATCTCCCATTTTTGCCAGTGCATCCAAGTCTGGAGTTATTTTGGTTGTGGCAATTCTCAGGATAGATCTGAGGTGCTGATCCGTTAACGTTGATCTGTGACGGGCTTTGTTGGCGTTCATGACGCTGAATGTCTGCTCACACACATAAGTCGAGCCAAACGAAGTCAGTATCTTCTGTGCAGTCCTCCGGAGGTTTGGAAACATGGCTCTGTTAAGTGAAGCATAAAAGTCATTCAGTTTAACAGAGTTGAACGTCTCCTTTAGGACGGAGTCAGACTGAAGATCTATCAGTTCCAACTGCAGCTCCTGTGGTGCTGTTTCAGGGTCTTGTAACAGGGGACAGGACACCAGCTGAAGTGACTGTTCAATTTTTCGAAATCAGAGAACCTATGGCAGAATTCTCCGTGCAGGTCCTCAAGTGATTTGCTGTATTTTTTTGCGTTTCGCGGTGCCTCTTCCTGCATGGCAAGTGTGGGGAAATTAGCGAAAGATTTGTTCGCAATTTGTCCGGAGAACAAAGTGAGCTGGATTTGAAGGCTTTCACATGTTTGTACATGTCGTGAACAAACTGATCTTTCCCCTGCAGTTTCACATTCAGCTCATTCATGTGTGAAAATATGTCCACTGCAAACGCAAAGTCACTAAGCCAGTTCTTGTCGCTTAGCTCAGGGAATTCGTCAGATTTCCCCATCAACTCCAAAAATGCGATAATATCTTCTTTCAGCTCCCACACTCGTTGTAACACTTTCCCCAAACTTAACCAGCAGACACGGGAGTGGTACAGCAAGTCCTGATGATCCGCATCAGTTTCCTCCAGGAACGTAATAAACTGACGGTGCTGAAGTCCCCTTGCTCGTATAAAGTTCACAAGTTTTACGACTGGATTCACGACACGATTAAGCTGCAATACAGACTTACACAGGGATTCCTGATGGATGATGCAGTGAAGGAAAATAAGATCCTGGACAGGATTTTCCTTTCACTTTATCCTGGATTCTTTTCAGCAGCCCAACATTTTTTACAGTTAAATTTGGCGATCCATCCGTTGTGACATTGACAAGTTTACTCCAAGGTAGCGTCATTCTTTCGATGACAGCAGATACCTGGTTATACAAGTCCTCTCCCCGCGTTGTTCCTTTCATGGTCTCCATGGTCAAAAACTCCTCTGTTATCGAAAAATTGTCATCAATGCCTCGGATAAAAAATGAGGAGCTGAGCAGTATCTTTTACGTCCGTACTTTCATCCAGTGCTAGTGAATATAATTCAAAGGAATCAGACTTTTTGTTTGACTGGCTATATTTTTATCAATCAGTTCCACACGGCGAGTCACAGTCCTGCGTGATAAACTGACTTTTTCAAATTTGCTTTTGATCTCTGGACACGAGATGTCTGCTGTCTGTACCATGTATTCTTTTACAAACTTGCCTTCGGAGAAAGTGGTAATGAGTGGTAATGTTGGTGAGAAGTTTTTAAAGAAATTTAAATCGAAGTGAAGAAGGAAATTATTGAAAAGTTTGTATAATTAATGATTTTTCTAACGTTATGTTTTCTGTGCTTTAAAACGCTTTGAAAAAACTGTGGGGTCTAGAACGGACTCGTGAAATTCGGAGAGAACTCGGAGTTAAGTTTTGTTGAATTACACAAAGCGTAACAGTTATGTATATAACTTTTGTTATATAAAATTCCTAGTAAGATATTAATTTTGTGATGTAGTCATACCCCTCCCCCTCATTCAAGCCGTAATTTAGAGAGCGAAAGCGCCGAGTACATAAATCGCTAACATAAGAACCCGTTAATCTCTTCTCGCATCATTCATACGATGATGCGGTGAAGTAAACGTTCATACGATATTACAGTGAATGCTTCCAAAAACAATACTTAATCCAAATATTACTGTTAACTTACTTTCAATAGAAACATGAATTGCTCATACGAATATTCTCTATCTCTCCCGGTCAAAGTGCGCCATCTAATGGGGAAATGGGGGCATTACAGGAGGAAGGTAAAATTTAATTGATTAATATTTGGACTTTACCGAAAGAACCAAGAAGATGAATCCCTGCAGTCACGAAAGCTTTAAATCGAAAAATGTTTGGACAAGTTCGGTGGGCCGGATTAAAAAGCCCAACGGGCCGTATACGGCCCGCGGGCCGTACTTTGCCCATGTCTGGTTTATGCTCATTGACGAGATCAGCATTGTGGTTCATTTGTGGCAAATATATATTACACCGCAGGGATATATGCCAATCGTTTTGCCCGTAGTGGACACTAATGGTATTTCCCAACCCAGATGGTATCAGACAGAATGCCTATTTATTGTAATGTCATGGAAAAGTTCAGGGCTGAATTAACTAGTTTCACACCCGGCACACCTCATCCAGTATATCTGGCACAGTCGACGTTTTAATAACACCGAGCTCGAGAAGAAATCGAGTGAGGACACACAGAAAAACCCTTTCACATCCCTCATTTTATGTGGAAACGAGTACACAGCCATGACGCGCGATGGTGGAAGTGGTTACCAGAGTTTCCCTTTCACGATTTTCAGTGGCAACTCCACCGTGACTAAGCCTGGCTCCATCTTCAGCATGGGGGGAGGGGGGGGGGGCAGAAGAGCTGTCATGTGGGAGACACCATAGCAATGATTCACCGCCAAGGAGAGTGAACCTGGATGGGCAAAAGGTGGGGCATGACCCACTAGGGCCCACCCCAAGTCTTCCTGAGTACTGGCCCTGACCGCGAGACGTGCGGCGAGGGTTGCGGTCCAGCCTCAACCATCACCGTCCCTCGACTCGGATAGCCGCCATGCTACATCCCAGCGGTGGGGACGGTGCATTCGACAGCGGTGACTGCGGCAGTGGTGATGACACAAGACCGGCGTGGCGATGATCGTACGAACCCCAGCTCCATGATTCCGTGCGACTGGGTGATTTAGCCACCCCAAACCCCGCTGAGGACGGGAGGGAGGGGGACCTGATGGCACAGTCGGCGAAGGGAGCAGCCGGCCGTGCGAGCGGCGAGATGGGGGACGCAGGGAGCGTGAGGTTCGGCGTGTGCGGTGGCAATGCGGAGCCAAGCTGGGCGGCCAGCGGAGTGCCGATGTCCAGGGGCCAAGTCTCCATCATGTCCATCTCCCCATAGTGGCATTCGAGGACTATGGAGAAGGTCAGCGATCCCTGCGACAGACACGCGTTCACTCGGCTCATAGTGACCGCACCCGGTGACACAGCGCCCTGGGGCAGCGCCGTCAGTAGGGGCGGTGTGGGTTGGGTAGTTGTTGTGGGTGGAGTTGGCGGTGTGGGCGGTGTTGTTGGTGTGGTTGGTGCGGTTGATGTGCGCGGGTGTGATTAGTGTGGGTGGTGTGGATGTAGTTGGCGGCATGAGCGGTATGGACGGTGTTGTTGGTGTGATTTGTGTGGGTTTTTGTAGATGGTGTTGATGGTCCAATTGGTGTGTGCGGTGTAAATGGTGTGGGTGGTTTGATGGGTTTGGTTAGTGTGAGCAATGTGGTTGGTGTGGTGTGAGCGGTGTGGTTGGTGTGGTGTGAGCGGTGTGGTTGGTGTGAGCGGTTGTGGTTGGTGTGGTGTGAGCGGTGTGGTTGGTGTGAGCAATGTGGTTGGTGTGGTGTGAGCGGTGTGGTTGGTGTGGTGTGAGCGGTGTGGTTGGTGTGAGCAATGTGGTTGGTGTGGTGTGAGCGGTGTGATTGGTGTGGTTGGTGTGAGCGGTGTGGTTGGTGTGATTGGTGTGGTGTGAGCGGTGTGGTTGGTGTGAGCAATGTGGTTGGTGTGAGCGGTGTGGTTGGGTGGTTAGTGTGAGTGGTGTGGTTGTTTTGGTTGGAGGGAGCGGTGTGGGCGGTGTGGTCTGTGTGGTTTGTGTGAGCGGTGTGGTTGGGTGTTTAATATGAGCAGTATGGTTACTTTGGCTGGTCTGAGGGGTATGGTTGGTGTGGGCAGTGTGGTTGGTGTGAGCGGTGTGGTTGGGTGGTTAGTGTGAGTGGTGTGGTTGTTTTTGGTTGGAGGGAGCGGTGTGGGCGGTGTGGTCTGTGTGGTTTGTGTGAGCGGTTTGGGCAGTGGGTGTGCTCACCCGCAGGTGCTGCAGTCCTGTGACACGTGTGGAGAAGCACGGCTCTGCCGGGCGGTGAGGTACCGATCCCTCGCTGCCGGACACCTCCAGGCTACTCAGATTGCTTATCTTAGCATCCACTTCCAGCTCCTGCCATAAACGTCCACGTGTGCATGTGTGTGCGTGTGTGGGCGTGCGTGAGGAGCAGTAGTGTAGCAGTTAGCGTAATGCACTACGAACTTGGCGACCCGAGTCTTATTCCAGCACCAATGACTATTAACTGAGCTGGTCTTGGGCCTCCCCTAGAACGAACTCAAAATGAGTACCTGGTGCGGTGTTGTAAACATCACCACTGGGGAGACAAAGGCGGCCAGGCGTGGTGCTAGCCACCCACCCCCTTGTGTGTCATGCTGGCCTTCATAGGTGCAAACTAACATAACCTGCCCCAAGAGTCTGTTAAAGGCTACACGGGAGATCTTTGTCTGTGCGTGTGGATTTACATGTGACGAAGTCACTATTATTCTGACTCCCTGGATCCTGTCCTGATGGCGTCAGATGCAGTTTCACGTGAAGCATCTCGTATCGAATCGCTGCTAAATATGGCCGTGAGGATTGCCCTCTCACCGGTGAGTGAGCTGAAACAATCATAACCGGCGACCCGTGTCACATCAATTGTGCACCACGCAGCAACTGAATTTGGCCAGATCATTACGAGGCCCAATCCAAACATCTATTCTGGATTAGTAACCTAAGTCACTACACAGCGATGTTCCAGTAGATTTGTGTAACCAGGTGAGAGCTCAAGAGACAGGAAGAGCCTCATTTGCAAGAGTGGCCTGGGGAATTTGTCTGCTGCCAGTCTGTGTAAAGGTGGACAATCCAGTAGATCAACGATTATCCGGATGCTTCGGGGGGAAGGGGGAGCCAGATTTTCAAAAAATCCAGATATATAATCACATCATGATTTAATATAGCTTTTTTTGCACATTCTTGTCTAACATTATGCTTAGGGTGTTGTGTATATGATTTTTAGAGTTTTAAATTAGTTTCCTATTTGAAATTGGCATAAATAAACATACGAATAGACAATAATAAATATCCTCCTGTAAAAAGTTACTGCATTTACTATACCGTACTTACCACACCAATCTCGAAGACTCTGCATGGAGTAATGTATGTACTGGGCTGTTTCAAAAACCACTCATCTGACGATCGCTTGACTGATGCAGCCTTTAGATCGGTGCTCCGGTGAACGCCGAATTACATGCACTTTTCGCCGGATTGCACAAAAAAATTTCTGTTTTAATTTCTGTACCTATTTTTCATGAAACATTTATATACGTGCAGTATTTTCATTGCTTAAGTTGTATGTAGTGTATAATGTACTGTTTATATTTGACATTTAAATCAAGCATTGTTACTTTTTTTGTCACGCACATGGCGTCGATCGCCGGACTGGTACAACCTTTGGAGCGGTTTTGCCGGTTTTGCCTGATGGGCCTGGGACCGCCGGATAATGTTGGAAGCTGAATAATAAGACACCAGATAATCGATCATCAACTGTAATTCTGTCTGGTGGTGTCTGGTGAAGTGCTGTCATAGCCATGATTCACAATGGCCTACCAGGTGCTGGTCCTCAAAGCAGAATGGTCACGAGTTGTGTTTTTGATAGAGCCGCCCGCCTGTACACCGGGGCATCTCAGAGCAATTAACATCTAGTAATCTCAACACATCTCAAAGGGAATCCCCAGTGGCCATTAGGAGGCTATGATTGCTGCTGTGTGTGATCCCAACCGCGTAATTTTCAGTCTAATTTTTGAATTTGGTAAATTTGGACTGTGACCCTGGCACACAATCGCCTTCTCTTGTGAATAACATCACGGGATCCTGAACGTCCACGGTGAAGCAGACGGCGCGGAGTATTATTGCAGTTAATACACAACCGCAGTACTAGTCAGGGTGGCTGCCGGAATCAAACCGTGTAGCTCTTCAACATGCGGGGAACACGCTGCTGTGTTGCCGGGTTGCCGCGTGGCCGCTCGGCGCATGCGAGTGGCCGTCACACTACTCACGTCCGGCAGGTCGGTGACATATGCGCGGCACGAGACCACGCCGGCGCCGCGCTCCAGGACGCGTGCGTAGATCATCAGTACGTTGGAGAACTCGGCAGCAAAGCCCAGGTGCACAAGGCAGCCCGAGTCAAACTCGCGCGTGCGGTTGGGGGGTAGCTCTGAGGGCACCGTGAGGGGCATGGGAGTCAGTGACAGAGGAGAATCTCAAAGGGGGGGGGGGCAAGCGGTTTTCAAATTTAAAGCTTTTAATTGGAGCTCTACACCAATAAATAACAAACATACATTGTTGCATTCTTTCTGGTTGAAGGCTCTACCAGGTGCTGCCTGTTTAATCTCATCTATGCTGTGTTCAACCACCACCCTGCAGGTCACAGCAAGACACCCACTCATCCAACAACAACAACCACCATTCGCCACTAATTGGCGGTGACGTCACCACGGCGCTTGTGCCAGGCTAAGTGCACGTTGAGGCCACGTGAAGTGTCGAACGCCCGCTGGCAGTAGGTTACGGGGCAGATCCAGGTGCCCCGGGTCGACTGACTGAGATGACTGGCCGATCCACCACCTGTACCCCCTACTGTGCCAACTTGCTCTACTTTAGCCACCCGGTGCTCCACTCGTTGTTGTGAGCATCACTTCTCCACCCTCCGTTGTTGTTGGAGGGCGACTGCCTCCAACTGCCCAGTAGCATCCTTCACGACCCTCCTCCACAGAGGCCGATCTTGGCACCGCTGGTACCAGTCATCGGCAAGTCCACTCAGCTCCACATCCTCCTGTACTATATCACTCCATCTCTTCTCTAGCCCGTGCCGCACCCGTTTAGCCCCCTCAATCTGGCCGAACAAAAGCTGTTTAGGCATGCGGTGGCTGGGCATGCGGGCTACATGACCCAGGCAACGCAGCCTTGCCCGCCGGAGGAGCTCACCGATGGGACTTTTCCAGATCTTTCAAGGATTTGTGAGCTCCTCACACAACCCAACCTGGTTAAACCCAGGATGGATCATAGGCAGGCCAGCCTAAATGTTTCTAACCGGTGAAGATGTTCCATTAGGGGGGTCCACGTTTCGCAAGCGTAGATAAGGTAGGGCATAACTGTGGCCGAGAAGACCTGAAGCTTCATGTGGAGCGACAGACCAGCTAGCTTCCACACATTATGCAACTGATGAAAAGATAATGCCGCTCGACTGATTCGGAGTGAGACCTCTGCTGTCAAACGGAGCCGCTCATGAGCACACTGCCCAGGTATGGGAAGCTTTCCACTCTCTCCACAACTGCCCCATCACCAATTGGGAGTTGTGGGGGTGGAGTGTCCAATGGTACAAAATACCCAGGCAGGTGCTTAGTTTTGGTGGGGCTAATGATAAGGCCCCACCTCTTAGTGGCATGCTCCAGGTTCAGCAGCAGCGCCTCAACTCCTCCTCTGAGTGAGCAGAAATTACCAGATCATTGGCATACATAACATGGTTAACCAATAGGGAGCCATCCCTTGACCGCACCTGGGCATTGATCAGCCTCCCATTGCATCTGTACCAGATGGAAATTCCTCCAGTACAGCAATCAAAGTCTTCACAAACTACGTGGTCGAAATAGATGTTAAATAATGTAGGAGCCAGAGGACATCCCTGTCGCACCCCAAGGTGAACAGGGAATGGCTCCGACTCCCGGCCACGTAGTTTTACCCGGGCCTGCTCACCATCATGAAGGTCCTTAATGATTGTGAGCAGAGAGTCAGGGACTCCGAAAGCACGAAGAACAACCCAGATCCCAGGCCTACTGATGGTATCATAGGCCTTGACCAGATCAATAAAGCAGAGATGTAAGTCTTGTTACAATTCCCTACATCTGTGCAGGACCGCCCTTTCCTGAAACCACATTAGGGCTCTGCAAGCCTCTCCTCAGCGTGCCTGGAAAGGCGATGTTGAATAATTCTTGCCAGGACCTTTCCCGGAACATTGAGGAGTGAGATGCCCCTGTAGTTGTTACAGTCTGTGCGGTCCCCCTTCTTAAAGAGGGGGACCACCAGAGCATCCTTCCAATCCTGAGGAACCCGTCCAGTGGTCCAGACTGTTGTTATGATGTCATGTAGGGCAGTCTGTGCACAAACGCCACCCTCCCTCAGCATTTCGCTTGGGAGATCATCTCTGCCCGGTGCCTTTCCTGGTCTCAGACTCTGGATCGCCTTCAGGACATCCTCAACAGATGACATCTCAGCCAGCCACTCACAGAGGGTGATTTCTTCCTCCAATATTTGAGGCACCGCACTCACTCATCCAATCATTTACTCACCCACACACTCACTCGACTACTCACTCACCCACTCACTGGCACCATCACTCACTCACCAACTCACTCACCCCCTCCTTCACCGATTCACCGACTATCCCACTCACTCTCTCACTTACTCACCACACTGCAGGTCACCTCACTTCTGTTCCTTCCCTTGAACTGCTTCACTGTGGAATTCCCTTCCATTATCTCTTTCCCAAGCTCTTGTCATAACTAACCTTGCTCAAGTCAAAAAACGTGTAACACTCTTCTCTATTAAAACTGTGATGGTGCTATCTGTTGCTGGCTGCTTGACGTTGTGAGTCCCTGGGCCTGCGCTAGGCCACTGTGCTCTAAAACGCGCATGGTACCGTGCGCCTGCGCCCAGCGTTGGTAGATGGAGCGCGCAGGGAAGCCCTGGGCAGGTCTGCGGGGGTCGGTGAGGGCACGCCGCTCAGACAAGCTGCTCCGGATCTCCAGCGCCTGCCTCCCGCGTGCCAGGTTACAGCGGCCCATGTCTGCACGCATGCAGAGAAGGAGATCCCCACCTAAAGCCTGAACAAACCTTGGTGAGCGAGTGACTATGAAGCCCAACACGGCGCACGAGGGAGCGGTGTGGTCGGCACCACGCACAGGCGCATATCTATCCAGATACAGGCAGGCAATCCCCAATTTTACGACGTTACAATGCGTCCCTGGAAACCCCGTCGTAAATCAGACCCTATTCCTGGTGGTCCGCCTCTTTAAGAAGGGGGACCGCACAGACTGTAACAACTATTCCCATCGACAGTCAAAACAGTAGAAACATACTTTTTCCTTTTATCAGCAATATTTAACAGGGGTTAAGAGGTAAAAAATCTACAAAAACACTTGAGAATAACAAAAGCTCCATGCCAAGTCACATCGGAAAGCAGACCAACTCTGTTCAAATGTGTTCAGAGTCACGTCGGAAGATGCGTCGTCAATCATGTTTTTGCATCATAAATCGAACCATGATGGCATTATATAACGTCGTGAATGTGGATCGTCGTAAACCGGAGACCACCTGTACTAAGGCTGAGTCAACCTCGGGGAGGCCCAGGACCTGTTCAGATATTCGTCACCGATGTTAGTCGTGAGCGGGAATTGTTGTGGAGAAGATAAGTAACAAAATCAATAAACAGACAATTGCCAGCCTCCTTCACATAGCTCATCTATTGAGTTACATTCTACATGATGACAACAATGATTGCTTTGCGTTGTGTGTTGTAAATTATTTGGGTCTTTCAGTAAAGTCATGTAGGTAGGTTCAAATTAATACAAATAAAATAAGCAAAAAAAACTAAGACGTTTTGATCGCAACACAAGCAGTCGTCATCAGGCGGAGAGAAAAGGGGGGTAAGCCTCGAATGCAACTGTTTAGAAAGGTTTAAAAGTGGGCGTAGCCCAAGTGTAGTTTTGCATTGAACTCGGACCCATATCTACCAGAAAGGATCCTTACCTATAAACAACTGGCAATTCACCAGCATTGGTTCAAGCATGCCTGACTGCTGAGGAGACATTGAATGGCAAAACTAGTCCAGAGTTTGCTTGTGTTGAACCAATGATGCTGGAATTATGCACTGAGGGGATGTGTAGAAAAAAACGAGAATATTTTTTGCGTGGAGGGACTGAAATGGGACGTAATCAGGCACCTCATCTGCTTGTTGATTGTGTGGTAGCTGGGGCGAGGACGAGGAGAGCAGATCGAGTGCCACACGGGCACGGAGGAGGTGGATGCAGCGACTTCCAGTGTGAAAGTGGATGCATGTTCACATGCATGTATACGCGTGTGTGTGGGAAGCGGTAGTGTAGTGGTTAGTGCGCTGCGCTACGAACCCGGCGGCTGGAATTCGATTCCCGCTCATGGCCAGCACCAGTGGCGATTATATGAACCAGTCCTAGGCCTCCCCTAGGTCGACTCAGCTTCAAATGATTACCTGATGCGGTGTGTAAAAATCATTACCACTGCGGAGACAAAGGTGGTCAGGCATGGTGCTGGACACCCACCCCCTCGTGTACCATGTCAGTCTTCGCAGGTGCCCGTTAACAGAACTTGCCCCAACAGCCTGTTAAGGCTATACAGAGGATCTTGTCTTTGTTAGCATGCACTCAAAGTGCACCTGTCCTGGCACAAGTGCCGTGGTGACGTCACCGCCATTTAGTGGCGATTGGCGGCTGTTGTCATGTGTGTCCACCCTTATAGGGTCCCCTGACTTTGTGTGTCCAGGCCCTGGTGTGGGCTGATCATGAGGATCGGTGAGTGAGCAGTCAGTTCTAGAGTACCGGGGGGCACTTGCCCGTGGCACTGCACCGTACCTTCGGCGACGCTATCCAGCATCGCCGTCACCTTGCGGTCCTCCAGCAGCCGCTCCTTGAGGAAGCGCATGAAGAGGCCATTTGCCACGCCGGCCTTCTCCCCTGGACCCACGTCCAGCTCGTAGGCCTCTGCATCCTGGCAGCTAGCACATGGGAGGGAAGGTGACCACATGCAACTCTGTTAATGCCCCCAATGCCTGAAATTCCAATTCGTCAAAAATGTCCATGGTTACTTTCCCCAATGTGTGGTCGAGCTTTCGATTCTGCATGATAACTTCAGCAGTTGCACTTGCCTGTTGACTCAATGCAATAAGCACCCTGAATCCAGGCTGATAGTTCTGTAACCAGTGACGAACTTATGGGTATTATTTTTTATAATTACTTTATTTGTTAAATGGGTTGTTCGACAAACTGTATACTTGCTAGATTTGCAATGTGACGACTTAGTGTTATTTTGCCGTGCGATTTCATTGGCCCATTTGGGACTGGGTCCAAAAAACAAATTGGCCGGTGAGGAAGAATCTTTGGGGCTGCCGAATATGAGGACTTAATGCCAACTGAGATAGTAAATAAGCAATGACGTGCACACATTAGAGGTAATACTGTAAAATTATTGAATTTTACAACATCTATTCTTTTTACTCTGATCACATTTGCAATTTCCCCACACAAACCAGCCCATTGACCTACGGAATGGACTGGCTCACCGGGCATTTGCCTAGACTGCCCTTTGGCCAGTCTGGGCAAATGTAACGTAATTGTAGCGTAATTGTAACTTAATGTGACTTAATTCTACTGTGAACGGAATTTTGTCAGAGCCGACTTTCATTACAGTACATTTACTAAATGTGATATTGTTAATGTTGTACACTGTTTTTAATTGTTTACTTAATGCACTTTTTTTTATCTGAATTCTATTTGGTCTTGACTCATTGGTTGTCTTTGCTCTGATTCTATTTGCTTCATTGCTGTACTGTACTCTTTTGTCACTGTGGTGACCCAGGTCATTTTGCAAATGAGACTTATCCTTACACATAATTTGAAACTTGAACCCTTTCCTTAAGCAGGAGCATTTGCCGTCATAGATCACCCTAGGGTCACCACCTGTCTGGGTCGGACTTAGATACGAGGCTCCGATTTGGCATCTGTGTTCTGGTGGTAGCAACTGATTTGTACTGAGATCTGGCACCGGGATTGCTGTGTTGGACTCTCTTGCAGTGACTACGCAGCTCTGGTAGACCCAAGCCGACAGAGATAATTGTCCGGTTTGCTCTGTGGTTGGGAAGGGGCCAACTCTAGTTCCTACGTTTCACGACACTCCCCTCAATGTGTTCCCCTCCGTAAGTAGCCCCCTCCCGTGTTCCTCCCCTGCCATGACTGCACTCCTGTAACTGGCTTTCGCACCTATGACTGCCCTCCCCTCCCGTGACGGTTCTCATGTGACTGCTCTCCTATGACTGCATGCACTCCCCTCCCATGACCACTCTCACGTCTGCCCTCCCCTCCCGTGACTGCTCTGTATCTGCCCTCCCCTGCCGTGACTGCTCTCCCATCACTGCACGTACTCCCCTCCCGTGACCATTCTCACGTGGCGTATCCAAACACGATGTTGGCCGTCACCTCCAGTGTCTCCACGGGTGGCACCGTGCACTCATGCACGTTGCTGCACCCCACACACACAGGGCACCGCACACCAAACGAAACACACCACACCACACCGCACAGTGTTTAGTGCACTGTGCTAGAAACCAGGCGACCCAGGTGCAATTCCTTGTCATGCCCAAATTTAGTTACAAATATCTGAAATGGTCTCCCCTATGTCAACTCAGCCTTAAATGAATACCTGATGGCAAAGTGTAAACATCGGCACTCTGAAGACAAAGGCGGCTAGGCGTGGTGCTGGCGACCCTCCTCATTTGCACGCTGGCATTAACAGCTGCTTGCTAACAGCACTTGCCCCAACAAGTCTGTTGCTTTGTATATTGTGTGTATGGGTGTATATGGGATTTATGGGTGAAACATAAAACACTAAACAATGACCCAGAAACACGATTCCCGTCGGGTCACAAATCACCGCACCGGACAAATGAGATGGCACCACTGCGGCGCACGTACCGCTTGCGGCACATGTCGAGCAGCAGCACGTTGAGGCCGGTGCGCCGGGCCTGCATGCCCCGCAGGATGGTGGTAGCGCTGAGCGCGTGCTCGCTTAGGTAGGGCCTCGGCGCATCCACGGGGACCAGATAGCTCTGCCCATAGTTCTCAAAGCCGTGACCCGCGAAGTAGAGCAGACCTGTCAGCATGGAGACGCGAATTATCATTCTGCGTAAAGTATATATGTTGAACTTCTTTCGCATGGTACGTAGCCAACTTTGCAAATCGAAGATGCGAAGGAAGGACAACAAACTAAAAAGAAAAGAAATTAGTTTTCAATCTAGATTTGAAAGTGCATCGCTCCAGTGGCTTCTTAATATCAGAGAGAAGAGCATTCCAGACAGCTGCAGAAGCGCATTTGAAAGCGCATGATGCAGTGCCCATCTTTGTTTGATGGTTAGCCAAAAGCCTCTGCGAGAATGACCGGAGTTAGCATGATGGTTTATGTTCCTTGATGAAATCAGCAAGATTTTGTGGTTCATTTGTGGCAAGCACATTGTGTGTAATGAGTGCGACCTTATAAGTGCCATGTAGTTCTGCGTTAAACTCAGGCCCGTATCTTAAACAAAGGGTCCATGCCTATCCTATATGTCAGTTCACCAGCATTGGTTCAAGCACACCTTACTCTGCTAATGAGAAACTAAGTTTGAAGTTAATTTGTGTAACCAGGTGAGACCTCAAGAGACCAGGATGAGTCACATTTACACGAGTGACCTGGGTCACCGCAATGACAAAAGAAAAACAAAAACAGTACAGCAATGAAGCAAGTAGAAATCAGAGCAAAATCAATTGTATCCCATGACATTGCACAAACACAAATCTATGTTTAATAATAAATTCCCTGTAGCATGAGTCG
The DNA here is from genome assembly GCF_015708825.2 of Lethenteron reissneri. Classification (NCBI taxonomy): domain Eukaryota; kingdom Metazoa; phylum Chordata; class Hyperoartia; order Petromyzontiformes; family Petromyzontidae; genus Lethenteron; species Lethenteron reissneri. The sequence continues at coordinate 507,240 of NC_083796.1, read as the reverse complement.
GCATGAGAAGATTGTGCTTTGACTGATCACAGCATAAGTACAATGTGAATTTACAGAAATATGAACGAGATACAGGGTGACTATTGTACTCATGTGTGAACAGATGAGGGAATACGAGCCAAATGCAAATCCTTAGTGATTGTCAAAATCTGTCCAGAGTTTGCTTGTGTAAAGGAAGAGGCATCGTCTGCTTATTCATCGTGTTACTTATATTCTCCACAGCGACACGAGTGATGGCTTCGTGTTGTGTGTTGCATAACACATGTTGCAGGGTGTCACTGTCCTGGGTGCCAGCATTAGAAATGCAGGGTGTCACTGTGCCTGGTGCACTGTGTCACTGTGCTGGGTGGAGCTGTGCCGTGTGTCAGAGTTGGTGCTGACGGGTGCTGCTGCAGGGTGCTGCCGCAGGGCGCACACACCGTACACGCCCTCGTCCAGCAGCTCAAGGAATCGCGCCACGGCCAGCCGCATGTGTTGGAGGTCGAGGTCAATGAGGGTCACGACCCGGAAGTCGAGCACGCGGAGCAACGACGTGAGGTCACGGGCGTCGACCAGGGGGGCGCGGAGGGCGGTGTGGTTTCGGTAACTCAAGTTGCCGATCACCAGCGCCACCTTCTCCGTTGCTGTGATGACAAAAGAAATGCGCACGCAATGAGCCGCTGCTGCTGCAGGCCTAGTAGAGATGGCATTGTAGTGGCATTCAAATGTACGCCGCGCAACCAGGTGGGCAGCACTGAAGAGACCTGGATTAGTTTCATGTGCAAAACAAATAAAATAAAATACAGCAATGATGCAAATGGGAAATCGGAGCAAAAATAACTATTGGACAAACATAAATCAGCGTTCATAATCAACATTTTTGGGTTAGATCGCGATCTAACCCAAAAAGTTGATTATGAATAATATTGGTTGCAAAAGCCTACGTGTTAAACATAAATCAGTGTTACATAATAAATTCTCTGCAGCGCAAGTTGGATCCGGCAGATTGTGTTTAGACCAATTACAGCACAATTACAATTAACTTAAAGAAGCATTAAACAGACGTAGGGTGTCTACGGTATTGTGCTAATTTGTACACAAACAAGGACATAAGAGTCAAATACAGTGCCTATAGCAGTAACGTGGAAGTCTTCACAGCTGGAGGTAGGATTTATTATTGATTTCCTAGTTAGACCACGTGACGATCTGGCCAGATGTGGTCGTATGGACCAGCCGCCACCTGATGCAGCCAAATACAATTGTCAGAGAACAGAGAATCGTTCTTTAGCTCACGGGTGAGTGAACTGACACAAAAGTGAGTGGTGCACATTAAGCAGTTTGCAGATGTGACAACTATATCTGTTTGGCTGTGCCGGGTGATGGAGGGTTTACACGATAACATTTGGCCAGATTACGTGGCCTAGTACAAAAAATCTGTTTGAATATAAACACAATCCAACATGCACTGCATCTTACAATGACACGAACTAAACCTTACCATAAAACGTGGTCTGGAAGGAACTTGACTCCGCATCTGAAAGTATAGGAACCATTAATTAACCAATGCTGGTACTGCCAAATATTATAGGCAACGGTCTTCTCTGTTAGTTATGGGTCATAGTTCAACCCAAAATTAAACAATACAAAGAACAGAATAATTACTAGGATCATTGTAGGGAATATAACAAAATAAGTAAGCAGACAATACGTCTCCTGTTCACCATGCAAAGGATCAAGCAAGCCCAACTGCTATTGAGACACCAAATGTCAAAACCCGTCCAGCATTGGTGTTGGTGTTGAACCAATGCTGCTGAAATGATGCAACTATGGAAGGCCGCGTGACTGATAGGATGTGTACAAAATACTTAAAATGTTTACGTGGAGAGACAAACAAGGGAAGCAGGCGAATTGTCTGCCTCCGCAACCACGCTATCGCAAATGGAGGTCGCGGATATGGTGGTAGGCTGCGCATTACTGAAGGAGCCTCATGCTGCAGACTGTGCGACACTGGGGCTATGTTGCGCAAAGCTGCTCTGACAGTGGGGTGCAACCTGGCGGATTGTACCGAGGGGTAAGAAGGGCGACTGTGAGGGGCTCTGGGGACCCCAGGCCTGCGTGGCCCCCGTGGCCTCCGAGTGCTCCACAGGACCAGGTCTTTTCTCTGCATGCGCACACACAAAGACAAACGTCATGTTAGCTAGCACCTATTTAGGTTGACACTAAGTTGACACGAGGAGGAGGTTGGTCAGCTTCATGCCTGGCCACCTTTGTCTCCCTCGTGCTTATGTTTTCACACAGCACCGGGTACTCATTTCGGACCGAGTCCGACGAAGGGGAGGCCCAGGCCGGAGTTCAGATGTTTTGCACTGGTGTTGGCAGTGAGTGGGAACTGAACTTGGGTCGCCGGGTTCGTAGTGCTGCGCTCTAACCGTGGCAATGACCTGGCGTCGTTTGGTCGCCCAGCACCCTCAGCCTGATCCAGTCGGTGAAGCCGTAGCTGACTTCGTTGTGAACGCGGCATGTGTAGTGACCGGCGTCACGCGGCAACACGGACGCCAGCAGCAGCTCAGGGCCCACGGCGTCCGGGATCTGACGAGGCAAAGGGGTCGGCAACAGTGAAGTTCATATATGGGAAGGGGGAGGCATTGTCTGCGTATTCATTGTGTTACTTATATTATCCACAACGACGCTCATGATTATCTTGTGTTGTGGCAGTTCACCAGCGTTGGCTCAAGCAAGTCTGACTCTGCTGATGAGACACTGAATGTCAAAACCGGTGCAGAGTTGAACCAACGCGGCTGACATGAAGCACTCCCAGAAGGGAGGTCGTGTGGCTGATGGTACGTGTACTAAACACTGTACTTGTATTTTGTGGAGGGGCAGCTATGGTAAGGAGGGGGCGTCTTGTTTGCTCGCCCGTGTTGTGATTTCTGCGTGTCGGTGCGCACGTTGGCGTTCATCCGTGGCGTACCGCAAACACCTTGGCAATGCAATCATGCGCAGTGCGGTGGACACACGTGGTGCCAACGTGGGACTCGCCTCGTGTTTGCCGTGGAACCAGGTGAACCGTGGTGGAGGGTTGCCACGTGCAAGGCACCCCAGAGTGACGGACTCTCCCCGCCAGGCCTGCTGTGACTCCGAGCACCACTCCACAAACACCGGTTCTATCGGTACGCAGCCACGCACGGCACGCAAGCTTCACTCGTCTATCCCTCCACCTGTCACAATGTCATCTCGTCCACAGTGTTCAACCACGAGCACTGCAGGTCACAGCAATACACTCCCTCAAACGCTGACTCGCTCGCTCTCCCACCCACTCACTCACCCACTCATTCACTCACCCACCTACACACTCACCCACTCATTCACTCACCCACGGACACACTCACCCACTCATTCACTCACCCACCTACACACTCATCCACTCATTCACTCACCCACCTACACACTCACCCACCTACACACTCACCCACCTACACACTCACCCACCTACACACTCACCCACTCATTCACTCACCCACCTACACTCACCCACCTACACACTCACCCACCTACACACTCACCCACCCACCTACACACTCACCCACTCATTCACTCACCCACCTACACACTCACAAACCTACACACTCACCCACTCATTCACTCACCCACCTACACACTCACCCACCTACACACTCACCCACCTACACACTCACCCACCTACACACTCACCCACCTACACACTCACCCACCTACACACTCACCCACCTACACACTCACCCACCTACACACTCACCCACCTACACACTCACCCACCTACACACTCACCCACCTACACACTCACCCACCTACACACTCACCCACCTACACACTCGCCCACCTACACACTCGCCCACCTACACACTCACCCACTCATTCACTCACCCACCTACACACTCATCCACTCATTCACTCACCCACCTACACACTCACCCACCTACACACTCACCCACCTACACACTCACCCACCTACACACTCACCCACTCATTCACTCACCCACCTACACACTCACCCACCTACACACTCACCCACCTACACACTCACCCACCCACCTACACACTCACCCACTCATTCACTCACCCACCTACACACTCACAAACCTACACACTCACCCACTCATTCACTCACCCACCTACACACTCACCCACCTACACACTCACCCACCTACACACTAGCCCACCTACACACTCGCCCACCTACACACTCACCCACTCATTCACTCACCCACCTACACACTCATCCACTCATTCACTCACCCACCTACACACTCACCCACCTACACACTCACCCACTCATTCACTCACCCACCTACACACTCACCCACCTACACACTCACCCACCTACACACTCACCCACCCACCTACACACTCACCCACTCATTCACTCACCCACCTACACACTCACCAACCTACACACTCACCCACTCATTCACTCACCCACCTACACACTCACCCACCTACACACTCACCCACCTACACACTCACCCACCTACACACTCACCCACCTACACACTCACCCACCTACACACTCACCCACCTACAAACTCACCCACCTACACACTCACCCACCTACACACTCACCCACCTACACACTCACCCACCTACACACTCACCCACCTACACACTCACCCACCTACACACTCACCCACCTACACACTCACCCACCTACACACTCGCCCACCTACACACTAGCCCACCTACACACTCGCCCACCTACACACTCACCCACTCATTCACTCACCCACCTACACACTCACCCACCTACACACTCACCCACCTACACACTCACCCACCTACACACTCACCCACCTACACACTCACCACCTACACACTCATCCCACCTACACACTCACCCACCTACACACTCACCCACCTACACACTCACCCACCTACACACTCACCCACCTACACACTCACCCACCTACACACTCACCCACCTACACACTCACCCACCTACACACTCACCCACCCACCTACACACTCACCCACCCACCTACACACTCACCCACCTACACACTCACCCACCTACACACTCACCCACATACACACTCACCCACCTACACACTCACCCACCTACACAATCACCCACCTACACACTCACCCACCTACACACTCACCCACCAACACACTCACCCACCTACACACTCACCCACCTACACACTCACCCACCTACACACTCACCCACCTACACACTCACCCACCTACACACTCATCCACCTACACACTCACCCACCTACACACTGACCCACCTACACACTCACCCACCTACACACTCACCCACCTACACACTCACCCACCCACCTACACACTCACCCACCTACACACTCACCCTACACACTCACCCCCTACACACTCACCCACCTACACACTCACCCACATACACACTCACCCACCTACACACTCACCCACCTACACACTCACCCACATACACACTCACCCACCTACACACTCACCCACCTACACACTCACCCACCTACACACTCACCCACCTACACACTCACCCACCTACACACTCACCCACCTACACACTCACCCACCTACACACTCACCCACCTACACACTCACCCACCTACACACTCACCCACCTACACACTCACCCACTCATTCACTCACCCACCTACACACTCACCCACCTACACACTCACCCACCTACACACTCACCCACCTACACACTCACCCACCTACACACTCACCCACTCATTCACTCACCCACCTACACACTCACCCACCTACACACTCACCCACTAATTCACTCACCCACCTACACACTCACCCACTCATTCACTCACCCACCTACACACTCACCCACCTACACACTCACCCACTCATTCACTCACCCACCTACACACTCACCCAACCTGACACACTCACCCACCTCATTAACTCACCCACCTACACACTCACCCACCTACACACTCACCCACTCATTAACTCACCCACCTACACACTCACCCACCTACACACTCACCCACCTACACACTCCACCACCCTACACACTCACCCACCTACACACTCACGCACCTACACACTCACCCACCTACACACTCACCCACCTAACACACTCACTCACCTACACACTCACCCACCTAACACACTCACCCACCTACACACTACCCCACCTACACACTCGCCCACCTACACACTCACCCACTCATTCACTCACCCCTACCACACTACCCACCTACCACCACCCACCTACACACTCACACCACCTACACACTCACCCACCTACACACTCACCCCTCACCCACCTACACACTCACCCACCTACACACTCAACCCACCTATCCACTCACCCACCTACACACTCACCCACATACACACTCACTCACCACCTACACACTCACCCACCTACACACTCACCACCTCACACTCACCCACCTACACACTCACCCACCTACCACACCTCACCCACCTACACACTCACCCAACCTACACACTCACCCACATACACACTCACCCACCTACACACTCACCCCACCTACACACTCACCCACCTACACACTCACCCACCTACACACTCACCCACCTACACACTCACCCACCTACACACTCACCCACCTACACACTCACCCACTCATTCACTCACCCACCTACACACTCACCCACCTACACACTCACCCACCTACACACTCACCCACCTACCACACTCACCACACTCATTCACGTCACCCACCTACACACTCACCACCTACACACTCACCCACTAATTCACTCACCCACCTACACACTCACCCCACCTACACACCTCACCCACCTACACACTCACCCACTCATTCACTCACCCACCTACACACTCACCCACCTACACACTCACCCACCTACACACTCACCCATCTACACACTCACCCACCTACACACTCACCCACCTACACACTCACCCACCTACACACTCACCCACTCATTAACTCACCCACCTACACACTCACCCACCTACACACTCACCCACCTACACACTCACCCACCTACACACTCACCCACCTACACACTCACCCACCTACACACTCACCCACCTACACACTCACCCACCTACACACTCACCCACCTACACACTCACCCACCTACACACTCACCCACCTACACACCACCCACCTACACACCCACCCACCTACACACTCACCCACCTACACACTCACCCACCTACACACTCACCCACCTACACACTCACCCACCTACACACTCACCCACCTACACACTCACCCACTCATTCACTCACCCACCTACACACTCACCCACTCATTCACTCACCCACTCATTCACTCACCCACTCATTCACTCACCCACCTACACCTCACCACCTACCACAACTCACCCACCTACACACTCACCCACCTACACACTCACCCACCTACACACTCACCCACAGCTCACACTACACACTCACCCACCTACACACTCACCCACCTACACACTCACCCACTACACACTCACCACTACACACTCACCCACCTACACACTCACCCACCTACACACTCACCCACCTACCACTCACCCACTCATTCACTCACCCACCTACACACTCACCCACCTACACACTCACCCACCTACACACTCACCCACCTACACACTCACCCACTCATTCACTCACCCACCTACACACTCACCCACCTACACACTCACCCACTCATTCACTCACCCACCTACACATTCACCCACCTACACACTCACCCACCTACACACTCACCCACCTACACACTCACCCACCTACACACTCACCCACCTACACACTCACCCACCTACACACTCACCCACCTACCACACTCACCCACCTACACACTCACCCACTCATTCACTCACCCCCTCATTCACTCACCCACTCATTCACTCACCACCTACACACTCACCCACCTACACACTCACCCACCTACCCCTCACCCACCTACACACTCACCCACCTACACACTCACCCACCTACACAGTCACCCACCTACACAATCACCCACCTACACACTCACCACCTACACACTCACCCACCTACACACGCACCCACCTACACACTCACCCACCTACACACTCACCCACTCATTCAATCACCCACCTACACACTCACCCACCTACACACTCACCCACTCATTCACTCACCCACCTACACACTCACCCACCTACACACTCACCCACTCATTCACTCATCCACCTACACACTCACCCACTCATTCACTCACCCACCTACACACTCACCCACCTACACACTCACCCACCTACACACTCACCCACTCATTCACTCACCCACCTACACACTCACCACCTACACACTCACCCACCCTACACACTCACCCCACTACACACTCACCCCCTACACACTCACCCACCTACACACTCACCCACCTACACACTCACCCACCTACACACTCACCCACCTACACACTCACCCACCTACACACTCACCCACCTACACACTCACCCACCTACACACTCACCCACCTACACACTCATCACCTACACACTACCCACCTACACACTCACCCACCTACACACTCACCCACCTACACACTCACCCACTCATTCACTCACCCACCTACACACTCACCCACTCATTCACTCACCCACCTACACACTCACCCACCCACACACTCACCCACCCACACACTCACCCACCCACACACTCACCCACCCACACACTCACCCACCCACACACTCACCCACCACACACCCACCCACACACTCACCCACCCACACACTCACCCACCTACACACTCACCCACTCAACCATTCTGTATTGTAGACCACCAAACTTCCTCCCTCACACTGCTCCCACTTGTAAATCAAGCAGCCATGCCAGAAGGTCCCCTGTGCCAGAAGGTCAACAACAACAACTGTGGCACGGACTCACCCTGCCCGAGGGCCCTGGCCGCGTCGTCGTGTCCCATGGCCCCCAGGGCCCGTGCCAGATCGGACACCCGCACCCCGCGGGCCCCCAGAGCCGACAGGAGGCGCGCCGAGGGGCCCGGCTCGCCGATCTCCAGTTCGTCCTCCCTGCGCAGACGCCGACACTCGACTCAGAGGAGCTCAACGTCGATACATCAAACCATGGTGGCGATGCCAGCAGGGGGGGCATACACACGTCACCACGGAGGGGACCCCGAGGCGCAGGGCTGCCTACCGGAGGCTGTGAGCGCGGGCGAGGCCTCGCCAGCCCCGGCCCCCGTTCGCGTCGAGGAGCGCGCAGAGCCGCGCAGCGACTCCCGGGGAGAGGCCGTCCAGCCCGGCCGCGTCACTCAGCTCCATGGGACACCCTCACGGGCGGGAAGGGCAGCGAGGGGCAGCCAGGGGCAGCTAGAGACACGAAGAGTGGGAGGGGGGGAAGCGAGGGGGTCGACAGGAGTCGTTTCCGCGTTGCGGCTTCTCACCGCGGCCTCAGAGCGCGGCCTCGTGGCAACAGCGCGCCACTACCCACTGCGCCAACATTGCTCCTGTATTAACAGTGGAACTAACACTACCCACTGCGCCAACATTGCTCCTGTATTAACAGTGGAACTAACACTACCCACAGCGCCAACATTGCTCCTGTATTAACAGTGGAACTAACACTACCCACAGCGCCAACATTGCTCCTGTATTAACAGTGGAACTAACACTACCCACTGCGCCAACATTGCTACTGTATTAACAGTGGAACTAACACTACCCACTGCGCCAACATTGCTCCTGTACTAACACTGGAACTAACACTACCCACAGCGCCAACATTGCTCCTGTATTAACAGTGGAACTAACACTACCCACAGCGCCAACATTGCTCCTGTACTAACACTGGAACTAACACTACCCACAGCGCCAACATTGCTCCTGTATTAACAGTGGAACTAACACTACCCACAGCGCCAACATTGCTCCTGTACTAACACTGGAACTAACACTACCCACAGCGCCAACATTGCTCCTGTATTAACAGTGGAACTAACACTACCCACAGCGCCAACATTGCTCCTGTACTAACACTGGAACTAACACTACCCACAGCGCCAACATTGCTCCTGTACTAACACTGGAACTAACACTACCCACAGCGCCAAAATTACTCCTGTACTAACACTGGAACTAACACTACCCACAGCGCCAACATTGCTCCTATACTAACACTGGAACTAACACTACCCACAGCGCCAACATTGCTTCTGTACTAACACTGGAACTAACACTACCCCCAGCGCCAAAGTTACTCCTGTACTAACACTGGAACTAACACTACCCACAGCGCCAACATTGCTCCTGTACTACCATTGGAACTAACACTACCCCAAGCGCCAACGTTGCTCCTGTACTAACACTGGAACTAACACTACCCACAGCGCCAACATTGCTCCTGTACTAACACTGGAACTAACACTACCCACAGCGCCAACATTGCTCCTGTACTAACACTGGAACTAACACTACCCACAGCGCCAACATTGCTCCTGTACTAACACTGGAACTAACACTACCCACAGCGCCAACATTGCTTCTGTACTAACACTGGAACTAACACTACCCACAGCGCCAACATTGCTCCTGTACTAACACTGGAACTAACACTACCCACAGCGCCAACATTGCTCCTGTACTAACACTGGAACTAACACTACCCACAGCGCCAACATTGCTCCTGTACTAACACTGGAACTAACACTACCCACAGCGCCAACATTGCTCCTGTACTAACACTGGAACTAACACTACCCACAGCGCCAACATTGCTTCTGTACTAACACTGGAACTAACACTACCCCGGTGCCAAATTTACTCCTGTACTAACACTGGAACTAACACTACCCACAGCGCCAACATTGCCTCTGTACTAACACTGGAACTAACACTACCCCCAGCGCCAACGTTGCTCCTGTACTAACACTGGAACTAACACTACCCACAGCGCCAACATTGCTTCTGTACTAACACTGGAACTAACACTACCCCCAGCGCCAACGTTACTCCTGTACTAACACTGGAACTAACACTACCCCCAGCGGCAACGTTACTCCTGTACTAACACTGGAACTAACACTACCCCCAGCGCCAACGTTACTCCTGTACTAACACTGGAACTAACACTACCCCCAGCGCCAACGTTACTCCTATACTAACACTGGAACTAACACTACCCACAGCGCCAACGTTGCTCCTGTACTAACACTGGAATTAACACTACCCACAGTGCCAACATTGCTCCTGTACTACCATTGGAACTAACACTACCCCAAGCGCCAACGTTGCTCCTGTACTAACACTGGAACTAACACTACCCACAGCGCCAAAATTGCTCCTGTACTAACACTGGAACTAACACTACCCACAGCGCCAACGTTGCTCCTGTACTAACACTGGAACTAACACTATCCACAGTGCCAACATTGCTCCTGTACTAACACTGGAACTAACACTACCCACAGCGCCAACGTTGCTCCAGTACTAACACTGGAACTAACACTACCCACAGTGCCAACATTGCTCCTGTCATAACATTGGAACTAACACTACCCACAGCGCCAACGTTGCTCCTGTACTAACACTGGAACTAACACTACCCACAGCGCCAACGTTGCTCCTGTACTAACACTGGAACTAACACTACCTACAGTGCCAACATTGTTCCTGTCATAACATTGGAACTAACACTACCCCCAGCGCCAACGTTACTCCTGTACTAACACTGGAACTAACACTCCCCACAGCGCCAACGTTGCTCCTGTACTAACACTGGAACTAACACTACCCACAGCGCCAACGTTGCTCCTGTACTAACACTGGAATTAACACTACCCACAGTGCCAACATTGCTCCTGTACTACCATTGGAACTAACACTACCCCAAGCGCCAACGTTGCTCCTGTACTAACACTGGAACTAACACTACCCACAGCGCCAAAATTGCTCCTGTACTAACACTGGAACTAACACTACCCACAGCGCCAACGTTGCTCCTGTACTAACACTGGAACTAACACTATCCACAGTGCCAACATTGCTCCTGTACTAACACTGGAACTAACACTACCCACAGCGCCAACGTTGCTCCAGTACTAACACTGGAACTAACACTACCCACAGTGCCAACATTGCTCCTGTCATAACATTGGAACTAACACTACCCACAGCGCCAACGTTGCTCCTGTACTAACACTGGAACTAACACTACCCACAGCGCCAACGTTGCTCCTGTACTAACACTGGAACTAACACTACCTACAGTGCCAACATTGCTCCTGTCATAACATTGGAACTAACACTACCCCCAGCGCCAACGTTACTCCTGTACTAAGACTGGAACTAACACTACCCACAGTGTCAACATTGCTCCTGTATTAACACTGGAACTAACACTACCCACAGCGCCAACGTTGCTCCTGTACTAACACTGGAACTAAAACTGCCCATAGTGACAACATTGCTCCTGTATTAACACTGGAACTAACACTACCCACAGCGCCAACATTGCTCTTGTACTAACACTGGAACTAACACTACCCACAGCACCAACGTTGCTCCTGTACTAACACTGGAACTAACACTACCCACAGTGCTAACATTGCTCCTGTACTAACATTGGAACTAACACTACCCCCAGCACCAACGTTACTCCTGTACTAACACTGGAACTAACACTACCCACAGCGCCAACGTTGCTCCTGTATTAACACTGGAACTAACACTACCCACAGTGTCAACATTGATCCTGTACTAACACTGGAACTAACACTACCCACAGCATCAAAATTACTCCTGTACTAACACTGGAACTAACACTACCCACAGCGCCAACGTTGCTCCTGTACTAATGAAGTACCGTTGAGGACGCTTGGACACCGTTGTAAGGCACACGTATTTATTTGTACAAGTAGTCACACTGCGGACATACAAAACTAGAGGGGTGTATCGGCTCCCTCACCTGGATAGCTGGGAATACTCTACTAGCTACCCCTGACCTATCCCTAGTCCTCCATTAACGGGGATGCTATCTGGCCCGACACTGGTCAGTCGGGCTACGGTACCCGGAGTCCCAGAGTACTAACTCTGGTTCACGGGACCACGCCACTGGCTCGGTCCTGCGCGGCCCTGACAAGGGCGGCATCCCAGGGGAGTCCAGGGCCTAGCTAGTCGATCTTCCGTCTTCCCCCTTTTACTCTAAGACTCAACCTCGAGCTCTCCGGCTCATCCCCTTTTATACCCCCCAGAGGATCACAACCCCCCCGGGCAGCCCCCCCCAGGCCGCCCGGTGCGGACGTCGTTGCGGGCACCTCCCCGTGTACTGACGGAGCCCCGCCCACTGTGTTTGTTACCCGTTTGATCCTATGCATACAGCCCTACACAAACAGCCCCTCTGTAACAGCCCTACATCACCCCCCCCCCCCCCCCTGTACAGCTCGCAGCCGTCCCGGCTGCAACAACTTCAATAAAGGTTTATTAACCCCTTGACCCCCGCGTGTGCCTCAAAAAACAATTTTAACCATAACGTGAAGAGAACAACAACAAGAACCAACAAACCCTGAATGGAAAATAACCCGACGCACCCCCCTGAATAAATACGAATTCCGTAAGAGCAACGTATATACATTTTTAGCAAGGAACCCCTAGCACACACGCAACACAACACAATGTGGCAGGAGCACCCCACCGACGCAGCACACAGCAACCATACACGTGAAAAAAAATTTTCTTTTTAATGCATCACAAGAGTCTGCACATTTTTGCGCGCGTCCTTGCCGCAGGCCCGTCACACGGGGCAACCCCGGATGGCGGACCATCCGGTGGCAGCTGGCCATTTTGAAGTGAGTCTGCGCTTGACGTCGCGAGACCCTCGGCATCCCCGTAGAGGTGGTTGGGCGCGAGCCCGTCATTCCCGGTGCACCTGTGGGCGGGACAGCCGGCAACACGTCAGGTGAGAGCAGCAGAGACGGACCCTTTGAGTCGGCCGACCCCCCACATGTTTGGCCACGCGTGTGTGGAGTGGGGCCTCGCACCGCAACGAATGGTTTCAGTCTCGAGGGGTGCACAAACCACCGGCGCTTCCCCCATTTGATGCGAACGCACTGAGGCCGCAAAACCTCGACCACCTTGACAGGGCCCCGTCACGGCCGCACCAGTTTAGAGGATGTCGCGAGTGGTACCTGGGGGCAGTGCAGCCATGCCCTGTCCCCCGGCTTCCACTGTAGCACGTGCGCGCGACCCAGTCTGAGCCGCTCATTAGCTTTCTGACGCCGGTCGGAATTTAGCATGGCAGCATCCCGCGCCTCAGTCAATTTAGCAAAGTTGAATTTAACATGGTCAACCAATTTAGTTTTTCCCAGCGGCGTGGGGATCTGCAGCTGCGCCCGAACAGGTGGGTCAGGATCGCGGCCATACATGAGGAAGAAGGGTGAAAATCCCGTCGCAGCATGGGGGGCCAATCTGTATGCTGCCAGGACCCCTTGAATTTGCAAGTCCCAATCGGTCTGTGAGTCCGAAACCTGCTGTGACAACATAGACGAGATGGTGCGATGCAGACGCTCGACCATCCCGTCAGTTTGCGGGTGATAGGGGGAGGTACGAATTTTTTTTGTTCCCAGGAGCTCACAGACCTGTTGGAGGAGTTTTCCGGAAAATTTTTTACCCTGGTCGGTCAGCAGCCGCTCCGGAGCACCTTTGTCCATGACATAACCTTGGACAAAGGCGTCGACGATGGCTGCTGCCGACTGATTGGCCAGGGGCCAGGCCATAGGCCAGCGCGTAAAGTATTCGACCCCGGTTAACAAATATCTATTTCCCCTAGGGGTGGCGGGGAATGGGCCCAGAATATCCAGCGCGACAAGTTCGTTCACTCTGGAGACCCTGATAGACTGCAAAGGCGGGTTTGACTCCCGTGCTGGTGGTTTCCGCTGCGCACACCGAGGGCATGAAGCCAACAGATCTGTGACATCCCTTGTCATGCCTTGCCAAAAAAAATCACGCTGGAGCAAGGCGAGGGTCTTTTGGGTACCCAGGTGGAGGAGGCGCTCATGAGCAGCCCACACCACCCTACCCCGTAACCCAGAAGGGACCACCAGCCGGTGTCGATGGGATTTTCCGTCCCAATGCATCAGCAACCCCGCGTGTATTTCCCATGCGTCGGCATCACCCGACCCCCGCCCCGCCTCCCCGGCGCGACGACGCAACGCGAGGAGGGAGGTATCCTCCATCTGGAGGCGCCCCCATTCCTGAATGGGCAAACCCAGCAGGGAATCTTTCCCCTGTTGTTCGATAGAATTTGGAACAACTGTCTCGTCGGCGGCGGCGGCTGCCAGGACCGGAACCGACATGTCCCCTGCTGGCTTGCAACGTCCCGACCCCAGGAGGCATGCACATTCGGAGGTGGTTGGCATGCGCGACAGAGCGTCCGCGTTGGTGTGGCGAACGCCCTTACGGTAGGTGGTTTCGAAATCAAAATCCTGGAGGATCTCCAACCATCGGGACAATTGTCCCGATGGCTGTTGAACTCGCAGGGCGTACTGCAGTGCCGCATGATCTGTGCGGACAGTGAAATGCCGACCGTACAGATATGGGCGATACTGTTGGATGAAATAGACAATTGCCAACAGTTCCCTGCGGGTGACACAATATCTTTGCTCCGCTGTTGTTGCTCGCATCGGTGTCGAGCAGAAACGGTTTTGAAAAATCGGGGTAAATCAAGGGAGGAGCTTTTACCAGGGCGTCCCGAAGGGAGCAAAAAGCAGCCTCCTCCTCCTGACCCCAGTGGAACCGAACCCCTTTAGATGTTAAGGCGTGTAGGGGTTTGGCAATCGTCGCAAAATCAGCGACGAACCGTCGGTAATACGACGCGAAGCCGATGAAACTCCTGACCTCTCCCACTGAGGTGGGAGTCGGCCAGGAGCTGACACACTGCGTTTTGGCGGGATCGGTAGCAATACCCGAGCGCCCTACGATGTGGCCCAAATAACGCACGGAATCGCGTAACAAATTACATTTTTGGGGCTTGAACTTCAAATTAGCAGCCCGCATCTTTAGGAAAACCGCCCGCAACCTCTGGAGATGTTCGTCAAAAGTTTTACCGAAGACGATAACGTCATCCAAATAAATCAGGCACGACTCCCATTGCAATCCAGCCAAAACCAATTCCATCAAACGCTGGAAGGTTGCCGGCACTGAGTGTAAGCCCATCGGCAACCGGTTGAATTGGAACAGGCCGTGCGGTGTACGGAAAGCAGTTTTAGGTTTCGATTCATCATCCAGAGGAAGCTGCCAGAATCCCGAAAGTAAATCCAGCGTGGAGAAGAATCGCGCTCCCGCCAAGGCGTCCAGCGATTCGTCCATCCGTGGGAGCGGGTATGCGTCGGCAACCGAAATTTTGTTAAGGCGCCGAAAATCAACGCAAAACCGCAACGAGCCGTCCTGCTTTTTAACCAGGACGATCGGCGCTCCCCAAGGGCTGGTAGAGGGAGAAATAATGTCGGCGGCTAACATGTCATCAATAGCCGATTTGACATGGTCCTTTTCGGCGGGACTTAACCGAAACGGATTCTGGCGTATTGGCGCGCTGTCACCCGTGTCAATATGGTGACGCAGCAGAGGAGTGCAACCCAAATCGTATTTGTTCCGACTGAAAACGTCGGAAAATTCCCGCAGTAGCGCTCTAAGCTGTTGGCGTTCAGAATTTGACAGGTCCGTCGATCCCGCACAAAGCGCATCGAGCCACCCTTCATCGCTGTCCGAATGTGGGTCCGGCCGGGGAGCAGTGCCGACATGATTCGCAACCGGTTCCTCGCAGGGCACTGGCGTCGCGTGCGCAAGCACCGTCCCTTGAGGAACTACCACTGTTTGCGATCCCACATTGAGGACCGCGATGAAAGGGTCCCCGTCCCCCCTCACGACGGTCAGGGCCGGAATCAAATGCGGTCCACTAACCCCGGCCCTAGACGGTCCCAACAGGATTCCCTGGGCCCCAATGCCCTCAGCGAAGGGCCGACGAAGTCTTAGAGGCACTAACATTTGAGCTCCCGGCGGCACACGAACCGTTTTAACGACGGACGCTGGTATAGTTACGAACGCCGTCCGAGTCGCAGTAGGTGAAGGCAGGAACGCCATGCGCCGTCCCGACGGGAGCTCAATGCATCCCTAGTCTATTAAAATACGAATCGGCATTTTGCCCAAGAAGTCCGTCCCCAGCAGGCACGGAACCGCCAGCGAGGAGGAAACAAAAATCGGGCCCGACAATTTGATATCCCCGATACAAATTTGCGCTCGAATCTGTCCAATGATGCCAAGGGAGCCCCCGTTAGCAGCATAGAATGGGACGTTAACCGGCAGTAAAGGACGGCTCTGGACAGGTAAAATGTTGTAAATTAGTTCGGAAATGATGGTCGCCGATGCCCCCGTGTCGACCAGGATGCGTACCTCAACCCTGTCAATGTGTCCCCACGACGGCCGACGACCCCGACGACGCGGCCACAACGCGATGGGCCAACACGGACCACTGCCTGGGTTCGATTTGAGTCCCCACAGTGGTGCGTGTTGACCCGTCGCGGCGCAACGTCGGCCCCCCATTCGTTGTGGTGCGAGAGTGTGCGACAGGTGTGTGCTTAGGCCAAACATGTGTGGTGCCGCGACTCGCCGGATCATGTTGATGGAGCTTGGGAGGAGGAGGGCCGGCGTCCTGACGAGGCGTCGTCCCGCGCTGTCGAGGAGAGCGGCACCCCGAGGCGACATGGCCTCGGACGCCGCAGTTGAAGCAACGCGGGAGCGTCGGCGGCGATGACGGACGGTCGAAGCGGCTCGACCCATCCCGGCCCGACCGTGCTCCTGTCCCCTGCTGCCGTCGATGGTCGACGGCGTAAACCTCATCCGCCGGGAGGGTGGCTGCAGCCACCGCACGCCCGGCCGCTGCCCTGCTGGCTTTCCGCCGCTGTGACAGCAGGTTGGCGTGGAGGAGCCGCGCCGCCTGGAGGGAAGTCATCTCCGTGTCCTCCTGTGCAACGACGGCGATGTCCAGGTCGTCTGCCAGCAGGAGGATTTTTTCAGTCACCATGGCGTCGACGCCGTCCTCGTCCATGCGAGGGAAGGCTGTCTTGGCCAACGCCAGGAGACTCGTTCTGTATGCCAGGGGCGACTCCTTCGCGCCCCGCTGGCGGTCGTAAAACTGCTGCCTGCATTCCGCTGAAGGTCCGTAGACCCCGGCCAGCAGCTGCAGCGCCATCGGTAGCGTAGAGCGCTTCTCCCTCGGCGCCGATGTGAGGGCGGCGAGTGCGTCGCCGTCGAGGAGCGCCGGCAACGCGCAGAGAGCTTCAGCATCCGACCATTTAGCCATTTCTTGGTGGGCGAGGAAGCGTCGCCGAAAGCCGCCCCAGTCGCCCTCCGCGCCAACAAACTCTTTAAGCGGAGGCAGTCTTTGGTGCAGCGCAGCGGTTGCTGTGGAACCCCGCAGGCTGTTGTCTCCACGACTCGGCTGTGTTTCGGCGCGAACGGCAGATGGCATCGCCTGTCGCAGCCGTGATGACGTACCCTCCGCTGGCGATGACGCGGCAGCCCCAGCGAGGCCGATGTCGGACCCGAGGTTCAGGCTGGCCACGCCCTGAGCAGCCGCCGCGTCGATGGCGGGAAATTCAAAGTTTGAATCTTCGGAAATGGCGGGAAGGCGCTCCGGACGCCGGCTCCCCTCGCCCCGTGGTGGACCACCAGCCCCCAGCCGCGTGATGTTCTCCAGCGTGGCGGCAGCGGCGTAAAGCAGTTCTGCCAGCCTTTCGTGAGCCAGCCTCAGCCCGTCTGTCTGCGGCCCCTCTTCATGCCGATGCCCCGGTAAGAACGCGTCCAGCCCCGGCTGCACGATGTCTTGTTGAGCCGTCTCGGGCTCGACAATTTCAGCGGCGTCCTCCATTTGTGGTACTTTGGCTCGAGCTGTTTGGCGCGTGTCCATGTTCGTAGTTGTTCTGACACCAGATGAAGTACCGTTGAGGACGCTTGGACACCGTTGTAAGACACACGTATTTATTTGTACAAGTAGTCACACTGCGGACATACAAAACTAGAGGGGTGTATCGGCCCCCTCACCCGGATAGCTGGGAATACTCTACTAGCTACCCCTGACCTATCCCTAGTCCTCCATTAACGGGGAGGCTATCTGGCCCAACACTGGTCAGTCGGGCTACGGTACCCGGAGTCCCAGAGTACTAACTCTGGTTCACGGGACCACGCCACTGGCTCGGTCCTGCGCGGCCCTGACAAGGGCGGCGTCCCAGGGGAGTCCAGGGCCTAGCTAGTCGATCTTCCGTCTTCCCCCTTTTACTCTAAGACTCAACCTTGAGCTCTCCGGCTCATCCCCTTTTATACCCCCCAGAGGATCACAACCCCCCCGGGCAGCCCCCCCCAGGCCGCCCGGTGCGGACGTCGTTGCGGGCACCTCCCCGTGTACTGACGGAGCCCCGCCCACTGTGTTTGTTACCCGTTTGATCCTATGCATACAGCCCTACACAAACAGCCCCTCTGTAACAGCCCTACACTAACACTGGAACTAAAACTGCCCATAGTGCCAACATTGCTCTTGTACTAACACTGGAACTAACACTACCCACAGCGCCAACGTTACTCCTGTACTAACACTGGAACTAACACTACCCACAGCACCAACGTTGCTCCTGTACTAACACTGGAACTAACACTACCTACAGTGCCAACATTGCTCCTGTCATAACATTGGAACTAACACTACCCCCAGCGCCAACGTTACTCCTGTACTAACACTGGAACTAACACTACCCACAGCGCCAACGTTGCTCCTGTACTAACACTGGAACTAACACTACCCACAGTGTCAACATTGCTCCTGTACTAACACTGGAACTAACACTACCCACAGCGTCAAGATTACTCCTGTATTAACACTGGAACTAACACTACCCACAGCGCCAACGTTGCTCCTGTACTAACACTGGAACTAAAACTGCCTATAGTGCCAACATTGCTCCTGTACTAACACTGGAACTAACACTACCCACAGCGCGAACATTGCTCTTGTACTAACACTGGAACTAACACTACCCACAGCGCCAACGTTGCTCCTGTACTAACACTGGTACTAACACTACCCACAGCGCCAAACGGTGCTCCCGTACTAACACTGGAACTAACACCACCCACAGCGCCAACGTTGTTCCTGTACTAACACTGGAACTAACACTACCCCCAGCGCCAATGTTGCTCCAGTATTAACACTGGAACTAAGACTACCCCCAATACCAATGTAGTGGTGGTGTTGACGTGCGCCAACAGTGATGGATCACGGGGCGCGGGGTTGGGCACTCTTTTGACCAATCACTGCCAGCACGCAGTGATTGGTCAAATAGGATGGGTGCTCTCAGCGACGTCCGCAGGAGGAGCATAAAGGGGGACGCGCGAGAGCACTCGAGGTCGTTGTTAACCAGTTGAAGACCGAAGACGGAGTGGAGGAGGTAGTGGCCCGAGACCCCTAGTCCCGCCGTCCTTGTCAGGGCCAGGGCCCTGTGTGGCTCGGAGCCGAGACTGTGGGACACGTAGTCCGACGCCCGTGTGGGTCGGGACGGTGGTACCCAGAGCCGAGACGGATACCCCGGCCGGGTGTGTTCCGGAAGGCTACGGGCGTAAGAGCCCGTGTCAGTGTAGCTGAGTGGGTGTTAGTCACCCGAGTAGCTAAGTGGGTGTTAGTCACCCGAGTAGCTAAGTGGGTGTTAGTCACCCGTGTAGCTGAGGGGGTGCTAGTCACCCGAGTAGCTAAGTGGGTGTTAGTCACCCGTGTAACTGAGTGGGTGTTAGTCACCCGTGTAACTATAAGTTGGTGAAATAAAGAGTGTGCTACCCGTGAAGTCGTCTCCCGCCGAGTTACTACTTTACAACTGGTGTCAGAAGTAAACCTGTCTTCAAGAAGAATGGACACAAGGAAGACTACCCGTATCCACGAGCAAGATCGGGGAGACGACGGCGTACCGGAGACACCAACCTCGGGAGGAGAGGACGAGGAGTTGCCGCCGATGCAGCACTTCGCGGCGATGGCCGATGCTCCGCTTGCCTCCGACACCAGCCTACAGGACGCACACTCCCGCCTGGCGGAGTTGCTGCTCGCCGCCGCTGCAATTTTGGCGGAAATCTCCGTTCCAGCGGGCGGAAGGACGGCTGCGGGGTTGGAGGAGGGAGCGCGGCTGGAGGGATCCCGCCAGAAGGCGCTTCGCGCCAAAAGTTTTGAAGTTGGCGCCATTTTTGAGGGTCCGCCACCAATTGGCGGGAAGCGCTGGACACCACGTGGCCAGAGATCTCCACACAGCGCAGCCCGCGTCATCGGCGCGCGCCGGAGCTCTCCATTATGCGCCTGCAGAAGGAGCCGACATTTTCTGCAACCACAGCGGCGCGCGGGAAAATCGTTCCGACGATGACGACGACCGAGTCCTTCAGCAACGATTGCCCGCGCTGTCGGCGTTCAAGGCAGACGGGGGCGACTGGGGAGCCTTCCAGCGAAGGTTCCTCGCACATCAAGAAATGTCGGGGTGGTCCGACACCACTGCCCTGCGCGCGCTGCCAGCGATGCTCGACGACGACGCGCTTGCAGCCTTCACATCTGCCCCGAGGTCGTCCCGCTCAACGCTCCAGGCCGCGCTACACCTGATGGCTAAGGTGTTCGGGCCACCCTCGACCTGTCGCCACCATTTCTACGATCGGCGAAAGGTGGTTGGAGAAACAACGCTCGCCTATCGCACGGCGCTGCTCGCCCTGGCGGACTCAGCTTTTCCCCGCATGGACAAGGAGGGGAAGGACGCCATGGTGACGGAGCAGCTGCTGGCGTTGGCTCACGACTTGGGAGTTCCCATCAATACGGCGGACGAAATGGACATCTGCTCCCTGGGGATTGCCACAAGTATTCACGCTTACGAAGTCCTCAAGCGCAAGCCGACGGTCGTCTGCGCATCGGCGGGGAACGGGGCACCGGCCGCCACGGTCACCGGACCTCAGCCTGCTGCGGCTCGGGAGGAGGCCTTCGCCGTTTCGAGACCGGGGGAGTGGAGAACGGGAGGTCGTTCGCCCACACGTTCATCCCGCAAGCTGGAGCAACCGAAACCTACGACGTCCCTCGTCGTCTGCTACAACTGCGGCCTTCGGAGCCACGTCGCGTCCGGGTGCCGGGCCCCGCGTCAGCGCAACACGGGACCACGTCCGGACGACGACCAGGGCCACAAGACATCCCAGCTAAACCCGGCAAGTCGCGGCACCTCACACGTTCGGTCCACATACACGGCACGTTCGGGTCGCCGCTTGGCGGTGGGGGGACCGCGTATGGGCACCGGGGGTTCGGTTCGGCGAGAGGGGTCCGTACACGGCCCGAAAGCAGTCGAATGGTCCGAATTGGCCCACAGGATAGTGGCTGCGTCGGCCGGGTCGTCCGTGGTAACGGGGTTTATTGACGGGGTTGAGGTCCGGGTGCTTGTGGACACGGGTGCGTCGGCCACTATCATTTCGGACCTTATTTATAACATTCTTCCCGTCCAATGTCGACCCCTTCTGCCGGTGGACGTACCATTTTACGCGGCGAACGGGGGATCCTTGGGAATCATCGGCCAGATTCGGGCGACTATTTGTATCATCATCGCTGGCCGTTCCTTGTTTACTAGGTACGGACTTTCTGTCTAAAATGCCCATCAAAATTCTCATAGATCAGGCCTGCATTGAGCTTCCATCGGGACGGCGGGTTGCGTTTTTGACGAGTCCTACTAAGATACGCACGGTTTGTGCGACGGTGCAGGCGCTGGCAACTCAGACTGTACGGGTGCCCCCGGGATCGCAAATGTTGGTACCCCTTCGGTTGAGAAAACCCCTCGGGGTAGATGCGGGGACACAGGGAGTTCTGTTGGGGCCGTCTAACAGAGCTAAAGGGGGCCTCGACTTAGCGGTGGCCCAGACCATGGTGAGGGGGGACAGTGAGCCGTTCGTTATGGTCCTGAATACGGGGTCGCGGCCGGCCGTGATTACGCAGGGAACGGTGCTGGCTCACGCCGCGCCGCTACCCGTCGAGGAACAGCTCGTTGCTCACGCGGATTCGAGTGCCGATACGCATCCTCAAAGTGAGGAGGGGACAGAGTGGTTGGACTCGTTGTGTGCCGGGTCTAGTAACTTGTCCAGTGTGCAGTTGGGTGCATTGAGGGGCTTGCTACTCGAGTTCGCTGACGTGTTTAGCAGGCACAAGTACGATATTGGCTGCACAGACCTGTTGCGCCACCACATAGCTACTGGGGACGCGGCCCCTATTCGACAGAATCCCTTCCGGCTCAGTCCAGCCGAGAAGGAGCATGTGCAGTCGGCGGTTAATGACATGTTGGCGGCCGACATCATTTCGCCCTCTTCCAGTCCGTGGGGTGCTCCTATCGTCCTGGTTAAAAAACAGGACGGGTCCTTGCGGTTCTGTGTCGATTTCTGCCGCCTAAACAAAATCTCAATGGCCGATGCGTATCCACTCCACAGGATGGATGAGTCGCTGGATGCCTTGGCGGGAGCACAGTTTTTTTCGACGCTCGATTTGCTTTCGGGATTTTGGCAATTGCCCCTCGATGACGAATCGAAACCAAAAACCGCTTTCCGGACACCGGGAGGCCTATTTGAATTCAACCGATTGCCCATGGGCTTACATTCCGCTCCCGCCACGTTCCAGAGGCTCATGGAATTGGTTTTGTCAGGCCTCCAATGGGACACCTGTTTGATTTACCTCGATGATGTCATCGTTTTCAGCCGGACTTTTGAGGAGCACCTCCAGCGACTGAGAGCGGTGTTCCTCAGGATGCGTTCCGCTAAGCTTAAATTTAAACCGGCTAAATGTTATCTGCTTCGGGAATCGGTCAAGTATTTGGGCCATATCGTTAGTCGTTCAGGGATCTCGACAGACCCTGCTAAGACGCACTGTGTCAGCTCATGGCCAACGCCAACCTCTGTCACTGAAGTCCGCAGCTTCATAGGATTCGCCTCCTATTACCGTCGTTTTGTCAAGCAGTTTGCCACCATAGCCAGGCCCCTGCACGCTTTGACGGCTAAAGGTGTGCGGTTTCACTGGGGGCCGGAAGAGGAGGCCGCGTTCTGCTCCCTTCGTGACGCCTTGGTGCAGGCTCCCCCCTTGTGTTACCCTGATTTCACGCAACCGTTTGTGCTCGACACGGATGCCAGTAACACGGGTATCGGGGGAGTGCTCTCCCAGGTGGTCGGGGGGGTCGAACGGGTGGTCGCCTACGGTAGCAGGGTTCTGTCCCCCGCGGAACAACGCTACTGCGTGACACGTCGTGAATTGCTGGCGATTGTGTTTTTTATACAGCAATTCAGGCCGTATCTTTACGGCCGTCATTTTACAGTTCGCACGGACCATGCGGCTCTCCAATACGCTATGCGGGTGGCGCAGCCATCCGGCCAATTGTCCCGATGGTTGGAGGTCCTTCAGGACTACCAATTCACGACGATTTACCGCAAGGGATTGCGCCACTCGAATGCGGATGCCTTGTCGCGGTTGCCGCCGCGTACGGAATGCGCATGTCTGTTGGGATCGGCGCGGTGTAAACCATCTGTCGCTGTCCCCGCGGAAGTTGTCCTCGCCGCCACGGATATTACGGGGGTCGACGCTCCCACGGGGAGGGACTCGCTGTTAGCGCTGCCTTTCATCGAGTGGGGCCGTCTGCAAATGGCCGACAGCTCCCTACTCACGCTACGTCGGAAGGTTGACGCTCCCGAGGGAGGGGAAACGCGGGTCGGTTCCTGGGTGTACAGACAGGGCCTCTTGATGAAGTGGGACAACATGTCCCGGCGTCACGCGCTCGTGGTGCCGTTTGCTATGCGGGTAGGGTCGTCCTGGCTGCTCATGAACGACTCATGCATCTGGGTTTTCATAAAACGCTCGCCCTCATTCAGCGAGACTACTATTGGCCGGGGATGGGCAACGACGTGGCGAACATTCTTAAGGGATGTGTAGGGTGCGCCCAAAGAAAACCGCCACCAATAGCGGCTAACCCACCGCTGCAATCCATTCAGGTTTCGCGCACAAACGAATTGGTTGCGTTAGACATCTTGGGGCCCTTTCCCACTACACCTCGGGGAAATAAGTTCCTGCTGGTTGGCGTGGAGTACTTCACCCGCTGGCCCATGGCATGGCCACTCGCCAACCAGTCGGCTGCGGCAGTGGCGGACGCCTTTGTCCAAGGTTATGTTTTGGACAAAGGCGCCCCCGAACGCTTGCTGACGGACCAAGGAAAAAAATTTTCGAGCGTTTTATTGCGCGAGGTGTGCGACCTGTTGGGTACAAAGAAAGTACGTACCTCCCCGTACCACCTGCAGACTGACGGTATGGTTGAACGTCTGAACAGGACGATTACGTCTATGCTGTGCCAACAGGTCTGCGACGACCAGGTGGATTGGGACTTACAGGTACCGGGGGTACTAGCGGCCTATCGAATGGCCCCTCATGCGGCGACGGGGTTTTCTCCATTTTTTCTTATGTATGGGCGGGAGGCCGATCCGGCCATGGACGTCCAACTGGGGATTTCCCAGCCACGGGCCAAATCTAAATTGGCAGACTACATCAAGTTTAATATCGCCAAATTGGCTGAAGCGCGAGAGGCTGCGAGATTGAATTCGCGGTCTCGGCAGATCGCGAACGAGCGATTGCATGGACGGAGGGTGCATACGCACAATTGGGAACCAGGCGATAAGGCCTGGCTGCATTGTCCACATGCACCGTTGGCTACGTCCCCCAAATTGTTGAGACCATGGAGGGGACCGGTGGAAATTGTGCGGGTTGCACGACCCCAGAGTATACAGATTAAATGGGGAAAACGCCGTTGGTACGTGCACCCCTCCCGACTGAAACCCTACGCGGCGCCGCGTGACCCCGTTTTGTGCCGTAACGACCGAGCGTGTGATGTGACCGTCGACTCGGGGAGGGATGTGTCGCAGGCTGATCCTCACGTGTCTCCACCTGACCCACCCCCAGGTGTCTCGGACCTGACGGCTGTTGACCGTCGGGAACCGGAACCCCGCGGCACGCGCGGAGCCCCGATGCCTGGCCCATGCCTTCCTGAACTGCCGGCACCACCGGACGGTCAACCGCGTCTGGTGCCGTACGACGGACCGGCAAGGCGGACTCGGGCTAGGACACAACACTTTTCATGAAAAAATATATTTTTTTCAAACCCGCCCTCGCCGCCGTGTCCCCCCTCTGCCGGGGTAATGTCCCGTTCAAGGGACGCTCGGAAAGATTGGGACGCTGCACGAGTCGGAAAGAAAAGTAGAAATTTTTTTTTTTTTTTTGCATACACATTTATTGTTGCCACTCGCCGGATTGTACAAATTGTTCTTGCTGTTGTAGTGGCATTTGATGATTTTTGCGGATTGCGGTGTTCGTGTTGTGTTGTGTTGTTATGTTGTTGTTGTTGTGTTACGGGGCACACATGGGGGGGAGGGGGTGTTGTATATTTTTTATAGCAGCCGGGTCGGCTGCGAGCTATGTGGTAGGGAGTGATGTAGTGGTGGTGTTGACGTGCGCCGACAGTGATGGATCACGGGGCGCGGGGTTGGGCACGCGATGTGGGCGTGGTATGGACGCGCGCGCCGGTGGTGAGGCGCGCTGACACAAGGTGGGAAAAGAGGATCGTAGCCAGCACGCAGTGATTGGTCAAATAGGATGGGTGCTCTCAGCGACGTCCGCAGGAGGTGCATAAAGGGGGACGCGCGAGAGCACTCGAGGTCGTTGTTAACCAGTTGAAGACCGAAGACGGGGTGGAGGAGGTAGTGGCCCGAGACCCCTAGTCCCGCCGTCCTTGTCAGGGCCGGGGCCCTGTGTGGCTCGGAGCCGAGACTGTGGGACCCGTAGTCCGACACCCGTGTGGGTCGGGACGGTGGTACCCAGAGCCGAGACGGACACCCCGGCCGGGTGTGTTCCGGAAGGCTACGGGCGTAAGAGCCCGTGTCAGTGTAGCTGAGTGGGTGTTAGTCACCCGAGTAGCTAAGTGGGTGTTAGTCACCCGAGTAGCTAAGTGGGTGTTAGTCACCCGTGTAGCTGAGGGGGTGCTAGTCACCCGAGTAGCTAAGTGGGTGTTAGTCACCCGTGTAACTGAGTGGGTGTTAGTCACCCGTGTAACTATAAGTTGGTGAAATAAAGAGTGTGCTACCCGTGAAGTCGTCTCCCGCCGAGTTACTACTTTACACCAACATTGCTGCTGTACGAACACTGGAACTAACACTACCCCCACTACCAACATTGCTGCTGTACTAACACTGGAACTAACACTACCCCCAGTACCAACATTGCTCCTGTACTAACACTGGAACTTACAGTATCCACCGCGGCAACGTTGCTCCTGTTCTAACACTGGAACTAACACTTCCCCCAGTACCAACATTGCTCCTGTACTAATACTGGAACTAACACTACTCACAGCGCCAATGTTGCTCCTGTACTAACACTGGAACTAACACTACCCACAGCACCTACATTGCTCCTGTACTAACACTGGGACTAACACCACCCACAACGCCAACGTTGCTCCTGTACTAACACTGGAACTAACACTACTCACAGCGCCAATGTTGCTCCTGTACTAACACTGGAACTAACACTACCCACAGCACCTACATTGCTCCTGTACTAACACTGGGACTAACACCACCCACAACGCCAACGTTGCTCCTGTACTAACACTGGAACTAACACTACCCCCAGTACCAACATTGCTCCTGTACTAATTCTGGAACTAACACTACCCACAGCGCCAACGTTGCTGCTGTACTAACACTGGAACTAACACCACCCACAGCGCCGACATTGCTCCTGTACTAACACTGGAACTAACACTACCCACAGTGCCAACATTGCTCCTGTACTAACACTGCGACTAACACCACCCACAGCGCCAACATTGCTCCTGTACTAACACTGGAACTAACACTACCCACAGTGCTAACATTGCTCCTGTACTATCACTGGAACTAACACTATCCACAGTGCCAACGTTTCTCCTGTACTAACACTGGAACTAACACTACCCACAGCGCCAACGTTACTCCTTTACTAACACTGCGACTAACACTACCCACAGCGCCAACGTTACTCCTGTACTAACACTGGTACTAATTCTACGTACAGTCCTAAGACTGATACTAACTCTACTCACAGTACTCGCACTGGTACTAACTGTAACCACAGTACCAACACTCCGACTAACACTGGTAATAACTCTAATGACAGTACTAACACTAATCCTTAAACTGGTACTAACTCTACTTACAGTACGAAAACTGCTACTAACATTGGTACTAACTCTACCCATAGTACTAACACTGCTATTAACACTGGTACTAACACTACCCACATAACCAACATTGCTACTGTAGGAACACTGGTACTAACACTACCCACAGTACCAACACTGCTACTAACTGGTACTAACACTACCCACAGAACCAACATTGCTACTGTAGGAATATTGGTACTAACACTACCCACAGTACCAACACTGCTATTAACACTGGTGCTAACTCTCCTCACAGTTCCAACACTGGTACTAACTCTACATACAGTACTAACACTGGTTATAACTGTACCCACAGTACCAAACACTGGTACTAAAACTGGTACTAACTCTACTCACAGCACCAACACTGCTAACACTGGTACTAACTCTACCCACAGTTCCAACATTGCTACTGTACAAACACTGGTACTAACACTACCTACAGTACCAACACTGCTAATAAAATTGGTACTAACTCTACTCACAGTCCCAACACCGGTATTTAATATACATAAGTCATAACACTGATACTAACTCTACCCACAGTACAAACACTGGTTTAACTGTACCCACACTACCAACACTGCGACTAACACTGATAATAACTCGACTCACAGTACTAACACTGCTCCTAAAACTGTTACTAACTCCACCGACTGTACAAAAACTGCTACTAAAACTGGTGCTAACTCTACCGACAATCCTAACACTGGTACTAACACTACCCACAGGACCAACACTGCTACTAACACTGGTACTCACACTACCCACATTACAAACAATGCTACTAACACTGGTAATAACTCTACTCACAGTACTAACACTGCTCCTAAAACTGGTATTAACTCTACCCAGAGTACAAAAACTGCTACTAACACTGGTACTAACTTTACCGACAGTCCTAACACTGGCAATAACACTACCCACAGTGCCAACACTGCTACGAACACTGGTACTAACTCTACCCACAGTCCTAACACTGGTACTAACACTGGTACTAACTTTACCCACAGTCCTAACACTGGTACTAACACTGGTACTAACTCTACCCACAGTCATAACAGTGGTACTAACTCTACCCACAGTACTGGGATTCAGTTGAGTGGTGGAGGTGGTGGGAGCGATTCGTATTTGGTTCAGGTGAGTGGGGGTCCGTGTTGGGGTTCAGATGATTGGGGGTCCGTGTTGGGGTTTAGATGAGTGGGGGTCCGTGTTGGGGGTTAGATGAGTGGGGGTCCGTGTTGGGGCTTAGATGAGTGGGGGTCCGTGTTGGGGTTCAGGCGAGTGGGGGTCCGTGTTGGGGTTTAAATGATTGGAGGTCCGTGTTGGGGTTTAGTTGAGTGGGGGTCCGTGTTGGGATTCAGATGATTGGGGGTCCGTGTTAGGGTTCAGGCGAGTGGGGGTCCCTATTTAGGGAGTGAAGTGAGTGGTGTTCCAGGACCCCGTGTTTTAAGATTTGGAGAAGGGGGGGGGAGGAGGGTGCCACTGCCCGGTCCCTCCTCTTCACACGGGGGTTCAGAGAGTGAGGCGAGGGGACACGCAGGAGAGAGGGAGGGAGGGAGGAGGAGGGGGCCTGAAGGGGCCATTCCCCAGCGATGACTTGGGAGACAGAAATAGCGGCGCGGCCGCCACTGCGCACGCGTCCCGCTGCTGGTGTCGCGTTCCCTCGGCGCCTCCAGTCGCGGCACCCAGATCAGGGGACCCCACCAGGGACCCTTCCGTCTCGCCCGCACCAGCTCCCCGCGGTGAGTGAGTGAGTGAGTTCGCGCTCTCCCCGGGTACCCGCGGCGACCCACGGGGACTCCCCGGAGCCGCGTCAGAGACGGGGCCGATCGGGGGTCGCGGAGAGCCCAGGGGCGTGGGGGTTCTTGTGGGAGAGAGGGCGACTCGGGGTATTTTTAGGCGCCAGCTGGCGAGATGCAGCTCCCGTGACTGCGACGGGGCCCGGGGCCCCTCAAGTCTCCACTGGGGTCCCTGAGCCGATCCCTACCGTAGGGACCACGGGGGCCGTGATCAGAAGTCCACGTCCATGTGTCCACTCGCCTGGAGGACCCGGGGAGCGGGGGTCCCTGGGTCCCTGGAGGACGCAGGCGACCTCTTCCCCGGTGTGCCCCCGCCGTCGCGATGATTGCGTTTTACGTGGAGCTGCGACGAGAACGGCTGTCGAGGAACGGACTGAGTGGAGTGGCGACCCTGGCAGACACTCTCGGGGCCCCTTGATAGGGTCAACCACTGCCCTGCGGGGTTCGGGGGTGACGGCGGGAGGGGTCCGGGGCAAGGCCCGGCCCCGGGGCCCCCTCCCTGGACCCCTGCACGAGGTCAGCGACGCCAACATTCCATGACGCACGGAGCTGTTTACGAGGCCCGTGGCCCTCCGTGCGCCCGCACCTGCAGCTGCTGCTCGCAATCCCGAACCTCATCTCTCACTCATTCTCAACTCTCTCATCATCCAGCTCCTCCTGAACGCTTTTCTCATCCTCATCTCAGTTCTACACTCATGCTCATCGTCCTGATTCCACCCCTCATCCCATTCCCTTTTATCCTCCTCATCCTTCTCCCACTCAACTCTCTCCTTATCCCACACCTCCTCAACCCTCTCTCCTTGCCGTCACCATAACTCCTACCGTTCTACCTTCTCCGCAGCAGGATCACCAGCAATCATCATCACCATTACCAGCAGCAGCAGCGATGACGTCCCGCTCTCGGAACGGGCCCGGAGCCCCGGGTCAGGGTACCCGCTACAC
This sequence comes from Lethenteron reissneri, assembly GCF_015708825.2. Classification (NCBI taxonomy): domain Eukaryota; kingdom Metazoa; phylum Chordata; class Hyperoartia; order Petromyzontiformes; family Petromyzontidae; genus Lethenteron; species Lethenteron reissneri. The sequence goes on along the minus strand of NC_083796.1, from coordinate 476,276 downwards.
GCCGCACACGCCCAAGAAGAGCTCGTCCCGGGAGCTCAACCCATACCTCTCCGACGTGCGGCCAGAGAACCGGTAAGGGGGGGTCACGCACCAAGGGTTAGGGTAGAAACCTCGACCCCTGCCATTGTGCTCCGTGTACCCCCTTGGCCTGTGTCCCCTTGCCCCCGATCCTGGATCAGCTGATATAGTGCGAGGGATGTTGGGGGGGGCGGGGGGGGGCGTCCCTTGTGACCACATCCCCATAACCCCTTGTCCTGTGCTCCATGTCCTGTGCTCCATGTCCTGTGCTCCATGTCCTGTGCTCCATGCCCCCCTGCCCCTTGCCCTATTTCATTCTGCCTCTTACCATCTAACCTTGTCCTTAGCCCGTGCCCTTGCCACCACACCCCGTTGGCTTGTACTCTCATTGCCTCATGCCCTCTGTGCTATCCTCGTGCCTGTGACCATCTCCCCGTGGCCCCTGTCCAGGCACACCCTGTGCACCATCATGTCGCAGCTGGCGGAGGAGTCATCTCCGATGTTTGCCGTGACCCCAAGGTCGCGCGCCGTGAGCGAGGATACCGACGTGCGCTTCACGTGCACCGTGAGCGGTAGCGCGCACACCCACACACACACCTACACACACACACCTACACACACACCTACACACACACACCCACACACACACCTACACACACACCTACACACACACACCTACACACACACACCCACACAACAACAACAACAACAACAACCGCCATTCGCCACTAAGTGGCGGTGACGTCACCACGATGCTTGTGCCAGGCCAAGTGCACCTTGAGGCCACGTGAAGTGTCGAAAGCCCGCTGGCAGGAGGTCACGCTTTCTATGACCTCCTGTCACAGGTGCTGGCTAAAGTGGCCACTCGGGACAGAGTCATCTTGTTGGGTGACTTCAATGCCCGAGTTGGTCATGATGCTGACACCTGGTCTGGAGTGATTGGAAGGCATGGGCCAGATCAGCTCAATAATAACGGTAGGAGGCTGCTAGATTTTTGTGCAGCCCATGGGCTTGTGATTGGGCATGCGGGCTACATGGCCGAGCCAACGCAGCCTTGCCTGCCGGAGGTGCTCACCGATGGGACTTTGTCCAGATTTTTCGAGGATTTGTGAGCTCCTCACACAATCCAGCCTGGTAAAACCCAGGATTGATCGTAGGCAGGCCAGCCTAAATGTTTCTAACCGGCGGAGATGTTCCATTTAGGGGGGTCCACGTTTTGTGGACCCGCCTACACACACAGGTACACACACACAGGCACACGTCCACATTGCCACACACCCACACACCTACACATACAGGCACACGTCCACACACACACAGGAACACGTCCTCATAAACACACCCACATATCTACACACACACTCATATACAACAACAGCCGCCATTCACCACCAAGTGGTGGTGATGTCACCACGGCACTTAAACCAGGCCAGTTGCACTCCGAGGACACGTGAAGTGTCAAAGGCTCGCTAACAGGTCACGGGACAGACCCAGGTGCCATGGGTTTGGGGCCGTCCATAAATTACGTCACGCGATTTTGACCGATTTTTGACCCCAATCTCCCCCCCTCGTCACACGGTGTCACACAAAGTCAAATAGTTAATAATGCAAATTTATCAAAATTAGTGTTGTTATAACAATTATATTTAATTCATATTTATTTAAAGTTGCGCATTTTGATGTGACGTCATATTTCTCAAACCCCCCCTCCTCCCTCGTCACACATCGTCACAAATGTCTGACCCCCCTCCTGCGTGACGTCATTTATGGACGGCCCCTTTACTGAGATGATTGGCAGATGCACCACCCGTGCCAATTTGCTGCAATTTGGTCGCCCGGCGCTGCGCCCTGCGTTGTTGTGTCGCTTTGCTGTCCTCCATTGTTGTTGGATGGTGACTGCCTCCAACTACCCAGTAGCGTCCTTCACGGGCCTCCTCCATAGAGGCCGATCTTAATCACTAGTACTAGTCTTCGGCAAGTCCACTCAGGTCCAGATCTTCTTGTACCGTTTCAGTCTATCTATTCTCCAGCTCGTGCCGTGCCCGATTAGCGCCCTCTACGCGGCCAAACAGAAGCTGCTTGGGCATGCGATGGCTGGGTATGCGAGCTACATGACCCAGCCAACGCAGCCTTGCCCGCCGGAGCTCACTGATGGGAATGTGTCTATAGCTTTCAATGATGTGAGCTCCTCATACAATCCAGCCTGGTTAAACCCAGAATGGATCGTATGCAGGCCAGCCTGACTGGTGCAGATGTTCCATTCGAGGGATCCACGTTTCACAAGCATAGAGGAGGGAGGGCATGAATTGGCTGAGAAGATCCAGAATTTTGTGTGGAGTGACAGACCAGGTAACTTCCACACAGCGTTACACAGCCGATGAAAAGATAATTCCGCCCGATTGATTCGGACTGAGACTTCTGCTGTCAAATCAGAGCTGTTTATAAGAACACTGCCCAGGTACCAAAACTTCTCCACTCTATAACTGCTCCATTACCCAAGCAGCAATTAACAGAACATTAGCATATATAACATGGTTGACCAATAGGGAGCCATCCCTTAATCGCAATCGGGCATTGGATCAGCTTCCCATTGTACCAGATGAATGTTCTCCTGAAGAAGCCATAATGAGCTTTCGAAAGTGTGGTTCAAGCAAATTTATTGACCAGCGAGCACTGGCGACCGGATGGCCGTCTGGAGGTCGCAAGTTCAAATCCTGGTTGTGGGGGTTGATTCAACCAATCATCATCCCTCCCCCTGGGTCAAAATAACGATATATGGGGAAGATCAAAGCGGTTGCCCGATGGATAGACTCACCCCCGCCAAAGGAATGTGGAATTTACAACACATGATCAGCGCTGTAAATTGCAGCTAAGCACCAACGTTCATATTTTTTTTATTGAGAACAAACACCCATAAATTGTCTGAAAACATCTCCTGAGAAGGAGTTCTCAGACTCAGCGTGGCTTTCCTGAATGAATGAATCATAATCGTTATTTATCCTGGAGAAATCCGATGAGCTATGAAGCTCTTGTTAACAGATGGTCCAGTAGGGGCACGGGGTCAGAAAGTTACAACAATCAATAGAAAACAAAGATAAGAGTGCAAAGTATAGGAAAGGTAAACACTAAAAAATGCATGAAATGAAACTAAACTATTTTTTTTTTTACCACAAGCGACCTGGCCACAAATGATAGCTCAACTAAGTGGTTTGTAATGTGGTCATTTATAGCAGCCAAATAATCTAAACGTATTTTTCTAAATGTGAAGGGTAAAACCAGAGGACCTGGATAAAACAATCCACATGACCACCGGGAGAATATGCAAACTCAAAATATACAGGCGTCATGGCCGGAATTGAACCCATGACCTCCTGCATACCATGACAGGAAGATAACATCACACTACACAGTCCTTCAATAAATGTTCACGTAAAAATGTAACTTTCGATATATATGGGTAAGGATGAACGTTACAAATCACATCGGCAATCGCTGTCATTACAATATTACAATCACTCTTATTATAACCCAATTACTATAACACCAAAATCACTATCATAACACCACAATCACTAACCATTATAATACCACACTCACTATCATAACACAACAATAACTATAATGACTCCACAATCACTGTCCATATAATACCACAATCACTAACATCACACCGCGATGCTTGTGTAAGCAGGAACTCACTGACCATTTGACTCTAAAGTCCCTGACCTTGTTGTCCTCCCCCCTGCCCAACCTTCGACCCCCAGGCCACCCAGAGCCCGAGGTCCTGTGGTATCGTGACGATGAACAGCTTGACCGGTTCTGCGGGCTGCCCAAATATGAAATCCTGCGCGAGGGAAAAGTGCACACACTCAAGGTGTATCGGTTAGTGCGCCCTGCACGGCACACACCGCATGCTGCACACGCACAACACGCTCACACGGCACGCTCCACATGCACAACACACACACATGGCACATACACGTCACGTGACATATGTGCACTGCACATGCACAACACATACAACACAAACATGACACATACCACATCTACACTCTACACATGAAACAACACCTACACAACACACACTATATACACGCACAAACACACCTGCCTTAGACACGTGACCCATACACGCATGGCTGGATCTCAGGGAGATACAGTTGGAGTGGGAGGGGGGCGACAGTTCAGGGTCCATGGGGGACCTGTTTCCTTTGATAAGAGAAGTAGGGATGCTCACTTGCATCACTGGGTGGATGAACAACTCTCCCTTGATACGGTGACATGTAATTAGCCTGCGTTAACCTCGTCCACCAGCCCTCCAGTATCAAATAGCAGATCGCTCCTGGGGCTTTAAGTACACGCAGGGTCGTGCTGCTAACAGGCAGCGGCAAGGCTCAACGCACATCCACCTGACCCCCGCACTGCATGTCCAGTGCTCTCAGCCCTGGCAAGATTGGCCGTTTTCATCGATGAGGCCACTGACTCGAAGGGAGTCGACTAACGCGGCGGTCCCCACAGGCAGAATTAAAACACTGCGACAATGGCAGGAGGCACTGCACAAAATACACACACACATCGTGGCCCCTACAGACACGACGCCTACGCAACGATCCCCACTGGGCACACGCGTGGCAGCGAATCAGGGCAAAGCCACCAAACCCGGGCCCGGCTTCTCCCCCATGCCCACTTAGGTGCACGGAGGAGGACGCGGCCATCTACCAGGTGTCGGCGCGAAACACCAAGGGCATTGTGTCCTGTTCCGCCGTGCTGGAGGTGGCCACCATGAACGAGTTCAAGATCCACCAGCGCTGGTTCAACAAACTGAAGGCCAAGGCAGAGGCGCGGCGCTGCGAGGCCGCGCGGGCGCCCGGCAAGGAAAACAAGGGCACGGCAGCGCATGACGGCGTCACCCCGGCAACGACCGCAGCGGCCGGCACGGCGACCTCCTGGCACCGCAGCCCTGAGTCGCGGACACGCCGCAAACGCCGCTCGCCCGACCTCCGCAATCCATCGCCGTCTTCATCGCCGGCTTCGGTCCGTGCCGAGCGAGCGAGGAGCAGGGCCACCTCGTCGCCCAAGAGGGCGGCGCACACGCCGCATCTCGGCGGCTCATCTGAGCCTGGGGCCGGCCCTCCCACTGGGCCCCTTGCAGGGCGTGCATCTCCGCCCAAGCGGGTCGCGGGTCGTGCCGAGGCCCGCCAGGACGCGGCGGACGCAAAGCTCAACGGTTTCCACGGTGGGCCGGGCTCTGTAGACCGGGAGGCCTCGTGGAAGTCTGGCTCGGTGCGGGGTCGCGGCGATGGGTCCCACGGGGACCCAGACGATGGTGGGGACAGCGGTGGTGGTGGCGGCTCAGTGGTGTACATAATGGAGACGGTGGAGGAGATCATCACCACGCGCCCCGCACACAAACCCGACGCTGCACACTTTCAGAGGAGCAGGGCGACCGGGGAGTCGGCCGCCATCGTAACCCCGGTGAAGGTCGTGGATGAAGCAGAACAGCACGAGCGGCAGCGTGAGAAGCAGCCCGAGGAGGAGCGATCGCTGGACGCAAAGGTCCCAACAGTGGGCGAGTACCTGCGCGAGCTCCTACACGGCGCTCATGACGGGAGTGAGCCGAGCGACACATCCCAGCCCACCGAGCTGAGCGCCTCCGAGATGGAGTCAGAGAAAACGAGCGAGGATGACACGAGGTCTTCGGCGAGCACCACCCCCACGGAAGTGCTTGGCTTCTCCGCGTCTCCCGCACGGAGCCCCGACGACTTCGACACGGCGATGAGCACGGGCGGCACGGACGATGAGACCGGCGGTCACTTGGGGCGGATGCCGGCGAGCGAGCCTCTGTTCTCGCCGGCGTCGCGCCCCAACGCTGTGGACAGAACCACAGCCAATACGAGCCCAGGGCAGGGCACAACTGACGTGGAGAGCGATGCGTGCGAAGATTTATATGACACGGCGGATGAAGAGAGCGCCACATCTCCTGACTACAGCTCAGAGGCCGTTGACTCCTCGTCGGACGTGACAGAGGAGTTCGGGGACTCATACTACACGCTGTCGGATGGCCTCCCCTCACCCGACTCGGACCGCACGGAGACGCCACTCTACTTCTACTCGCCCAATGAGACACCCCTGCCGAGCGACGACACGGACACGGCCTCCAGTGGCGGTTGGTTCACCGCCCGCGCCTCATTCTCCACCGGTGACTCCAGCGTGGCCCTGGCCAGCACTGACACCAGCACGGAGGCCAGCAGTGGCTCCGGTAGGAGCAGTAGCCTTCTGGGCAGCCTGGCCTACCTGGCAGGCAGCCCCGAGGCTGCGGGCATTGCTTGGAATGCGCGCGCAAACCGCGGGTCAAGTGACGATGGCGCTTTGCGCGTCGCAGGCACGAGGCGGCAAGGGGCGGCGCCGCGGCCGTTGCAAAGCGCCGGCCTCAACCTGCCGCTGATCCCGCCCCCCCCCGCGCTGCTGCCAGTTCCACGGTCACCGCGACAGCAGCCAGCGCAGTCACCGGTGGAGTACTACGTGGTGGAGGGCCCGCGGCGCCGTGCCACGCCAGGGCCCCACGGGAGGGTGCGCCGTGACGAGTACTTCCAGACGTCGGGCCCAAGCCCGCCGCCAGACTCCCCGGAGGCTGCCATGATGCTGCTGCACCGGAGCCGGTGGGCGCCTGGAGGCTTCGTGCAGGTATGACGTTGATGACGGTGATGATTATTATTCGTACTTGGTTATTGGGTTAAGCGACGTAATCTGGATATATTTCTGTTGAAAAAACCTTCCACCACCTGACACATATGAACCTTTATCCATTTCGAGACATCCGGTCACCACTGAATCTCGGAACACGAAAGCGGTTAGCATTAATTTTATTTAGAGAGCGATAGCGCCGATGTCTTAAAGACACTGTAATCACCGCAGAGAACTGTAGTGTCACAGTCACACTCTATGATAGCTGGTGGCAAACTCTGCCGCATGCCCTCCTGCATGGCCTTGTGGGAACCTTGGTGCTGATAAAATAATTTTTAATTTTAGTTTTTCTTCCGATTCCATTCTGTTGACTTACACGTACGTCATTCGAACAGAATCGGAAAAAAAACTCACAATGTACATGAATGTAATTGGAATGGGAAAGGATTAAATTGTCACTTGTGGATAGTAGGCCAAACAAAGGGAGGTCCCTGTGTGCCAGCAGTGTTGTTAGCAGCCACTAGCAGGCCTGCACCTTCACATTTTCTGAATATGAATGTCGTCACCAACAACATCACAAGTACAAAGCTATTGTGCAAATGAACGCTCTATGATAGCTGGTGGCAAACTCTGCCGCATGCCCTCCTGCATGGCCTTGTGGGAACCTTGGTGCTGATAAAATAATTTTTTATTTTAGTTTTTCTTCCGATTTCATTCCGTTGACTTACACGTACGTCATTCGAACAGAATCGAAAAAAAAACTCACAATGTACATGAATGTAATTGGAATGGGAAAGGATTAAATTGTCACTTGTGGATAGTAGGCCAAACAAAGGGAGGTCCCTGTGTGCCAGCAGTGTTGTTAGCAGCCACTAGCAGGCCTGCACCTTCACATTTTCTGAATATGAATGTCGTCACCAACAACATCACGAGTACAAAGCTATTGTGCAAATGAACGCTCTATGATAGCTGGTGGCAAACTCTGCCGCATGCCCTCCTGCATGGCCTTGTGGGAACCTTGGTGCTGATAAAATAATTTTTTATTTTAGTTTTTCTTCCGATTTCATTCCGTTGACTTACACGTACGTCATTCGAACAGAATCGAAAAAAAAACTCACAATGTACATGAATGTAATTGGAATGGGAAAGGATTAAATTGTCACTTGTGGATAGTAGGCCAAACAAAGGGAGGTCCCTGTGTGCCAGCAGTGTTGTTAGCAGCCACTAGCAGGCCTGCACCTTCACATTTTCTGAATATGAATGTCGTCACCAACAACATCACGAGTACAAAGCTATTGTGCAAATGAACGCTCCCTGCCGCAGGCTCCACACCCCGGTGTGGCAGACGCCCATCACGAGGGGGGCCGTCGGGACGTGGTGGTGGAGGGGGGCATACCCTCGCCCCCAACAGTGGGCAGGGCGGGCAGCCAGCGCCCCCCATCCTCCCAACTCAGCACCGACTCAACGGACGACACGTGCTCGTACGCTCACATCACATCGCCACTCGGTGTGTCCTCCGAGGACTCGTCCAGCACCCCAGAGACGGAGCCCGACCTGTGGCACCCCGTGGAGGAGGGCCCCCCCGTCGAGCCGGGGCCTCCCGCGGAGCGGGCACCCCCTTCGGGGCCGGGGGTCCCCTCGGAACGAGCGATGCCGGAGATGCGAGGGAGCGAAATGAGGCCGGGTGGCGCGATGACGGATGGGGGCATTGGCCCGCGTGCCAACATCGGCTCGCGGAGGCCGGCCGGAGAAAGCAGAGTTGATGAGCAAGGGGCTCGTGGGAAGAACGTTTGCCATTTGGCCAACGTGGAAACCTCCGACAAGGGTTTACGAGTGGAGGGAGATCATGACGGCCAGCAAGTGCCCGTCCACGCCGCAGTGGCCACCAGGGCCGGGGGACAGAAGGCCGTGGCCGGAACCGACCCTGCAGCGGAGCGGCCGTCGGCTCCTCACTCCGGGGCGGGCGGTGCCACACGTTGTGAAGTTGCCAACACAGCAGCCAACGCCGTCAGCGCGGCCAGCGCTGGAGAAATGGGCGCAGTGGAGTCGGACATTTACCTGGAGAACTTGGGACGGGAGAAGCAGCGAGCAGACAGAGGTGGGGAGAACGCAGGGATACCGAGTGGAGGAAAGAGCAGCGTACGCGCTGACTCCTCGGTCTTCGTCTTCAAACTCCCCAAGGTGCCACTGGTGGTGATGGAGCGAGCGGTGGAGGAACAAGGGAAGGCCGAGCGCGAGCGGCAAGTGAGTGCCGCACCCCCTACGCAGTGGCCTCGCCAGGCCGAGCCAAAAGACTACCTCGTCGTCGCTCAACAGGAGGTGGCGGCCGACGCTGACTTGGCAGTGCCCCCTGAGGAGCCCCTGGTCGACCGCGGCAAGGGTGGGGATCCACCTGTGAAGGGAGATGGAGCGGATGAGAAACCCAGACTTACGGAATCCGCCGAGGTCAGCGGCGATGTGGGCGAAGACGTATCTGCAGAGAGGCCTGGAACGGATAACGCCAGTGAGTTGCATGCCACACCAAAATCGGTGCCGGTGGCGAGAAGCGAGGCCCTCATATCGGTGGAAACGGAGCAGCGCGGCGAGGAGGAGAGAGAGGAGCGCATCCCGGGGGGCTGCCCGGCGCTCCCGACCATCCTGGTAGAGGACACGAGCACGGGGCTCACTTCTCGCAGCCCGCTGCTGGCGCGGCTATGCGGTGCTGGCAGCTCCCCAGAGACGGCGCGTCGGGCACTGCTGCCCTCGGCCACACCACAGGAGCTGGCGTCCGGAGCCCGCAGGAAGGTCTTCATCCCCCGCGGCGCAGCCGACGCCGCCTCCACACCACAGCCACCCGGCGGCGAGCAGGAAGGCGACGCGACAGAAAAACCGGTGTTGCTCAGCGCCGTCGCATGCGGATCGGACGCCGCCAAGCTGCTCCTCCCAACGACCGCTGGCCCGGACACGCAGGAACCGACGCCGGTCGACGGCGAAAGGCCTGCTCTGGCCTCACCCGCTGAGGCCTCCCAGGCAAAAGGTGATCCCCCCGTTGCTTCGGCTCCTCCTGCACGCGGCTGTCCCTGTCAGTTGTTCTAACTCGAGGCCGCCTCTACACAGCAGCAATGATCGCCCCCTGCTGGCACACTGATGCCCACTCACATGCCAGTTGCTGAGTCACCTTGTGCTGCACAGGGTCAGCTGCCACTGCGGTGGGGGGGGCCCTTTCAAACGCGTTGAGATGAGATGTGAGTCGCTGATTACGTGTAGAGTGGTCTGAGGTGCCTTGATGTGATGGAAGGTGCCTCTGTGCGTGTGCGCATGGCCGTGTCAGTAGACGCTGGACCGTCAGAGAAGGTGGCGGCACCACCTTCCCCAAAGGCACCATCCGTAAGGGCAGCTGCCCCCCAGGGCCCTGAAGCCTCCGATGGGCCCAGGGGGGCCCCAGATGCGACGACCAGCTCCCCCGGCTGCCTGCGCCGGCTCCGCGGCTGGGACGCGGTGCCGGGGCCTGCAGAGAGGGCCACCGAGTACCCGAGCCCCGGCAGGGCGGAGGAGACCGCCAGCACGGTGCACGACCCCTTCAAAGGCAAAGCTCTTGTGGCATTAGCAGCGGCAATGGCAGTGGCAGAGACGCACTCACACGCACGCACATGCAATCGCCACCATGAGGCTATGTAACGTTTCTGTAACTTCGTGTAAAGATAAGTGTTTTTCTAAATGTCCGAAACAAGCCCTACACGCAGCATGTGAAGGCAACACGGGCGACCTTTGTGTTCCGTTCCATTCCATGTACGGCGGGAGGCCTCGGCAGGCCGCGCTCACCCTCGCCACGTCCTCGCCGTCTGTGACCCCCCTCCCCCGTCCAGCACCCCAGCTGCTACGCAAGATCCGCGTGGACGCCTTTCCGGACCTTGCCGGCAACCTGAAGCTCTGGTGCCAGTTCTTCAATGTCCTCACCAGCTCGCGCGTCTCCTGGAGCCGCAACGGGACACTCCTCACGGAGATGGAGTTGAGGTGATCACGCCGATCGAGAATAAATTACGGAAATAATCTTTTTTGCATTTTGCATAATTTGTCGATAATGAATCTGTGTTCCAGGGCATTGGCAGCTCTTCTCATATGGCCGTGTGTGCTGTGTGTGCGGTGTATGCTGCAACGCTATGTGCTGTGTTCTGCGCTGTATGTACCGCTCTCTGGATATGTTGTTTGTGCCATGTATATGACTGTGCAATCTGTGTTCTGCGTACTCTGCGTGCTGTGTGTTGCACGTGCTGTGTGTGTGCTGTTCGATCTGTGCTGCGTGCCTGCGCATGCCAGCGCGGGAGACGAGGGCCCCACGTCGCTGGCGCTGCCGCAGGCCTCGCGCAAGGACCACGGCCTCTACACGTGCACCGTGTCCAACCGGCACGGCACCGCGTCCGCGGAGCTGCACCTCACTCATGAGGGTAGAGCCACCACCTCCACCACACAGGCTCCAGCACCACACAGGTTCCACCACCACCTCCACCAATCAGACTCCACCACCACCACCTCCACCAATCAGACTCCACCACCACCACTACCACCACACAGGCTCCAGCACCACACAGGTTCCACCACCACCTCCACCAATCAGACTCCACCACCACCACTACCACCACACAGGATCCAGCACCACTCAAGCTCCAGCACCACCACTCAGACTCCACCACCACCACTACACACAGGAGTGCGCAGCACGGAGCCTGCGCTCGGGAAACCCACTACAGGAGGTCTTGTTGGTCCCCCCCACAGTCCCGCAACTCACCCCAGAATGTTCTGTTCTGGGCTAAACCAACAACTCCAAACCCTCTTGTGTTCACAGTCTTGCGGGAGCTGGTGAACAGAGATGAGGTCAAAGGTGAATACCCCAGAACGTGAGGTTTACCGTTCCGCCTCCACCAGCTACTCTGCAATGCAACTCGGATTTCTATTTGCTTGATTGCCGTACTTTGTTTTTGCTTTCATAGTTTTGGTGACCAAGGTCACTGTTGCCACTAAGACCATATGCTGGTCTACTGACTTCTCTCCCGGTTGCACAAATATAACCTGAACGTCGACGCGGCGGCGCCTCCGCGCGTCTCCCCGCTTGCAGACGGCGAGGAGATCGAGATGACACCGCTGGTGTTCGCGAAGGGCGCGCGTGATACGAGCCACTGGGGCGACCGCTTCTTTGGGCGCATCATTACAGAGGACGCGCCGCTGGGCGGCGCGGCGCACCGTAAGGTGTTCCGCACGCGTGTCGTCTATGGGCTGGCGCCGCTCTTCGAGTCGGGTAGCGCGTGCGTCCTCAAGGTCCACGGCGCCATCGCGTTCAGCACGCGCCGCGACACCGCCGAACTCGTCGCCAAGAACCAGAAGCTCACCGTCGAGGTATAAAACCCGCCCACACACTGCCACGCGACCACCACTGCCACGCGACCATCAACGTCGTCACTCCATGTTGTGTGCTCCCTGTTGCAGGTGTGCAAGTCTCAGAACACGGCGCGGGAATACTGCAAGCTGTTCAGCGCTGAGGCGCGCACCGTGGAGGGGTTCGGAGAAGTCCCCGAGTGAGTCTGCACCGTCGTCACGTGTACCACGCCCGGTTTCGTGTCCGTCACGGTTGCCGAGCACAGGGGCCCAAAGGGCCACAACGTCAAATGGCCAGCAGCGAAACGGCACCGTTGTCAAAGTTGTAATCGAAGAGTTAATAGGTTACTTTAATTGCGCGAGGTTACAATTGTTAGTGAATGCGGCGAAAAGAAAGACGATGGTGGGAGAGGGAATTCCAAAGTGGAGCAGTGCGAGGGAAGCAGCAGAAAGAAAAGTGAGGTGACCTGCAGTGTGGTGAGTGGGTGGGTGAGACAGTAGGTGAGCAAGCAGGTGAGTGATTATTTGATTGGGGAAGTGAGTGAGGGAGGAATTGAGTGGGGGAAGTGAGTGGTTAAGTGAGTAGGGAAGTGAGTGGGGAAGTGGAACACAGTGTGCAGGGTGAGACGACAGTCAGTGTCTGGCAACCTCAACACTGGCAGAGAAAACGAGTGAATTTTATGGGAATGGTACCCACGGCAGTAGTGATAGAAGAGTGACGAGAAGGTGACTGACCACCATAAAGCGAACGGCCGCTGGCAATGCGGTGAGGCACAGGTCGCCCTGCCGATGGCCGCGGTGACAGTGGCTTTGCTGTGACTGCTGCTCCAGGATCGTTCCGGTATTCATGATCTTCCGGCCGGGCAGCCACGTGCCGTACGCCTCGCTGGAGCCTGAGCTGGGTGGCCGCATAGAGCGGTTTGTGCCGGAGGGGGCAGGGGGGATCCCGGGGGCCGAGGGAGAGGCTCACGAGAAGTGCCACACTCTCCGCCACTGGCTCTACCTGTGGACGAGCGGAAACCTCATCGTGACCAATGCCAAAGGTACCGCACCCGGCAACACAATCGCTCTGGTGACACGTTTTCCACGGCGTGTCGCCATGATCACCACGGCCCACAGTCACCATGCAACATCCTCCAGCGAACCATTACAGTCCACTGTGTGTGTGCACGAGAGTGTGGAGAGCGGTGGCAAAGTGGTTAGTGCACTGCGCTATGAGCTGGTGGCTTGATTCCCGTTCATGGCCAACGTTGGTGACGAACATCTCAACCGGTCCTGGGCCTCCCCTACCTCGACTCAGCTTTATAGGAGTACTTGGTGTGGTGTGGTGTGGAAACATCTGCACTGGGGAGACAAATGTGGCTGGGCGTGGTTCTGGTGACACCACCTACATATAGCTATGCCGTACCAGACTTCATAGCTGCTCGTTAAGAGCACTTGCCCCAACAGTCGGTGTTGGCTACACGGGGATTTATGTCTTTGTGTGTGTGCGTGCCAGGTGTGGGCCTCACGCTAACGGACGTGGAGGTGGCCACGCGTTTTCCTGAGTAAGTGGCGATGACATGACTTTCACACACAACCTTCATTTATCACTAAGTGGCGGTGTCGTCACCATGGCGCTTGTGCCAATCTAGGGGCACCTTGAGGCCACGTGAAGTGTCGAAGGCCTGCTCGCAGGTCACGGGACACACAGGTGTCATGGGTTCACTGACTGAGATGAGTGGCAGATGCATTACCTGTGCTCCCCAGTATGCCAACTTGCTGCATTTTAGCCGTCCGGTGCTCCGCTCGTTATTGTGTCACTTGTCTGCTTTCCGTTGTTGTTGGAGGGCGACTGCCTCCAACTGCCCAGGAGCGTCCTTCAAGAGCCTCCTCCACAGAGGTCGATCATGACACTAATGGTACCACATCAGTTCGTCTTTTCTCTAGCCCATAACGTGCTGCTGGGCATGCAGACTACATGATCCAGTCAACGCAGCCTTGCCTGCCGGAGCTCACCGATGGGACGCGCATCGTGTACCCGTGCCACGTGTCGTATACCCGTGTTGTGTACCCGTTCCGCGTGTCGTGTACCCGTGCCGTGTGTCGTGTACCCGTGCCGTGTGCAGGACAGCGGAGTGGGGCCCCACTCCGGCTCCGCTTGCGCTCGATGCCTTCCGCGACGCTCACAGCTGCAACCGCTACTGCGCACTGCTGCGGCTGCGGCCTCTCAGAGGTCCCCCCCCGGGCCTCCCGGGGAGCCCACAGGCCACCTCCCGTGGCCTTGCCCCCCGCAGTCCGGGCGTGACCAGGAAGGGGGGTGTGACGGTGGCAGCGCCGCGCTCCAGCCCACAGACGGCGCGCAAGGCCACGCTGTCTGCGGGGGGCGGCGCCGGCAGCCCCTCTACACCACGGCGCGCCTCCTTCTCCAGGTGAGCACGCACGGTGGGGACACGGGCGCATGGGGGCACGGGGGCATGCACATGGGAAGATGGAGGTGCGCACACGCTGGCACACGGGAGCAGATAATGGTACAGAGCCGCCAGTCCTCACTGCATCCCGCGCACGGGTATCACCACGAATCTCAACTGCTGCTGCGACTGCTGCTGCGACTGCTGCTCTTGAATTGCATTGTAACTGGTGCCGTTGTTTTGTGCACTCACTTCCACGTGTCCATTCAACACCTCTACTCGCTCACCTCTGTTCGCTCGCACGCAAACAACAGCCCACAGTCCACACGCAAATTCCTGTCCACCAGTCCGCAGGCTCCGCGGAAGCGAACGATATCAGGGGGACAGAGCCCCCGCCAGCCCTCCAGCCCCCAGGCCCCCCGCCGCGACATCAGCTTGCGGGTGCAGGCAGCAGCGCCGGCGGGGGCTGCTCCCCCCGTGGAAGCCGCCCCCCGTGCCCCCGGGGATGAAACCAATCGGGCAAACGAACGGTGCTGACGAGGGGAGGCGCACGGGGACAGCGCGAGTGTGCTCGCGGTTCCATTTGTTTTACTAATAAGAGTGAACCCCCCTCCACCGCCCTCCACAGCCCCCCACCCTCTTTAGACGTTCGATTTCACAGACACTGCACAGCTTAAAAGAGCAATGCACGCCCCCGCGCTGGCAGGATGTGGACAATAACGACACGAGAATCAGCCGCGCATTTGTACAGCGCTCGCTCAAATGCCTCAGCGACTCACGACGCCTCACGTCTCTCCTCTCAACGTAAACATTTGAAAGGGGGCGCTCGCAGTGGCAGCTGTCCCTGTGTGGCACGAAGGTGGCTCGGCACCTGGCCTGCATTAGGGCACGAATCTGCCAGTAGCAGGGGATGGTGTTGCTGTGTGTGATCCCAAGTGGAGTAATTTGTGGTGTAACTTTCGAATTTGGGCCTCGACGTCAGCACACGGTCGGCCGACTCTCGCGAATGACGTCGCGGGATCCTTAACGTCCACTGCACGTGGAACAGACGGCGTGGCGGTGTTGATGGTTACGGTAAATGCGGGCGGGGGCTGAAGGGGGGGTGGGGGAGGGAGCTATGCACTCAGCGACGGGTGTTTGTTGTGATGTTTGTGTTACCGCGCTCGCTGCCACGCACCTGCGCTCACCTAAGTTCGCACTCTGCACCGCACACCCCACTTTGCTGCACGAGGCAGCGGCGGCTTCTGTTGCTGCTGCCGGTGACGCACGCGGGGTCTGGCTGAGAGGGCGCCACCGCGGCTCGGACTCCGATGTAAATAAAAGAGGCCCCAGCGCGCGGCGCTGTCAACACTCGTGCATGCGTGAGAAGCGTGCACACGCCTCACCAGCACTACCTCACCACACCAGTACTACCACACCGTGCACGCCTCACCAACACCACCTCACCAAGCACGCCTCAACAGCACTACCACCTGAATCTCACCCCCCTGCACCCCTGTGCCTCCCACCCTCATCGCCTCACTCAGTCCTCCTCTCGGCAGTCAAGGCAAACTCGTCGGCCAGTGGCCGCATCTGTGGTACTGAAGCTGTGCCACTGCTGCTGCTGCCCACTGCACGTATTTGATTATGTGCCATTAAAAGTATAGGGAAGTTTAACCTCTGTAGGCCCCGATTTAGGCCCCATTATCATTTCCTCTTTTGGCTCTGCACCTTTCCTCTTTAGACCCTGCTCCTTCTGCTTTAGGCCCCGCCTCTTTCTGTTTAGGCCCCGCCCATTCCTCCCAGACACGGGGTGGGGCTGGTTTGGGGAGCGTTGGGAGAGGGGGCGTCAGAATGATCGCGCAGCAGCAGGGAGGGGTAGTTGGGGTCGGTATGAGTGGGGCAGCTTCACAACCATGACCAGAATCCATTCCTCTTAGAGAAACAAGATCATAAGAGAGGGCCCCGTGTACAAATATAAAGAAGGGGCTTTAATACAGCAGCTTTCACATCATCATAAACATCGTCAACATCGACAGCACCCATATACACAGGATACACACACACATAAGATACGCACACACACAGGCCTCTTATGTACACGTTTTCATATACACACAGGTGTCGATCGTCACCCACACTCTTAAGTCAGCTTCCCAGAAGATCCACAGGATGGAATGGCGAGGGCTGTCCCCTTCCCCACCACAGAGCAAACCTAGGCAATTCTCTGCCAGCCTGGTTCTATCAACACTGTGCAGTTACTCTGAGAGGTCAACGCAGTAATCCTGGAACCTGCTCTCAGCACAAATCAATTGCTGCCACCTGATCACAGATGCCAATTTCCTGACTGAAACCCGGGTCAAACAAGGGCAGGCGGTGGCCTCAATTGTAGTGAAGCCAGGGCTGATGACCTCGCTCTCTGCTGCGGTAACTGAGCGCCGGATTCGCTCCGCCAGTTTTCAGCGCATTCTGCCGATGAGCAGCGACCTTTTTCCCGGAAGGCAATGCAATTCCTTTGCCAGTCCCATCAGGAATTTCCCCTCGTGACTGAAGTCCCATCAGGAATTTCCCCTCGTGACTGCAGCAGGAGCGGCGCCACGTAGAGGGTTCGTGGCAAACCGCGTGAAGGCGTCACTCGGTCAGGGTCACCTGACCAGGGACGGTAGAGTGAGCGGCTTGCATTCAGGAGGTTGGGAGTTCAAATTCCTGGTAGAGGGGTTGACCCAGCCCATCATCCTTCCCTCTGACACGATTAAAAAGATACCACCTTGTGGGGAAGCCGACAGTAGTGGTTGTCCTATGAATAGACTCGTCCCCAACATGATAATGTGGAATTTTCACCAGTGGCTCTGCAGGACTGTAAACAGGAAGTGAGCCCTGTTGGCTTCATGTGCGTCTCGGTCGGGCAGCAGGAAGTGGCATTGAGTGCATGGCGATCTTGGTGACTCGCACAGGGCTCACTCAGCAGGCGAAATCAACCCCTCGCCCTCTCTGAGCGGCGCAGGGGTCGGTGACGGCTCGCAGGCTCACCCGGGCGTGGTGGCGGCAGAGTGCCGGTAGTGATGGTGGTGCGGCGCGGTGCGGTGAGCGCACGCGGCGCAGCAAGCACTGCGGTAATAGGGGTAGGCGCAGAGTCGCGCCTGTGCCACCACGTGGCACGAGGGGAACTTGTCCTGGCACGCGGACCCTGCGATGACACGCGAGGTGATGCTCAACGTGGGCTCCTGTGTGCAGGCAACCTGGGTGAGTGAGCTCTGAGTAAGCGAGCTGCGGGTGAATGAGTTGTGGGTGAGTGACCTGTGAGTGAGTGATCTCGGCTGAGTGATCTGCGTGGGGGTGAGTGATCTGCGGGTGAGTGAGTGATCTGCGGGTGAGTGAGTGATCTGCGGGTGAGTGAGTGATCTGCGGGTGAGTGAGTGAGCTGCGGGTGAGTAATCTCGGGTGAGAAAATGAGCTGCGGGTGAGTAATCTGCAGGTGCGTGATCTGCGGGTGAGTGAGTGAGCTGCGGGTGAGTGAGTGAGCTGCGGGTGAGCTGCGGGTAATCTGCGGGTGAGTGAGCTGCGGGTGAGTGAGTGAGCTGCGGGTGAGTGAGTGAGCTGCGGGTAATCTGCGGGTGAGTGAGCTGCGGGTGAGTGAGTGAGCTGCGGGTGAGTGAGTGAGCTGCGGGTGAGTGATCTGCGAGTGAGTGAGCTGCGGGTGAGTGATCTGCGGGTGAGTGATCTGCGAGTGAGTGATCTGCGGGTGAGTGATCTGTGGGTGAGTGATCTGCGGGTGAGTGATCTGCGAGTGAGTGAGCTGCGGGTGAGTGATCTGTGGGTGAGTGATCTGCGAGTGAGTGAGCTGTGGGTGAGTGATCTGCGAGTGAGTGAGCTGCGAGTGAGTGATCTGCGGGTGAGTGATCTGCGAGTGAGTGATCTGCGAGTGAGTGAGCTGTGGGTGAGTGAGATGCGGGTGAGTGATCTGTGGGTGAGTGATCTGTGGGTGAGTGATCTGCGGGTGAGTGAGCTGTGGGTGAGTGATCTGCGGGTGAGTGATCTGTGGGTGAGTGATCTGTGGGTGAGTGATCTGCGAGTGAGTGAGCTGTGGGTGAGTGATCTGCGGGTGAGTGATCTGTGGGTGAGTGATCTGCGGGTGAGTGATCTGTGGGTGAGTGATCTGTGGGTGAGTGATCTGTGGGTGAGTGATCTGCGAGTGAGTGAGCTGTGGGTGAGTGATCTGCGGGTGAGTGATCTGTGGGTGAGTGATCTGTGGGTGAGTGATCTGCGGGTGAGTGATCTGTGGGTGAGTGATCTGTGGGTGAGTGATCTGTGGGTGAGTGATCTGTGGGTGAGTGATCTGTGAGTGAGTGATCTGCGAGTGAGTGATCTGTGGGTGAGTGATCTGTGGGTGAGTGATCTGTGGGTGAGTGATCTGCGAGTGAGTGATCTGCGAGTGAGTGATCTGTGGGTGAGTGATCTGCGGGTGAGTGATCTGTGGGTGAGTGATCTGCGAGTGAGTGATCTGCGGGTGAGTGATCTGTGGGTGAGTGATCTGTGGGTGAGTGATCTGCGGGTGAGTGATCTGTGGGTGAGTGATCTGCGGGTGAGTGATCTGCGGGTGAGTGATCTGTGGGTGAGTGATCTGCGAGTGAGTGAGCTGCGGGTGAGTGATCTGCGGGTGAGTGATCTGTGGGTGAGTGATCTGCGGGTGAGTGATCTGTGGGTGAGTGATCTGTGGGTGAGTAATCTGCGGGTGAGTGATCTGTGGGTGAGTGAGCTGCGGGTGAGTGAGCTGTGGGTGAGTGATCTGTGGGTGAGTGATCTGTGGGTGAGTGATCTGCGGGTGAGTGAGCTGTGGGTGAGTGATCTGCGGGTGAGTGATCTGTGGGTGAGTGATCTGTGGGTGAGTGAGCTGCGGGTGAGTGAGCTGTGGGTGAGTGATCTGTGGGTGAGTGATCTGCGGGTGAGTGATCTGTGGGTGAGTGAGCTGTGGGTGAGTGAGCTGCGGGTGAGTGATCTGTGGGTGAGTGATCTGTGGGTGAGTGATCTGTGGGTGAGTGAGCTGTGGGTGAGTGAGCTGTGGGTGAGTGAGCTGCGGGTGAGTGATCTGCTGGTGAGTGAGCTGTGGGTGAGTGAGTTGCGGGTGAGTGATCTGTGGGTGAGTGATATGCGGGTGAGTGATCTGTGGGTGAGTGATCTGTGGGTGAGTGATCTGTGGGTGAGTGATCTGTGGGTGAGTGATCTGTGGGTGAGTGAGCTGTGGGTGAGTGATCTGCGGGGTGATGCGGGTGATTGATCTGTGGGTGAGTGATCTGCGGGTGAGTGATCTGCGGGTGAGTGATCTGCGGGTGAGTGATCTGCGGGTGAGTGATCTGCGGGTGAGTGATCTGTGGGTGAGTGATCTGCGGGTGAGTGATCTGCGGGTGAGTGATCTGCGGGTGAGTGATCTGCGGGTGAGTGATCTGCGGGTGAGTGATCTGCGGGTGAGTGATCTGCGGGTGAGTGATCTGCGGGTGAGTGATATGCGGGTGAGTGATCTGCGGGTGAGTGATCTGTGGGTGAGTGAGCTGCGGGTGAGTGATCTGCGGGTGAGTGATCTGCGGGTGAGTGAGCTGCGGGTGAGTGATCTGCGGGTGAGTGATCTGCGGGTGAGTGAGCTGCGGGTGAGTGATCTGTGGGTGAGTGATCTGTGGGTGAGTGATCTGCGGGTGAGTGATCTGCGGGTGAGTAATCTGCGGGTGAGTGATCTGCGGGTGAGTGATCTGCGGGTGAGTGAGCTGCGGGTGAGTGATCTGCGGGTGAGTGATCTGCGGGTGAGTGATCTGCGGGTGAGTGATCTGCGGGTGAGTGATCTGTGGGTGAGTGATCTGTGGGTGAGTGATCTGTGGGTGAGTGATCTGTGGGTGAGTGATCTGCGGGTGAGTGATCTGCGGGTGAGTGATCTGCGGGTGAGTGAGCTGCGGGTGAGTGATCTGTGGGTGAGTGATCTGCGGGTGAGTGAGCTGCCGGTGAGTGATCTGTGGGTGAGTGATCTGCGGGTGAGTGATCTGCGGGTGAGTGATCTGCGGGTGAGTGATCTGTGGGTGAGTGATCTGTGGGTGAGTGATCTGCGGGTGAGTGATCTGCGGGTGAGTGATCTGCGGGTGAGTGATCTGCGGGTGAGTGAGCTGCGGGTGAGTGATCTGCGGGTGAGTGATCTGTGGGTGAGTGATCTGCGGGTGAATGATCTGTGGGTGAGTGATCTGCGGGTGAGTGATCTGCGGCTGAGTGATCTGCGGGTGAGTGAGCTGCGGGTGAGTGATCTGTGGGTGAGTGATCTGCGGGTGAGTGAGCTGCGGGTGAGTGAGCTGCGGGTGAGTAATCTGTGGGTGAGTGAGCTGCGGGTGAGTGATCTGCGGGTGAGTGATCTGCGGGTGAGTGATTTGCGGGTGAGTGATCTGCGGGAGAGTGATCTGCGGGTGAGTGATCTGCGGGTGAGTGATCTGCGGGTGAGTGATCTGCGGGTGAGTGATCTGCGGGTGAGTGATCTGCGGGTGAGTGATCTGTGGGTGAGTGATCTGTGGGTGAGTGATCTGCGGGTGAGTGATCTGCGGGTGAGTGATCTGTGGGTGAGTGATCTGCGGGTGAGTGATCTGTGGGTGAGTGATCTGCGGGTGAGTGATCTGTGTGTGAGTGATCTGCGGGTGAGTGATCTGCGGGTGAGTAATATGCGGGTGAGTGATCTGTGGGTGAGTGATCTGTGGGTGAGTGAGCTGCGGGTGAGTGATCTGCGGGTGAGTGATCTGCGGGTGAGTGATCTGTGGGTGAGTGAGCTGCGGGTGAGTGATCTGTGGGTGAGTGATCTGCGGGTGAGTGAGCTGCGGGTGAGTGATCTGTGGGTGAGTGATCTGTGGGTGAGTGAGCTGCGGGTGAGTGATCTGCGGGTGAGTGATCTGCGGGTGAGTGATCTGCGGGTGAGTGATCTGTGGGTGAGTGATCTGTGGGTGAGTGATCTGTGGGTGAGTGATCTGCGGGTGAGTGATCTGTGGGTGAGTGATCTGCGGGTGAGTGATCTGCGGGTGAGTGATCTGTGGGTGAGTGATCTGCGGGTGAGTGATCTGCGGGTGAGTGATCTGTGGGTGAGTGATCTGCGGGTGAGTGATCTGCGGGTGAGTGATCTGTGGGTGAGTGATCTGCGGGTGAGTGATCTGTGGGTGAGTGATCTGCGGGTGAGTGATCTGCGGGTGAGTGATATGCGGGTGAGTGATTTGTGGGTGAGTGATCTGTGGGTGAGTGAGCTGCGGGTGAGTGATCTGCGGGTGAGTGATCTGTGGGTGAGTGATCTGTGGGTGAGTGATCTGCGGGTGAGTGAGCTGCGGGTGAGTGATCTGTGGGTGAGTGATCTGTGGGTGAGTGAGCTGCGGGTGAGTGATCTGCGGGTGAGTAATCTGTGGGTGAGTGATCTGTGGGTGAGTGATCTGCGGGTGAGTGAGCTGCGGGTGAGTGATCTGCGGGTGAGTGATCTGCGGGTGAGTGATCTGCGGGTGAGTGATCTGCGGGTGTGTGATCTGCGGGTGAGTGATCTGTGGGTGAGTGATCTGTGGGTGAGTGATCTGTGGGTGAGTGATCTGTGGGTGAGTGATCTGCGGGTGAGTGATCTGTGGGTGAGTGATCTGCGGGTGAGTGATCTGCGGGTGAGTGATCTGTGGGTGAGTGATCTGCGGGTGAGTGATCTGCGGGTGAGTGATCTGCGGGTGAGTGATCTGCGGGTGAGTGATCTGCGGTGAGTGATCTGCGGGTGAGTGATCTGCGGGTGAGTGATCTGCGGGTGAGTGATCTGCGGTGAGTGATCTGTGGGTGAGTGATCTGTGGGTGAGTGATCTGCGGGTGAGTGATCTGCGGGTGAGTGATCTGTGGGTGAGTGATCTGCGGGTGAGTGATCTGTGGGTGAGTGATCTGTGGGTGAGTGATCTGCGGGTGAGTGATCTGCGGGTGAGTGATCTG
>NC_083796.1:438658-453394 GCF_015708825.2 Lethenteron reissneri | reverse complement strand
GGGAGTTGAGGGTGAGTGAGTGAGTGAGGGGAGTTGAGGGTGAGTGAGGGGGGGTTAAGGGTGAGTGAGTGAGTGAGGGGGGGTTGAGGGTGAGTGAGTGAGGGGAGTTGAGGGTGAGTGCGTGAGTGAGGGGGTGGTGAGGGTGAGTGAGTGAGGGGGAGTTGAGGGTGAGTGAGTGAGGGGGGGTTGAGGGTGAGTGAGGGGGAGTTGAGGGTGAGTGAGTGAGGGGGAGTTGAGGGTGAGTGAGTGAGGGGGAGTTGAGGGTGAGTGAGGGGGAATTGAGGGTGAGTGAGTGAGGGGGGGTTGAGGGTGAGTGAGTGAGGGGGAGTTGAGGGTGAGTGAGTGAGGGGAGTTGAGGGTGAGTGAGGGTGAGTTGAGGGTGAGGGGTAGTTGAGGGTGAGTGAGGGGGAGTTGAGGGTGAGTAAGTGAGAGGGAGTTGAGGGTGAGTGAGTGAGGGGGGGTTGAGGCTGAGTGAGTGAGGGGGAGTTGAGGGTGAGTGAGGGGAGTTGAGGGTGAGTGAGTGAGGGGGGGGTTGAGGATGAGTGAGGGGGGGGTTGAGGGTGAGTGAGGGGGGAGGGGAGTGAGTGAGGGGGAGTTGAGGGTGAGTGAGTGAGTGAGGGGAGTTGAGGGTGAGTGAGTGAGGGGGAGTTGAGGGTGAGTGAGTGAGTGAGGGGTTGAGGGTGAGTGAGTGAGGGGGAGTTGAGGGTGAGTGAGTGAGTGAGGGGAGTTGAGGTGAGTGAGGGGAGTTGAGGGTGAGGTGAGTGAGGGGGAGTTGAGGGTGAGTGAGGGGGGGTTGAGGGTGAGTGAGTGAGTGAGGGGGGGTTGAGGGTGAGGGAGGGAGGGGAGGTGAGGGTGAGTGAGTGAGTGAGGGGGAGTGAGGGTGAGTGAGGGGGAGTTGAGGGTGAGTGAGTGAGTGAGGGGGAGTTGAGGGTGAGTGAGTGAGGGGGAGTTGAGGGTGAGTGAGTGAGGGGGGTGATGGTGAGTGAGTGAGTGAGGGGGAGTTGAGGGTGAGTGAGTGAGGGGGAGTTGAGGGTTGAGTGAGTGAGGGGGAGTTGAGGGTGAGTGAGGGGGAGTTGAGGGTGAGTGAGGGGGAGTTGAGGGTGTGAGTGAGTGAGGGGGAGTTGAGGGTGAGTGAGTGAGGGGGAGGTGAGGGTGAGTGAGTGAGTGAGGGGAGTTGAGGGTGAGTGAGGGGGAGTTGAGGGTGAGTGAGTGAGTGAGGGGGAGTTGAGGGTGAGTGAGGGGGGGTTGAGGGTGAGTGAGTGAGTGAGGGGGGGTTGAGGGTGAGTGAGTGAGGGGGAGTTGAGGGTGAGTGAGTGAGTGAGGGGGAGTTGAGGGTGAGTGAGGGGGAGTTGAGGGTGAGTGAGTGAGTGAGGGGGAGTTGAGGGTGAGTGAGGGGGGGTAAGGTGAGTGAGTGAGTGAGGGGGGGTTGAGGGTGAGTGAGTGAGGGGGAGTTGAGGGTGAGTGAGTGAGTGAGGGGGAGTTGAGGGTGAGTGAGTGAGGGGGAGTTGAGGGTGAGTGAGGGGGGGGGGGTTGAGGGTGAGTGAGGGGGAGTTGAGGGTGTGAGTGAGGGGGAGTTGAGGGTGAGTGAGTGAGGGGGAGTTGAGGGTGAGTGAGGGGGAATTGAGGGTGAGTGAGTGAGGGGGGGTTGAGGGTGAGTGAGTGAGGGGGAGTTGAGGGTGAGTGAGTGAGGGGGAGTTGAGGGTGAGTGAGGGTGAGTTGAGGGTGAGGGGTAGTTGAGGGTGAGTGAGGGGGAGTTAGGGTGAGTAAGTGAGAGGGAGTTGAGGGATGAGTGAGTGAGGGGGGGTTGAGGCTGAGTGAGTGAGGGGAGTTGAGGGTGAGTGAGGGGGAGTTGAGGGTGAGTGAGTGAGGGGGGGGTTGAGGATGAGTGAGGGGGGGGGGTTGAGGGTGAGTGAGGGGAGTTGAGGGTGAGTGAGGGGGTTTGAGGGTGAGTGAGTGAGGGGGTTGAGGCTGATGATGTGAGGGGGGGTTGAGGGTGGAGTAGGGGGAGTTGAGGGTTAGTGAGTGAGGGGGGGGTTGAGGATGAGTGAGGGTGGTGTTGAGGGTGAGTGAGGGGGATTTTGAGGGTGAGTGAGGGGGGTTGAGGGTGATGTGAGGGGGGGTTGAGGGTGAGTGAGGGGATTTTGAGGGTGAGTGAGTGTGGGGGAGAAGAAGCGATGATGCGAGCGGTACTACGAACCCACCTACCCGAGTTCGTTTCCCACTCATGGCCAACACCACTGACCGATTCTCTGAACTGGTCCTCCGGCTCTTTAGGTCGACTCAGCCACAGTTGAGCCTAATTGTGCGATGTATTAAAACATTGTCACTAGGGAGACAAAGTCAGCCGGGCGTTGTTACTGGCCGCCGACTCCCTCATTAACGTTATTTTCCTTTATTGGTGCTACTAACAGCACTTGCCCCAACAGTCTTTTAAGGCTATATATTGCGCAGTGAGTGAGGGGTAGTTGAGGGTGAGTGAGGCTGGATTGGCGGTGGGGGAGGGTGGGAGATGATGTGTGCTCATAACATACACACACACAATTTACACTCGGACACATATTTCCTGTGTCCTCTCTCCTCTCCCCTTTATCTCCCACCCCTCTCTCCATTCTCTCTCCCCCCCCCCCCCTTATTCTCTCTCTCCTTTCACTCCATTCCTCCATCGCCTTCTCCCCTCTATTTTCCCCTCCTCTCTCCCTCTCCCTCATCTCTCTTTTTTTTACGATCAGTGGAAGCAAGAAGATGCTCGGTGTAGTTGGCACTTTGCTTCGTTCATCATTTGGTAAATTTTGCTTTATGTAAACCCCACCTCTCGCTCACTCTCTCGCTCAATCTCTCGGTCACTCTCTCGCTCACTCTCTCGCTCACTCTCTCGCTCCCTCTCGCTCTCTCTCGTTCTGCACACAGCCCTTCTCGCAGTCTGACGGCCTCCGACGGGTAGCTCATAACTGCATGCAGAGCTCCCCGTCATCTGCCACTGAGCACACGGCCTCCTCCATTGCCCACTGCTCCTTGAAGGCCGGCATGGCGTGGGTCAGTCGTGCATGGCGGAACTCCAGCCACACCCTGGCTCCGACCAGAGCGCGGAAGATGCTCACGCTGCTGGCCGGACGTTTCCCCTCTAGGGCCACCTTCCTCGCCCTGTACATGGCGAGCTTGGCAATAGCCGACGAGCACGTTGACCAGCCCCTGAAGATGTTGGGGTCCGTCGCCCTTTTGGTATCCAAATGTAATAATACTCTGGAGACGACTTGTGGAATCGGTCCTTTTATTTACTTATCTCAGTTCACAAGCACTCCCCGTTGCTGGCAGGCAACGGGAAGTGGGCAGACAGATCGCAAGAGACGCACCCCTGACTTGTCTTCCCATTGGCTGAAGCCAAGACCAGCAGAACCAATCATCCTAGCTGACATCCCTCGATCACGCCAGGGCCATGCTCCCAGGCTCTCCCCCCATTGGCTGTAGAGCAGGACCGGCAGAGCCGATCACCACGTGAGCCGGACATAGGCTCTCATTACATCACCCCCCGCCGGTGAAAAAGTCAGCCGTCTCGGCTGGGAAAAGGGTGACAAGCCGATCCCATAAAGTTGCTTATTAGGGCGTCTAAGACGCATTAACAAGGAAAGGGGTAAAACAGGCGTCTATGCGCCGAAAACAAAAACAAAATCACCCATGAACAACAGACATACATTAGGGCGCCCCTGCAGCGCAGTAACAATAGGGAAGGGACCGCAAGGCAATCAATGCTATCGAAACGGAGGAGATTTCGACCGCGTACGCGCCGCGGGACCCTCTTCGCTTCCTGCACATGGTCGCCTTGCCGCCGTATCTGCAGGAAGTGGTTGACGTGAAGAAGAAGAAGGAGAATGTTCGGTTTTGGTCGTATCCGGGGTAGGTCCCGTTGGAGGAGGGACGGCGGGGGTCTCATCAGCCCTCAAAACCTGTTCATCTGCGGGAGGCACAACACAGTCCTGCTGGGGATCAACGGGTGAGGCAAGCGGCATATTCGGCACAGCAGACCCCGGCAGGTCAATAAGTGGAGATGAGGGGTCGGCACGCGGGTCAACGTAGGGTTTGAGTCGCGACAAATGGACGTACCACCGACGTTTTCCGTATTGGACGCGAACACTCTGTGGGTTCCGAATGTCCACCAATGTCACAGGCCCCCGCCAAGGCCAGTGCAGTTTAGGGGATGTGCCCGCTGGCACCTGAGAGCAGTGGAGCCATGCCAGATCACCCACCAACCAGGGCATGTGAGTACGCGATCGACGCGCACACCTCTCGTTCCTTGCCTGCGTACGGGCCATCGCGCATCTGGCGGCCTCTCGCGCCTCTGTAACCCATACATCAGGAAAAATGGCAAATATCCCGTGGACGCGTGAGGAACCATGTGGTAGGCCGTCCAATCGGTCTGTTTTTCACTCACCATGTGACAAAGCATAGCCGAAAGGGTGTGGTTAAATCGTTCCACCATGCCATCCATTTGCGGATGGTAAGGGAGAAGTGCGAATTTTTTTGGTGCCCAGCGCATCGCAAACATCCTTGAACAATTTGGAGGAGAAGTTACGTCCCTGATCTGTGAGCAGCCTCTCGGGTGCCCCTTTATCCATGACATAACCGTTCAAGAAAGCATCGGTGATGGACGCGGCCGTTTAGTCAGGCAGAGGCCAGGCCATAGGCAATCGAGAAAAATATTCTACCCCGACCAGAAGGTATTTGTTGCCCCTAGCCGATGGAGGGAACGGCCCCAGGATGTCCAGAGCGACTAATTCATTGATACGGGATATCTCAATGGAACGTAGTGGCGGCACATAATGTTTCCGAGGTTGTTTCCTCTTCGCACAATCATGGCATGACCGGACAAAGTCGTTAACGTCTGCCGTCATGCCGGGCCAAAAGAAATCTTTCTGCATTGCGGCCAAAGTCTTCTGCACGCCGAGGTGCATTAATTTGTCAGTGTGCAGAGAGTGGAGCAGGTCATGGTGAAGGGATGTAGGCACGACCAGGCGTGATCGGTCAAACAATCCATCAGTACACATCAATAGTCCCGCCCGGCCCCGGAACATCTGCCATTTCCATCCCGCCAAATGAGCTCTCGGTTTCCCGATCAGTTTCCGCAGCGGAGCCAGAGAGGCATCGGCCTCCTGCTCGCATAGCCACACCGAGTGCAGCAGCCGCAGGGTATCATCAGTGCCCACTGGTACATCCTGGCTGTCCTCGTTCGACATCGCTCCCATAACCGCACAGGGCGAGGTAGGCGGCGCTGCACAGCGGTGCATACCCATCAGACAAGCACACGGGGGAATGGGTGGTAACCTGGAGAGCGCGTCCGCGTTGGCGTGGCGAGCACCCTTGCGGTACGTGATATCGAAGGAAAATTCCTGTAACGATTCCAACCACCGAGCCAGTTGGCCTGATGGTTGGTCCAATTTTAACGAGTATTGCAAAGCCGCGTGATCAGTGCGAACGAGGAATTTCCTCCCATACAGGTAGGGCCGGTACAGCCGGACAAAATGTTTGATCGCCAAAAGTTCCCGCCACGTCACGCAATATCGTGTTTCTGCAGGGGACAGAACCCTGCTGCCGTATGCAACCACTCGCTCAACTCCGTCTTTACGTTGCGATAAAACGGCCCCGATGCCGATATCGCTAGCATCCGTGTCAAGGATGAACAGCTGGGAAAAGTCTGGGTAGTCGAGCGTAGGCGCCGTGGCGAGGTGATCCTGAAGCGAGTGAAAAGAGCGTTCCTCCTCTGGACCCCATTTAAACCTCTGATTTTTGCCCGTCAGAACATGCAGTGGTTTAGCCAGTGTGGCAAAGTTCTTAACGAACCGGCGATAGTAGGATGCAAACCCAATGAAACGCCGAACGTCGCCCACCGAAGTGGGTGTGGGCCACTCTCGGACACATTGCGTTTTCTGAGGGTCAGTGGACACGCCGTCCAAACTGACGATATGACCCAAGTAACGGACAGAGTGTTGCAAAAGGTGGCATTTCTTCGGTTTAAACTTTAGGTCAGCCGAACGCATTCTCTGAAAAACAGTCTCCAGTCGTTGGAGGTGTTCCTCGAACGTGCGGCTGAAAACGATGATATCGTCTAAATATATGAGGCATGTCTCCCACTGTAGTCCCACCAGTACCAGTTCCATCAGGCATTGAAACGTCGCCGGAGCCGCATTCAAGCCCATCGGTAACCGGTTAAACTTAAAGAGGCCTTGCGGCGTGCGGAATGCCGTCTTGGGTTTCGACGCGTCATCGAGGGGAAGCTGCCAAAAGCTCGAGGACAGATCGAGGGTGGAGAAGAATTTTGCCCCTGATAAAGCGTCCAATAAGTCGTCCATCCGCGGTAAAGGATATGCGTCCACCACGAATATCTTATTCAACCGGCGGAAATCTACACAAAATCTCGTTCCACCATTCTTCTTCTTAACCAGTACCACCGGCGCGCCCCAAGGACTGTTGGACGGCGAAATAATATCTGCCGCCAACATCTCGTCTACCGCGCCGCGCACGTGTTCCCTTTCAGCAGGACTCATGCGATGCAGGTGCATACAAGTCGGAGGCGTAGCACCGGTGTCATTATGGTGCGACAAAAGCGAGGTATGGCCGAGATGCAAATCATTTTTACTGAAAACGTCCGCATACCGTAATAACAATGAATGCAAAGAAGTCCTTTGCATGTTCGATAAAGAGGAATTTTTCCTGCACAAGTCCGCGATCCACCGTTCCTGTGAACGGTCGTGCGGCCGTCCATCGGTGGGTGTTTCAATATGTGGCTTTCCGTCAAAACTGGTGAAATCGGTAGTGGCGTGAGCCAATACCGATCCAGCCGGAACAACGACCTGGTCCGGGTCACCATTCAACACCTGTATGAACGGGGCCTGACCCGGCCGTACGATTGTTTGAGCCGCCACCAGGGAAAAAGATTTAGACACCGAATTCGGCGGGGATAATAGCACGCCCCTCACACCGTCCTTAACCTGAAAGGGTTTACAGTAACACAGCGGGATAAGCATTTGTGAGCCAGATGGAACCTCTACCATGGCAGCGACCATGGCGTTAACTGCGTTACACGGGGGCGAATGGGCCAGCAGGGAAGGCAAGAACGACATCCTACGACCCCCCAGCATTTATAAACAATCCTGGTCGACCAGTATCTTAAGTGGCATGCGGCGCAAGAAATCCGTGCCTAATAGACATGGGATGGCCAGTGAGCGAGAAATCAACACCGATCCTTTGGCGGTAATATTACCGATAGCAATACGCACATCGACTTGCCCGAAATACCCATGCTACCCCTATTTGCGGCTACACACGCGTCATTAACCGGGCGGATTCGTGACGTGGGAATAGACAAAAGATGAAAAATGACATCGGAAATGATGGTGGCAGACGCGCCAGTGTCCACCAAAATACGGACGTCAATGCCCTCGATGGTACCTCGTACCGTCGATGAGCCCGACGCCGCAGCCACAACCCTACGAGCCAATTTTTTCAATTGTGTAGTAGAGCGTGGTAATGACACAGAAGAACCACAGTTATCATTTGAAGTGCAACTATGTGTGCGAGTGGATAAATGATGTGACAAGACCTGCCGGGTGTCCGATTTGTGCCGACTCGCCCGAGGGTGTCGCGGCTCCGCGCCCGGTGGAGGAGATGGAGGTCCACTCGGCGGAAGCGGCGAAGGCAGAGGTCGGCAGCGGCAGTCGCGGGCAAAATTGCCTCGTCGGCCACACTTGAAACACGTGGCCGTCGTCGGCCGACGGTCGGTTGACCCAGCCCCCGCACGTGGTCGGCCCGCGTAGTCACCATGCTGGTCGCGCAGCCATCGTCTCAGAATCCAGTGCGGAACAGCAGCCACCACCTCGTCGTCGCCGGAGTCATTGGAGCAGTGGACGACCCGTCGTGGAGACCACCCCAAAGGTGGGCCATCAATTTCCGGTTTTCCCGTCCATGCCGCCATCTGATCCCAGCGCTTGAGGTTAAATTTAGCGTCCAAGCAGCGCGCCACCCATCGCGATGTAAGCGGTTCGTGGCCGCATACCGGCAGCGAGATGTTGAGTTCCTGGGACAGCTCCAGCATACAGGAAAGAATGAGAGGATCGAGGTGATCAGCCAGTCGCGTCGGGGTAAACGGCCATGGCTAACGCCACCAGCGCCCCCCGGTAAGCCAAAGGCGATTCCTCTGATCCTCGACGACGTGACATAAATTTTCTCGTGGCTGCCGTCGGTGGGTCGTAAAACTCCGCCATTTTCTGCGAAAGCATCACGAAGCGTCTTCTTCTTGGACGCCGGGATGGATCGGAAGATCGCCAGGGAAACATCATCCAGCAGCGTGGGCAACGCTTCCAGCGCCTCCGCCTCCGTCCAACGCACGGATCTAAAAGCCGACTCGAAGCGCCACGTAAAAGCACTCCAATTGCCCCCGGCGATAAATTCTTTGATCTGTGGAAGATGATGTCCGCGGTGGCAGGCAGACGCCTCGAGTGTCTCATACTCCACTTCCCGCGTTCTGCGCGTCTCCGTCAAAATGGCGTCCGGTGGCCGCATGGTGTCAGCCTCGTGCAAGATGGCGTCCAACGGCTCCGTCGCCGTCGCCCCGCCCAAGATGGAGGCCACCCCCCGCGTGGCAGGAGCGATGGCGGACGTCGTTTCCCGCCGAAGATCTTGGTCCTCGGCATTAAGCTGAACCGCTGGCGGCCGACCCAGGGCCGTAGAGGACGCGACCGCTGTCACCAAATTGAGCAAAATCGCGCGGAGCGACTCGATCTGCTCCGCCATCAGCCGCCATCCTTCGTCCGCCCTCGAGGTGGTCGTTTCTTCCTCCCGTCAACGATGAGCGGCATCAAGGTGAGCAGCAGCCGGAGGCAGAGGAGCCGTAGCTCCCAGCACATCGTCCTCGTCCGTCTCCACAACCTCCTCCGATGGAGGGTCGGGTGGGTTCTTTTTTCTGAGGTGCTTGGACATCGAGAAAGATTGTCCAAACGGTCCCAGAAGAACTTCTGACACCAATGTAATAATACTCTGGAGACGGCTTGTGGAATCGGTCCTTTTATATACTTATCTCAGTTCACAAGCACTCCCCGTTGCTGGCAGGTAACGGGAAGTGGGCAGACAGATCGCAAGAGATGCACCGCCATGTGGCACTCGGAGCCCCGCTCGCGCGTGGCCCCTCTCTCTCTTCGTTCCTTGTCTGACCATGTGTCCCTCGGCTCCTCCCTTATTTAATGACTGGGTCACGTGGTACGCTCCAGCCAATCCTTATTAGCCTGCGCTGAATGTTCCAGATTCCCCCATCAACTCCCGGGACCACGCCCCTGACTTGTCTTCCCATTGGCTGAGGCCAAGACCAGCAGAACCAATTATCCTAGCTGACATCCATCGATCACGCCAGGGCCATGCTCCCAGGCTCTCCCCCCATTGGCTGTAGAGCAGGACCGGCAGAGCCGATCACCACGTGAGCCGGACATAGGCTTTCATTACACAAAGATGAGGACCGTCGGGGAGAAGTGGAGGCTGAACCTTAGGAGGATGTTTTTGAGGACCTTGAACAACAAGTCCAGGCTCTTGCACTCCACGTATTGGTGCGTCACCGTCTCCACTGCTCTCACCGGTCTCCTGTCCTCCTCCTCCACTCCCCTCTCTCACTGCACTCTCACCACCCTGAGTGCTCCCCCCGGGTCGCACCTCTCTCTTCCATGCATCCACCCCTACGCGGGGACGTTGAACGCACAGCAGCAGCAGCCGCTGCAGCAACACCCCTACCTCTGGGTGAACAAGCAAAATAAATAACTCCGCGTCCTTCTTGGTGCCGATTGCAACAAAACCGTCATGGCGTTTGTAACGAGCGCAGCTGTCGTTAACCTCCCTAAGCAGGATGGAGGGAGGGAGGAGACCGAGCATCTTCTTGTTTCCTCTGATAATAAAAATGAGGGAGGGAGGGAGGAGAGAGGAAGGGAGGAAGGGAGGGAGGAAGAGAGCAGATCCTAATTGGTCACAAAGTGGTAGTTGTACGATGTGAGGGAATTAACATCTCGGGCAACTTCTACAGGAACAAGCTGAAGTACCTGGCCTTCCTGCGTAAGCGCATGAACACCAACCCATCGCGTGGGCCGTACCACTTCCGTGCACCTAGCCACATCTTCTGGCGGATCGTGAGAGGCATGGTGCCCCACAACACCAAGACCTTTGGTTTTGGAGATGGCTTTGTCCGAATGATCCGCCTACTCTACACCAAGGCGGAGTGCATGATCAAGGTCAACGGCGCCCTCACTGCCCTGGTAAAATTCGAGCGAGGAGTGAGACAGGGATGCCCATTGTCGGGCCAACTTTATGCCTTAGCATTAGAGCCTTTCCTGAGTCTTATAAGGCGGAGACTCAACGGCCTGGTGCTCAGGGAACCAAGTGTCAAGTTGGTCCTGACGGCATACGCCGACGACATCCTCCTCATCCTTCGTTTCCTGGATGATGTCGCCCTGCTGCACGAGTGTCAGGAGGTCTTTTAGAAGGCCTCCTCATCCAAAATGAACTGGCAAAAGTGCAGCGGCCTACTGGTTGGAGCGTGGGACATGACCGAGTGTCCGGAGAAGGCAAAAACCATCAATTGGAGCACAACATCGCTGCACCATCTGGGGGTGTTCCTCGGACCAGAGGAGGAACCACCGCAAAGGAACTGGGTAGAGCTAGAGGAGAAGGTGAAGGAGCGGCTGGGCACCTGGAGTCGCCTGTGCAAGTTCCTCACCTTCAGGACAAAGACGTTGGTAGTGTACCAGCTGGTGACGTCCATGCTGTGGCACCGACTCTTCTCCCTGCACCCCCCCATGAGCCTCATCAACGCACTTCAGAAGCGAGTCCTCGACTTCTTCTGGTCGGGCGGAGGACACCGGGTCGCGGCTGCCACTGATCGAGGGCGGTCACGGGCTGGTGTACGTGCGGAGTCAGCTGGCCACCTTCCGACTGCAGGCCGCACAAAAGTTCCTGCATGCCACCCCTGCACCGACCTGGAGCGTCACGGCCTCCTTCCTCCTGAAACAGCTGGGGGGTCTGCAGTGCTCCAAACAACTATTCTACTTGGACCTGCAGGGCCTCCCACTGGGACAGCTGCCACATTTCTACAGGAACGTCCTGCAGACATGGAGCTCCCTCGCCGGAGGCTGAACCAACCGCGATTGGCCAAAGATCTGGTCTTCGAACTGCCATCCACCACTGCCACCCCCGGCATGGAGAGGCGCCTCACCAATGCGCGGCTCACCAGGATGGGAGATCTGGTGAAGCCTGGAACACGGGGCCGGTGGCTCGGACCAGCAGATATGGCCGCAAAGACAGGGCTGCAGTCGCTCCGTGTGGCTGCCCGGAACCTGGCCGAAGCCAAGGGAGCCTTCTCAGCGGCAGCGGGGAGAACGCCCCCCATCGGCATTGGGGATGACGAGGCCCCTCTCGGTCCCTCTCCACCAGAGCTCTCCGTCGTGCCACTGCATCGCCAATGCCGACAAGCGAAGGCGAATCACAACCTGTGCCGGCTAGAAAACCTACCGGAGGTGGCCTTCGCAAATGTAACGAGGAATGTGCTCTACTCCTACATGGTCCGGTTTCACCAACAGGACACCCTGAGGAACCACAAGGACCATGCCTGGAGGAAAGCCCTGCCCTGCATCTCTCCGGAGAGGCTGCTGGAGGCAACTCTACTCCATCCCGACATACAACCGCATTGGTGACCTCAGCTGGAGCATCGCCCACGGCACCATGACCACCAACGCCTCCCTGGCGCACTTCACCGACACGTCCCCGGAGTGCCGGTTCTGCGGTAAAGTGGAGACGGTGGCGCACCAATACGTGGAGTGCAAGAGCCTGGACTTGTTGTTCAAGGTCCTCAAAAACATCCTCCTAAGGTTCAGCCTCCACTTCTCCCCGACGGTCCTCATCTTTGGATACCAAAAGGGCGACGGACCCCAACATCTTCAGGGGCTGGTCAACGTGCTCGTCGGCTATGTCAAGCTCGCCATTTACAGGGCGAGGAAGGTGGCCCTGGAGGGGAAACGTCCGGCCAGCAGCGTGGGCATCTTCCGCGCTCTGGTCGGAGCCAGGGTGTGGCTGGAGTTTCGCCATGCGCGGCTGACCCACGCCGTGCCTGCCTTCAAGGAGCAGTGGGCAATGGAGGAGGCCATGTGCTCGGTGGCAGATGATGGGGAGCTCTGCATGCAGTTATGAGCTACCCGTCGGAGGCCGTCAGACTGCGAGAAGGGCTGCGTGCAGAACGAGAGAGAGCGAGAGAGTGAGTGAGAGAGTGAGCGAGCGAGAGGTGGGGGTTTACATAAAGCAAAGTTATTATTTAAAAAGAAAAGAAAATTACGAAATGATGAACGAAGCAAAGTGCCGAATACACCGAGCATCTTCTTGTTTCCACTGATCGTAAAAAAAAGGAGAGGGAGGAGAGGGAGGAGAGGGAGCAGAGGGAGGAGAGGGAGGGAGGGAGGGAGAGGGAGGGAGAGGAAGTGAGCGATTTCGAGGCATGGGAAGGCAGCCAGAACCGGTGCTACCAACAATTGCCCAATCTCTGCGGTCCTATATTTAATTGTGAAGGAACAGGCATATAAGCCACCTCCTTCACATAACAGTCCCTCCACATAAACATTATTCCTTCAGCATAATTGTGATTCTGATTATGAAACCGCACGGCACGCGGCACGGAACCAGTCAGGAGACTCCGTGGGCTCCCCCAGGGAAGCTGCTCCCCCTCTGCTGTGTCCCGGGAGCTGCGGTTACGAGTCACATGGATGGAGAGGGCAGGGGGCGCCCTGGAGATGCCCAGGGGGAACCCAGGGTGGCCCAAGGGGTTCCTGTTATCATCCCAAGTTCAGGGGGGCCTCTTCACCTCCCACCCTCACCCCCTCCCCTCTATTTGAATCACCAAATAGTTGTGTGTGTGCACCTAGCCTGGTACAATAGCTGTCGCCATGTCACCACCACGTAGTGGTGAACATTAGCTGCTGTTGTGTGTGTGGGGAGCGGTGGTACGTTGATTTGCTCATCGCGCTACGAACCCGGTGACTCCCCGTTCTTTTCCCACTCACGGTCGTTGTCAGTGGCACGCTGGGGAGGGGGGTGGTGATGGTCGTGATGGTGGTTGTGATGATGGTGGTAATGATGGCGGTGGTAGTGATGGTGGTAATGGTGATGGTGTGTGCGCTGTAGTGCGCGTGGAGCACCGCTGTGAGCTGAACTGCAAAGCGGTTGGATTCAAGTTCTACGTACGCCACGCGGAGCAGGTCGTCGACGGGACCTCCTGCGTGGGGGAGGGCCCCCCCGCCCCCTTGACTGGGCCCCCTGGAACCCTTGGGCACCCCGCTGAGCCTGCACACACGGACGCGGCCATGCACGTGTGCGTGACCGGGCAGTGCAAGGTGAGTGCCCCCGTCGCCCAACATCCGGGCCTCCACTCCTAATCCCGGCCTTGGTGGCGCGGTGTGGCGCTGTGTGGTGTGGTGTGGCGTGGCGTGATGCGGTGTGTCCCTGTGTGGCGAGCAGCGCGTGGGCTGTGACGGGCTGCTGGGCTCGGGGCTGGCGGACGACCGCTGCGGCACATGCGGTGGTGACGGCGGCGCTTGCCGCGTGGTAGCTGGGACATTCCGCAGGGCTGCACTCGAGCCAGGCTACCACCGTGTCGTGGCCATCCCCGCAGGCGCCACCCACATCCGCGTCTCCGAGCTCACCCGCTCACGCAACTACCTGGGTATGTGCGCACACGGTGTGTACATACATACGTGTGCGTACGTGTGTGTGGCGCGTGGGGAGCGGTAGTGCATTGGTTAGCTAACACCAGTGACGATTATTTGAAGCGGTCCCGGGCCTCACCTAGGTCGACTCGGTCTCAAATTTGTATCTGGTAGAGTGTGTAAACATCGTCACTAGGGAGACAAAGGCGGACGGGCGTGGTGCTGGCCACCCACCCCCTTCTGTGTCGTGCCAGCCTTCATCGGGGCTCACGGACTTGCCATTGACTGCTATCAGCGGAGTCAAGATTGGCTTTTGTGCAAGAGGCTCCTGAAGGACTCTACTGGGCAGTTGGAGGAGTCGCCCTCCAGCAACGGCGGAGGGCAGAGGAGCAACGCTCACAACAACAAGCGAAGCGCTGGGTGGCTTAAACAGCAAGTTTTCACAGTAGGGGGCATCGGTGGTGCATCGGCCAGTCATCTCAGTCATTCAACCAATGGCACCTGGGTCTGTTCCGTGACTTCCTGCCAGCATGCGTTTGACACTTCAAATGGCCTTAAAGTAAACATAGCCTGGCAGAAGCGCCATGGTGATGTCACCGTCCCTTAATGGCAAACAGTGGTTGTTGTTGCATGCGCGTGTACATGTGTGCGTGTGTGCGCGTGTATATGTGTACATGTACGTGTACATGTGTACATATATACATGTAAATGTGTACGTGTGTGCATGTGTGTGTGCACAGCCCTGATGAGCCACACCGGCGTGCCAATTGTCAATGGGAACTGGGCGATCGACCGGCCGGGCCGATTCGGTGCGGCTGGCACGGAGTTTGTTTACCAGCGGCCGAGTGAGGGCCCCGCGGGCCCCGGGGAGACCCTGACGGCGCGGGGCCCAACAAGCGAGCCCGTGGACGTCTACGTGAGTGAACACAAAGACAAAGATTCCTCACCTTTCAAAACGGCGGGGCAAGTGCTATTAGTAAATTACTACGAAGGCCGGCATTGCAGACGAGGGGGTGATTTGGCC